>NC_052054.1:115827349-116127349 GCF_903992535.2 Arvicola amphibius | reverse complement strand
GACTTCATTAGAGCTCAGGGTTCCATGGCTAAGAAAGAAGCCATTGATGATTCTTCTACCTGGCCATGATCGTGTGGAGTTGCTTCCGACCTCCCACACTGGGTCTCTTTCCACCCCCATTCTCTAGCGCCCTTCTTCCTAGATGTGCTGGGGACCTATCCCTGACTTGGGCCTCCTCACCTCCTGCAGAACGACTCTCTGATGAGGCAGATGAGGGAGCTGGAGGATCGCTTTGCCAGCGAGGCCAGTGGCTATCAGGATAACATCACACGCCTGGAGGAGGAGATCCGGCACCTGAAGGATGAGATGGCCCGCCACCTGCGGGAGTACCAAGACCTGCTCAACGTGAAGATGGCCTTGGATGTGGAGATTGCCACCTACCGGAAGCTGCTGGAGGGCGAGGAGAGCCGGTGAGGACTTAGGTGTAGGGTAGGGTGCTGGGAGCCCAGTTCATCACAGGTGATCTCAGCAAGACCTAGAAACAGTTCTATACGAGAGGCCGCTATTCTGCCCACCACAGAAAATTAACTGGGGCCACCTGGGTAAAGCGAGATGTAATTAACAGCGTTTTATAAAAAGAGAAATGTAAGTATTCCCTTATCTACCTTCAGGATTAAGAACCCGCAGCATAAAATCATATTCAGCAATCAGTAATAAAATATTACTGCCAGTCTAGGGAGAGATGAAAGAGAGTGGGAAATGGTGAGGAAGGAAAGGGAGGGGTCTGTGAGAGACAAACAGAAACGAGGCAGGAAGCCTTGTCAGTGAAAGGCCTTCCCGGAAAGGACACAGATGCTGTGCTCGGAGCATCCCTCCTGAGCTCCAGACATGAGCAACAGGAAGGTGAGAGAGTCTTCTGGGAGACAGAAAGACTGTGGATTTGGATTTGACTGGCAGTTACGTGGAGATAGACACTTCTTAAAACTCTCTAGATATACCCCAAAAGTTTGCCCATTTCATTGTATGTAAGTTAACATCAATTTCAGACAGATCCATTATGCCAAGAAATGGTATCATCAATACTCCTAAAAGTGTGGCAGCCATGTTTATGTATGGACTTACTAGGAGAAATTCTTTTTTTGGTTTTTCGAGACAGGGTTTCTCTGTGGCTTTGGAGCCTGTCCTGGAACTAGCTCTTGTAGACCAGGCTGGCCCCAAACTCTAAGAGATCCGCCTGCCTCTGCCTCCCGAGTGCTGGGATTAAAGGCGTGTGCCACCACTGCCCGGCTAAGAATTTTTTTTTAACTAGGAGAATTTAAGGTTTTTTATTTGTTTCTTTTTTTTGAGAAGGACTTAAGGTAGCTCAGGCTGGCCTCAAACTTGCTATGTAGGATGACTTTGAACTACCTTCCTCTTGTCTCCTTTTCCGTAATGCGGGGACTTGAACAGGCTGTGCCAGCATGCCTGGTCTATATGGTGTGGGGACTGAACCACAGGTTAGTGCATGCTAAGCAAGCCCTTTAACAGCCCAGTTACATAAGCAGTCCCTGCCTGAGTTTTGTAGAATGACATCTACATCTAACACAACGTGCATGACCTTTTAAGGTAGCTGGGGCCAGATGCCCTTTTCTAGACTAGGCATAGATGGCCCACTCCTGGATCTGGGCTGCCTAGAGGGTGGACATAATGAGAGTGTCACAGCACCGTTCATGCCTCCTCTAGTGCCAGGAGCAAGGAGGACCCGGGGACCTGGAAGGTGCAGTGGAGTTAGGCACCTTGGTGTCTGGCCCAAGGTCAGGATTAGAATGCGTGATCTTTCTAGAAAGGGCAATTTGTGGGACAGCTAGAGTTAGTTCTCGATGTGTGCATTGTGGGTAGTGAGAGTATTGGGCTGGTGGTTTGGACAGCTAGAAATGGTGATTTCAGGGAGAGATTTGAGTGTCCTTAACCCTTTGGGGACATGCTCTCTCCCTTTTCAGGATCAACCTTCCTATCCAGACTTTCTCTGCTCTCAACTTCCGAGGTGAGTGTGTGCTGGTTGGTAGGGGTGGGACTGCAGGGGCCAGGGAGTCAGCTTGGGTAGCCCAAGCCTTTTAGAAGAGAAGAATGGAACCCTGGAAGAGACCAGGCATGGAAGAGAAAGAGGGCTGTGGATGAGGCACTGAGGTGGGGGTGGGGAAGTGGGGGTAGGGAGGTGGGGGTGGGAAGGTGGGGGTGTTGATTTGTGTGTCCTACTGTGCTGACTGCATTCCCTCTACCTTCTGGATTATTGGGTCTTAAGAATCAGGATGTGTTCTGAGTAGCAAACTCTGGAAGCTGCAGGGGTGTTCCCCTGGCAATAGGAGCATCTCCCTCGCTTTCTGGGCAGGAAGGTACCCCTTGCTCATGATCGGTATGGCATGCTGCCAGAGAGCACTTGGCACACCATTCTCTGGCTGTTTGTTGAGTGCCTTGTTTGCGGGGAGCAAGATGTTGGATGCACGGTTGAAAAGAGGAAGCCAAATTTTAGCCAAGCCAAACAATGAAGGGAACGAGCTTTGAGGGCATTCTGCCATTCTGACATTAGTAATATGCAGATCGAGTGGCTTCCCAACCCCGGAGAGCAGAAAAGCGCTCACTAATGATACATTAGGAAAGGGAGTCGGAGATCTTGGCAGCCTCTGCTTTCCTAGATCAAACCTTTTACATCTTCGATGTTCATTTCCATCAGGAAAAATACATGCTGTGCTCCATCGAGTCAAACGTTCATTACAGGCTACTTGCTTGCTAAGGGATTCATGAGCGCCAAACTCCTGACACCAGGGAACTAAATGTGACCCCCACTATGAAACTCAGACTTCTCTTTTCACTTAGTTGTTTATTCAGTTACCAAGTATGCATTTTGCATATAAAATCACTGTTGCTGCAAATCAGTAGCCCTGAGCTCCTAAGGGAGGCATCATGGCTGCTGTTTCCCAGAGAGGAAACTGAGGCACAGTAGGGCCAGTGGATCAACACAGTCAATCAGTGATCAGCTTTTGCATTAAGACATCAAACAGAGAAAAAGAACTGGAGCCTCTAAGTTCCTCCAACAGGTCCACAGGCCTCGGCTTTGGGCTCTCTGTCTTAGAGGAGAGTTCAAGGATATATACCTATGCAGGACTCTTCTGGAAATCCAGAGATAGAGAGGGAATGAAGAAGGCTGGGGAACATGAGTGCTGGGTCTGGACCTTGGGTCCCCTGCCATCCTGCACCAGCGTTCTCAATATCATCTGTTGGCTTTTGAAGTCATGTCTTCAGCAGCACCGGCCCCTGGCTCTACAGAACTATCTGTTGGGTGCTGGGTTCAAGGATCAGGTCTTAAAGAAGCCAGGTTGCCATGAGGAAGGTGGAAATTAGCTAGAACAATGCAGCCCGGGGTGAAGTCCCATCCATGGTGCAGCCTAGATATGAACTTAGCCAGGCTGAGCATGTGGTGGGTTTATTACAGAAACCAGCCCTGAGCAAAGGGGTTCTGAAGTCCACACTAAAAAGACAGTGATGATCAAGACCATTGAGACCCGAGATGGAGAGGTGAGTGATCCGTTGGACCCCTTGTCCTTGGTGGGAGTAATGGGGGTATCTGCCAGCCAGGTGTCTTTCACCAGCTGGGTGATTCCCTACCCTGAATGGGGTAAGAAGGTCCTGCTGCCTCAGTTTGCAGTAAATGGGGCTGAGGCTTCTCCTAGGCAGCAATGGATGGACTGGACTTCTCCACCCACTTAGGTCGTCAGCGAGGCCACACAGCAACAACACGAGGTGCTCTAAGCCGGACACTGTCCTGGCCCCATCTTCACTGCCTCCTGAAACCAGCCTCTTCCACTCCCGGATGTCACGTCACACCCAGCCACTTCCCTTCCCTCACAGCCTCTGACCCCCTCCTCACTGATCACACCCTTGTGGTCTTCATACTGCCCAGGAAACACCCCAGGCACCTCTGCAGACCTTACCAGGAGTCCTGGCTGTTGGCAGTTGTCAGTCCTGGCTCTTCAGATAGAACCCAACTCGAGTCATGGCCTTTTCCCTCCCACCCTTGTAACCTCAGGCTCTGGCCTTTGGCTTTGGAGAGGGTACCAGAGGGGGGTTGGGATCTGCAGGATCAGGACAGAGCTTTATGGACATCCCCACATTCGACCCCCAGCCTGGGTCAGAGACAGAGTGAAGCCTTCTCAGCTGAGATGGAGAGAGGGGGGCTGAAAAATGTCCAAATGGCCCCTCTCTTTCCCATCCCAGCCAAGGATGGGCCTGGAAGAGCTGGGGCTGAAAGAGGGAACCCGAAGGTGCTGGATGTGGGAGCAGGAGATACAGAAGGAGAGCAGGTGGGTGAGGAGCTAGAGGGGAAAGAAGAGAGAGGCAGAGAGTGGGCTCAGGCTGGTGGGAGGGTCCCACCTCCCGCACCAGCCACTCCCACTGCAGGGGCCCTGGACAGAAACAATAAAGAGCCAAGCACAAACCTACGCGACGACCCTGCTGTCTTGACTGATGAGTCTCTTGGGGGCCCTGGACCCTGCCATTCCCCCATTACCCTGAGATGGACTGTGTCACCCTCTCGCCCACCTAGACTGCCCTATGGGCCTTCTGGCGCTGCAGTCTATGGCCATATAGGGGATGTTGGATAAGGGGCTTCTGTTGAAAAGTCACAGTGCCTACTCTTGAAGCCTCCTGCCCTACCTTCAGATCAGCTGGACATCTGGGTGAAGGTAGGGATGGGGACAGTTCTCTTCCACAGACTGGTTGTGAAGGATGCTCCCAAGGCTCCCAAGTCCTTTCCCCCAAAGAAACTGCCAGCCCCTTACGCTTGCTTTTTTTTTTTTTTTTTTTTTGAGACAATTTCTCATACAGCCCAGACTGACCTCAAATTCCCTCCGTACCCAAGGTTTGACTTTAAACTCTTGATCCTTTTGCTTCAGTCTTCCAAGTACTATTTAACCCTTTCTAAGGCTCTTTAACGCACAGAGCCCAGTCCAGGCAAAATAACAATGTTCAAAAAAGAGCAGACAGAATTTTTACTTGGATAAGAAGGCTCAACGCTCTGAGAAAATGTCAGCCCATCCTTCATCCATATGCAATTCCAATGGAATGCAGTCTAAATTAAAATACCAAAGGGAGGGGGGAGGTGTGCTGCCAGTACCCCTGGAGGAGGTACTCAAGAGGCGGAGGCCTGAAGACCTCAGGTTCAGGGCCAACCTGGGCTACCTAGTGAGGCCCTTGTGTAAAAAAACAAAAACAAATCCAAACAACAACACCCAAGAACAAACAAGAGGAAGATTTGAGAGAGTTGGGGAAAGTGTGAGGGGTGTGTAGGAGTTATTAAGAAAGGAAGTAAGGAAAGAAAGAAAAGGAAAAAAGCAAAAGTAAAATAAAACACATATAAGTATTATGAGGCCATGATAACTCAGACTTCCAAGCGCCGAGACCTCTAATACAGCTCCTCGTATTGTGGTGACTCCTAGCCATAATATTGTTGCTACTTCGTAACTGCTGTGAATCGTAATGAAAACATGGGATATGCAGGATATCTGATATGTAACTCTCAAAGGGGTCATGACCCACAGGTTGAGAACCGCTGATTTAGAAAGTTTTATTAATGAAAAGGAACTGTGGGGGCTGGAGAGATGGCTCAGAGGTTCAGAGCACTGACTGCTCTTCCGGAGGTCCTGAGTTCAATTCCCAGCAACCACATGGTGGCTCACAACCATCTACAGTGAGATCTGATGCCCTCTTCTGGCCTGCCAGCATATATGAAGGCAGAATACTGTTTACATAATAATAAATACACCTTAAAAAAAGAACTATAGAAGATGTTAATGTTATAAAACAAGCTTCACATACGTATGTATGTGTACGTTTAGGGAGGCATTTCAATCTCTGGGGGAAGACAATAATTTAGAGACAGTTGAGTAGTCCAAAGGTCTGGGGGCGGGGAATGAAGGTGGCCTTTCTTCCACTTCTCCCTAAAACATATTTCAGGTCAGTGAGATATTTAAGGAACATGATAAGCCCTGGGACCTGACCCTCCGTGTTGCTCCTTCCATACCTAAGCGACTGCCCTTTAAAGGAGAGGAAGAGTACAGAAAGCAAAAGGATGAACTCATAGGTTGCAGGTGAACAAACCAGTGAGGCTTTAGCCTTCAAGTCCCTACCAGTCATTCTGAAGGAGCTTTCCAAAAACTCCCCAAATCCTTTCGGGTAGTGTTGTCTTTCCTCTCCTTTTGGATGTACCCCTGTTTTTACCGGTTCCCCACTTTCCTGAAGCAGGCTCATTTGGGGGATCTGCCCAAGTGCTCTAATGGAATCAGCCTCCCATAGAACATGGACTAGGATGACATTCAGTGTCTTTACGCGGGGCAAGAGCAGCGAGCATGAGCAAGGAAGGAGCTGTCTGTCTTTGAAGGCAAAGATGTGCTGACCTCCCTGGAGAATGTCTGGGCTGAGGGCCTGGCCTTGGTGGATGAGGCTGCAATGGCCCTCTGGAAGAAATTTCTAGAGCCTTATGGCTTCTCCTTCACCTGAGGGAATGCTCCACACAGGGCAAAAGGATGCTTAGGCCGGGGGGGGGGGGGTTACCCTCGATATCCTAAAATAACAGCTCTGGTCCTTAGGGGAGGCACTGGGGTCCCTGTCTTAATCAGACCTCAGTCTTCCCTCATGCAGTAATCCCCTTCTCGACCTCATCCTACCCCATCATTTATGGCAGTTGACTCTCTAGAGACCCCTCCATGGAGGATGCTCTGAGGGGAAGCCTTTCCTTCACACACCTGCCTCCTGTAACCACACTTGTTTGTCCTCAGACAGGAGGCCAATGCTGCCACCCACACCCAAAGGGTTCGTACATCCTGAGGAGAGCTTTTCTGAGCCTGTTCCCATGAGCTAGCAGTGACCGAGGAAACGAGGCAAACAAACCCTAGAAGGTCCACATCGCTCATGGTCATGTACCTGGAGCCGGCTCTTCAGTGCACCTTGTCCCAGTTGCTTCCATGGCAAAACCTCCCCTGTTCCTGGAGACGCTGTGGAGCGTCTACAAGGTTGTGCACCAAGAAGGGAACAGACAGACTTTCAGAGGCTTCCTGTAGCCTGAAGGCCAGGCTCAGGCTAGCTCCAATTCTCTCCGAAGAGGAGAGCAGGAAGGACTGTAGAGACAGCTAGATCCCAGTGGGCCTTCTCCTATCCCATCTGTCCACTCTGGCTGGACTCCAGCCCTGCCCTCTGAGGTCACTCCTTTCCCCCCTCCGCCCCTCTACACAGCTCACCAGGGCAATATGCAAATGAATCAGTGACCTTTGATACAACACCTAAAAATGTCAGCAGCCCAGGGACAGCATTTGTCTGTTTTATTCACTACTATGTCCCTTGCACCCCAAAGAGTACTTGGTACACAGTAGATACTCATTAAATATTTAAATGCCTCTTGAATGAATACCCACTGGGCACGTTTGTTTACTTTTCTCTATATTAAATATTCACTAGGAAGGGCTGGTGACACTCACTTTTTCACTGATTCAATAGACATTTACTGAGATTTCTCCTCACCCCATGAGCACATAGTAAGTCATTAAGACTTGGAGGATGGGGCTGGAGACATGTCTCGGCAGTTGAGAACACTGGTTGCTCTTCTAGAGGACGAGGGTTCGATTCCCAGCACACATAGGGCAGCTTACAAACTGTAGTCTCAGGGGATCTGATTCGTTCTTCCAGCCTCTGTAGGTACTGCGTACACATGGTACACAGACATTCACACTCATACACATAAACAAAAATTATTATATATAAAATAATATAAAAACCCCTCAAATCAACAAAACAAAACAACATTTTAAAAAGCACTCAGAGCCAGGCACAATGAATGGTTCCTAGCACAGGAGAGGTTGAGGAACACCATTTTAAGACCTGACTGTTCTACATAACAAGTTCCAGGTTGACCTCTCCAAACAAACAAACAACAAGCAGAAACAACTTAGATGAAAGATTCCTTGGCACAGAGAGGTGGCATTATCCGCCAAGGTCACACAGCCATCTGTAGCGGAGGGAGACAGGGCCTCTGGAGCCCAGATATCTTTCCATGACACCACAGACTTGTGATGAGAAGGCAAGGCAATCTGGCAGCGTGCACACCCAGCCTGGCGCCAGGATCCAGGGTGCTATGGGGCTCATGCGGAGGAACAGACAAACACCTTACAGCCAGCTGTCTTGAGCAACTGGCCTGACCGCAGCCTGACCTTTTCCAATTGTCTCCAGCCTGGTCCAGGAGAGGGCGCCAGCGACCAGCAGGGGCCTGAGCCTTCTCTACCCAGGCCCATAGACCCTTGGGAGCAAGTCAAGGTATACCTCCGAGTGGACATAGAAGTCGGACTACGAGCCATGTTGCAGGCTTGGTGCCAGGGCCTTTTAAATAGTTAATATTCATTTTAATATTTAATATAATTTAATACCATCACAACATAGGTCAGATCGTGTAATTCTTCCCCTCAAAACCCAGAGATGCCTTCCCGTTTTTGCTGGGAATAAAAGCACCATGACCCACAAGATGCTAGACCATCTGGCCTTTTCAAGCTAAGTGATCCATTTTACCCTGACTCTGTATTCATTTCCTCCAGTCTTGCTGGTCTTCTGGCTCTGTCCAGAATCCACCAGGTACATCTACATGGGCTGAAATGACCCTGCATGGCACCCTTCCTTTCCTCATTCTTTCAAGGCTGGCTCCAGTGTTGCTGTGGACGTGACTCCAATTATCCTATATTATTTTTATTTTATTTCATTTATTTTTGAGACAGGCCTTCACTGTATAGCCATGACTGATCTGGAATTCCCACCTTCCTGCCTAAACCTTCAAAATGCTCGAACTGCAGGCATGTACCAATGCAGGTACTCCAGCCACCTCATTTTAAGGCACACCTCCACCACATTTGTATCCCCTACTCTGTGCTGAGTCATCTACACAGTATTTCTCTCCTTAGTCTTTACAGTGTCTCTGTTGCTCTGTCGTCAAATGTCTGTCTTCTCTGATACACGCAACCCCAGGGACTGGCATCTTTATCTGTTTTGTCCACGGCTACGTTCCGGGCCAATGGAATGGTGCCAGCCTCATAGGAAGAACTCAAGAAATGTTTGCTGAAGGAACAAATACACCCCAAGTTTGGCCACCCCCACACATAGGTGAGGAAACTGAGGTTTAAAGATGTAAGTGACTTGTTCACGATTACATGGTTCATTTCTTTAACCAACCGACTAGCCAATCAGTCAACATTTAGGGACCATCTGCTGCATTCCCTGTATGGCGAGGCATGGTGTTAGCTAAACGGCTTTGGGCGGTGGGTTTTGTGTATGTGTGTGGAAGGCGTGGCATGCAGGTCTACCACCCATGCATGCATGTGTCGAGGCCAGAGCTGGTGTTGCGTGACTTTTCTTATTGCTTTTCATCTTACACTTTAAGCTAGGATCTCTGTCTGAATCTGGAACGTCCTAATTCAGGTAGGTTGGATGGCTGGCTAGGGAGCCCCAAAGACCAACCTGTCTCTCCCCCTTAACACTAAGGTAGAGATACATGTCGCTGTACCTGGACTCTCTACATGGCTGCTGGAGACCTGAACACCCACCCTCCTGCTCACACAGTAAGCACTTTACCCCTGAGCCATCCTCTGCTGACTGCAAACTTAAAAAAAAAAAAGAAATATTGTCTATTCCTTTGTTCTTGGGGTTCTGTGTATTATGCCTTCTCCCACATCTTTAAAACCCTTTTTAGAATTCAACTTACACTGTAGAATTCAATTCATCATTGGAGGTTGCCGGGGACTGGTAGACAGGGTGTGGCTGACAACAAAGAGGATGCACACGTGAATTTTTAGGGAGATAGACTGCTTTGTATGTTCCTGGGGTAGCAAATATACAATTTCATGCATTTGTCAAAACCCAGGGAACTGCACATCACAAAGAGCCGGCTTTAATGTATGCGAGCTACATGAAAAGTCATTCCCTAAGGCTCTTAATCTTTATGGACATAATTCAGCGTTTAAATTGTTTCTTCTGTACCGCGCGCCTGGGAATGCATGCTCACGCTCACAGGCACCATTGCACACATGCATGCCCACCCCCTCTGCGTGCGTGTGCGCGCGCGCACACACACACACACACACACACACACACCTGCACAATGCACACTTTCACTTCAGTTTCAGTTAGAAGGTGGTTTATTTACCCAACCAACAAGTCAAGAATGCTTCCCCCCATTTCTGAATGACCCTGGCTTTCAACTCTTCCCAGGGTTCATCCCTTTAGAGCTCAAGGTCAGGTGTGGATCTCTAAAGGGATATGTGTGTGTGTGTGTGTGTGTGTGTGTGTGTGTGTGTGATTGCAGATGGAACTGAGGGTCTCAGGAATCCTATGCAAGCCCTCTAATACTGAGGTTCTCCCCAGATCCTATATCCTATATATTCTTTTGTTGCTGTTTTGAAATGTAAATTAATATGCTGCTGTCAGAAATAACACGGAAAGCTCCTGTGGACACTTCGCTTGGGTATTTCCAGTGGTGACATCCTGTATGAACACCAAGAGAGTGGCAGTGGCATGGTATATAATCCATTTTATCAGATCTGCCGGTTTTATATGCACGCTTGTTTACATGTGTGTCTCCCCAGGGGGGTTCTCTCTCCTGGACTAGAAGAGCTTCTATACTATTGTCCATGAGGTCTGTGTGGGTCTCAGGCTAGACCCACTAACTGCTAACCCTTGACCTCTGACCTCCATGTGGGAAGCCTCTCTGCCTTGACACTTGCCCTGCCCATCCCTGTTGATGTGCCCTTCAGATCTGCACAGCTGAGAAAACTGGGCACCTGGGAAGATGACGAGGAACTGCAATCTGTGTCTAGTGGCCTGCGCACCTGTCTACTCGTGTGTGTGTGTGTGTGTGTGTGTGTTGGGTGTGCATATGCAGGTATCAAACCTTCACAAGTTTGGACAAAGGAATCATCTACTATAGCTTGCAGTTAGTCACAGCGCTTCCCGCCTTCCGAATGGAGTCCTTAATGATCAAAACTTTTGCTCTCATCCACACAGCATCCCTCCAAACCCCTCTTCTACCCCGTTCTCCTCATGCTGTCCCTCGGTCTCCACTGCCCTCGCAACCTTGCTGCTGGTTACAATCCTAGCCCACTACCGCTTCTACAGGTGAGAGCAGATTGTGAGAGGATTAGCGGTGACCTGGCCGGTGAAGGTGGGGTGGTGGTGGTAGTGAGTGTGGGACCAACTAGGAGCCAAAAATCCACCCGAACTCCAGGGTCTGGGTCTTGGTGCTTACCAGCAGTAATGGAGGTATTAGGAGAGCCCATTGGTCCCTCTGCTCACTCCACTGGGGCCTGTCCCTCCACGAACCTCTCAGACATCTCCTCTGGACCTTTTCCTCTTCTTCTCCAGCAGCCTAGTGAGGCTGGGGCGCTGGGGCTGAAGAAAGGAAGTGGGCCTGAGCCCAGGGGTAACTCAACTCCCCAGCTCACGCAGGCTGGGGGGAGGGGGACAGACATACTGTGGGGGAGGAGATTCTTTTAGGCCAGCGCTGGCGATGGGGGCACTGGGAGAGAGAGAAGGAGCCACAGGGAGTCCAAGTCCCCTCCTCTGCTGCCCCCTCCCTCCACTGCTCATTCGCAACCCGAGCCGGGGGGCCTAAAAATAGTCCCCGAGGCGCAACCGCGGGCGGCCCTGGTGACCTTCTGGGTAGCACAGGCCGAAGGCGGGCAGGCAGCAGGAAGGCCGGCCGCCGGCCCCCCAGGACCCATCTCCTAAGGCACCATACTCCCCAGGGCGTCCTCCTGGCCAGCCAGTTCTAGCGTCCCCAGACCCCCTAGTCCAGCTCACAGAGGACATGCAGAAAGGCCGGGGCACGCGAGGCGAGGACGCCGGCACGAGGGCACCTCCCAGCCCCGGGGTGCCCCCGAAGAGAGCCAAGGTGGGGGCCGGCAGAAGGGTCCTCTCCACCGGGGCAGGGGCCGGGGCGCCGGTCTTCCTGCGGCCCCTGAAGAACGCGGCGGTGTGTGCGGGCAATGATGTACGGCTGCGGGTGGTAGTGAGCGGGACGCCCGAGCCTAGCCTCAGCTGGTTCCGGGATGGGCAGCTCTTGCCCACACCGGCCCCAGAGCCCAGCTGCCTGTGGCTGCGGAGCTGCGGGCCACAGGACGCCGGCGTGTACAGCTGCAGCGCCCAGAATGAGCGGGGCCAGGCCTCCTGCGAGGCTGTGCTCACAGTGCTGGAGGTCAGAGGTAATGCAGAGGTGGGGCCTGCCGGGCAGGGCTGGGGGCACAGGGGTGAGATGGCTGCCCAGGCCATGCGATGCAGGTTGCAGTCCCTCGCCACCTTTCCAGGTGCCCGGTTTTCTCAGCTGTGCTCACTCTGAAGGGCAGATCAACAGGGAAAATGTGAGAAGGTGGAAATGCTTCCCACACGAAGGTCAGAGGTCAAGGGTCAGCAGTTCGTTGGCCTAGCCTGAAACCCACACAGACCTCTTGGATGATAGTACAAAAACTCTTCTAATCTAGTAGAGAGAAACGTCCTGGGGAGAATTGCTCTCTTCTCCTCCAGTGACAGGCTTGAGACCAGGTGACCGGCCCCTCATGGATATGTATGTTCCTCTGAAGGGGCCAGTTCCCCTGCTCAGGGCCGCATGGGAGGAGGATGGCCAGACCTTCTCTCCTGAAGATCAACGCTGGGACAAGGATAGGGTGGTCAGGACCAGGCAAGGTGGAAGGGATCAAATGTGTATGAACAGGGTCCTGGGTTTCAGCAGAAGCTAGACATGAGAAGTGGTTGCTTGAGAATCCACGTGTGTGTATGTGTGTCTCAGACATTTGTGAGTTGTGGGAGGCTCCAGACTCTGGTGGTGTTAATACAGATGCGCAAGAAGAGGGTGGATGGAGATGGCATTGAAAGGCTGTGGAACATGTCTGCCGAGGTGCCCAGGTGAGCGTCCAGAGGACACGCGCGGGGCTGGTGCCCTTGCTCTTCTGAAGGCAGAGTTCTAGGCTGATGTATTGAAGTGGAAGGGGAGGGGCAGGGGCCTCAGTCTTGAAGCGTGGTCCTGTTGTAGCTGGTGGAGGTGTCAGGCTAGGCTGATAGTCCTTGGGTCAATTTTGGGGTTTCCCCTTTTTAGTTTCTGAGCCACATGGGCTAGCAAATTTTGAAAAATGGAATTTTTCAGAAATAGAGGAGTAGGTTTCATTTGGGAGAGATGCAAGGGGCTGGGGGAAGGGGGTCACTGTTCAGGTCATTTGCTAAGGGGCATCTGATTCTATATGATGGTGAGGGTCAATCTTTGGGATTTAGGGAAGAACTCCAGAAATGAAAAACCTCAGCAAGTGGAGAGGAACAAAGCCCAAAGTGAGATGTCCTTTCTCTCTCTCTCTCTCTCTCTCTCTCTCTCTCTCTCTCTCTCTTTCTCTCTCTCTCTGCGTGTGTGTCTTCTCTCCCTAGTGTCACCCTGCCCATTTCCTAGAGTCTTCTTATGGTCTGGCCTGTAGGTGGCCAAGGGTGGCTTCCACAATTGGCCTAGAAGCTGCCAGTACTGATTTCCTTAACGTGGGTGGGACTGGGGACTGAAATACGTTCTGGAAGAATTCTGAGCTGAAAGAGTAGATTCTTATAGTTTTTATTTACCTCTAATCTGGAGTAAAAGAAGTTGTAAACAGATTATAATTCAAATATTAAGGTAGATAAATTAATAAGAATGCAACTGGAAAGGAGAGGGAAAGAGAGAGGAAGAGAATGGCAGTCATAATGCTTGCTAGCTGGTCCAAATGCTTCACAGTACTGGGGAGAGCAGTGTGGACCAGAGAGAAGGGAGGTCTGCCTGAGACCAGGTCTGGTGATGACATGTCAGGACTGAGCATCCTGTTCAGTCTTCATGATCTCGGAGCCTTTCCACTACTCAAGAAGTTCTGGGGGAGGGAAGAATAGAGGGAGGAAAGGAGAGAGAAAGAGCGAGATTGTTCAGTGTCTTAGAATTAGCTACCAATCGGTTGGCCTGGTCTGTCTCCTGTGAAGAGGAAGGCTACCTCCAACCCCCAGCAGGGCTATTGCCTGGCTGCTTTTGAATCAAGGTGGTGCACTAGGCAGAGATAAATCCAGACTGAACATACCTAGATACAGGGGTCCAGACTCCTGGCTGAGGCCATCTTGGTGAGCAGCAGGGGTGAAGGGCTTGGCATGAAGAAAGGCCTTGACTGATGTGGGCTGGCTTTAAGGCCTCTGACGTTCACAGTAGATGGGAAGAGGGGACTGAGCTGAAGCCTGTCCCCTTTGAGAGCATGCCCCAATAAATACACAGACCCAAGGTGGCCGTTCTGCCGGGGGAGGGTGGCTTTGGTGATGCTGGAGGGTAAACTAGACGAGTCTGGCTTCTTCTCCTTCAGTTTCCCATCCCTCGCGAGCTGAGCCGGCAGCTTGGCCTCACTCAGACATCATAGAAAACGCTCTTATTTGGAATTGACAGCACAAACATTCAAGGAACTTGAGGAAGCCAAGCAAGGACCTGGCTAGAGAAGGAAGGAGCCGTTTCCTGGCCACGATGACTTTCTGGCTGGGTGAGACAGGGTGATCTGAAGGCTCCTGGCACTCCAGAAGCCTGGGGTGTTAGTTCAGGATGGAAGGGTCTTGGCAAGTCTGCCACAGGGTGGGAGTTTCGTAAGATGGTCACGGCTAAGGGTTTAGGGTGTTGCAGCAGGAGATAAAGGAGAGAAAGTGGTAGAAATTCGGGATGCTGGTAAAATCCTTAGCATGTATTAAGGTGTGCTATCTCATTTAATTATTTAATCTTCCAAATACCCCAATTGTTATTTGTACTTTATTAACATTTAAGACAGCTGGATTCCAGTTTTCCCAAGGTTGAATGGTGGTGAGTGAGGTAGCAGGGTTTGGCCTGGAGCGCTGGGTCTCTGAGTCTGGTCCTCATTGCCCGTCCACAGAAAGGAAGGTGAAGACCAAGTGAAGAGCTTCTATCCACACCTACCTCTCTCCTGTCAATTTCCCACTCCTTCTCCAGCCTGCCTCTAACACAGGTGGGCATTCTCTTTGGAAGCCTCTGACCCCCATCCTTACACTGCTCCTCAGCAAGTGGCCAGGACAAGTTAAGTGGTGTCCTCAGATCATGGGGCGTATGTGGCTTAAGAGGAGGCCTTCATGCACTGCAGGGCAGGGGGTACAGAGCAGCTGAGAGAAGGGGCAGCCAGGGGGAGCTGGTATGTGTTAGTTGAATCTTTATAGTGAGGATCTGCAGATTGGCGTTAATCAGCAAGGCCAGTGGGCAGCAGATGACAAGGAGCCATCCTGAGTACTTGAAGGCTTGGAAGGGAGAGGTTTGGGTTGGATGGGAACAGTGACAGGTTAGGCCAGGAAAGGAGAGGAATGCAGTAGAACCAAGCCTCCAGGAAGGACTGTCCTGTAGTTACCATCTTTCCCACCTGGACCTGGATTGTCTGTATTAAAGAGCAATGAGAAACTACTGTGGAATCGGAAATGGGAAAAGAATGTCACCATCCATGTGTGCACAGCACAGCAAGTGCCAATCAGAGAAAGGAGGAGGAGCCACAGTGGAACAAGAGGAACCCTGGGAGGGAAAAAAGAGGAGCCAAGAAGCCTCCTTCACTTTGCGGATCAGAGCAAGTCCTCCCTGAAGATCTGGGCAGAATGGGGGCTAGATAGTCACTTCTCCAACAGTTTCTTGGGAATGAGCTGGGGTGGGACAGAGAGGAAGGAAAGGCTGGATGAAAGCGGCTGTTTTATATTCACCACCTGTTCCCTACTCCTCCTTACCTTTGCTCACCTGCGACTCACTTCCGTCTACTGTGTACCAGTTGTCTACCATTTTGAGGTGGCGGGGGGGGGGGGGGGGGGGGGGGGGGGGGGGGAGAACAAAAAGCTATGACCGAAAGACAGACAATATGAGGCACCATCCCCTGTACAGCAGGAGAGTTAGAGAGCAGGTGGGATTAGAGGAAGGGAAAGAGAGGAGCTGAACACAGGCAGGAGAGGAAGATTGGTGTGTGTGGCTGGGAGGAAGGTCTGCCAAGAGATCAGGGCCAGCAGGGTCTCTTAGAGATTTTGCAGCTAAGGGGAACGCTGGCAGGGCTGAAATCAGAAAGTGGCAGAGGAGCACAGATGCTCTGTCATGAAGACAAAACTGGACCCGGGGGTGCTCTTGCTGTGAGCCATGCCTCCCAGGCCAGTCCTTCAGGTTGCTGTAGGCTCAGGGCAGGGACACAAAATCCTGCCAGTCGCTCTTCAAGCCCAGCTGTCCCATCACTCACGCCCGCTGCCCATTGGTTATTTTTGCTATGGAATGTGCCAGCCCCTCGGATTTTCCTGGGGAACAAGGATTCATGTTACCCCCTCTGTCCACTCAGCTCCTCCAGCTGTGAGATGGTGCATTTGGGGGTGACCAGGGTCCTCTGGCTGGAAGTAGTGTGGACAGTGCCTTCTCAGTGCACATTGCTACACACGTGTCTCTATGTGGACCATTAGCCACCTGGTTGAGAAACTAGGACACCTGTGTGGTTGAGAAATTAGCCAGAAGGTAGAAGGCGGGATTTTAAGCCCCCCCAGGTAGGATGGTGCATACCTTTACAGCATATGAGAGACTGAATTTGAGGCCAGCCTGGTCTGCATAATAAACTCCAGGCCTGCCAGGGCTATAAAGTGAGACCCTGTCTCAAAACAAAACAAAATGATAATAATAATAATAATAATAATAGGATCTCAAATGTAAACAACTACAGGAGTCAGATAGAAACAAAAAAAATGAGGGAGGTACTGTAGTGAGTATTTGAATGTGAGTGTGTTGTCTCACCCTAAACCAAACCAAATTCATTGTGTCTGTCTCTGTATTTATTTCAGTGCCAAGGTTTTAAAGCAATAGGGTCAGGAGACACACGAACGAACCAGCATGTGGTTCTTTATGACATAATGGTCAATAACCTAGTCAGAGAATCCAGGCTCCGCGAATTTATTAGCCGCGCATCCTGGGACAAGTGATTGCTTTGTACCTCAGCCTTCCTCCTTATGGGGATTAAATAAATTACTCACACAAAGTCCTCAGCATCATGCCTGGTGCTGACCAAGAAGGCAGTAAATGTTAATAATTAGTACTGTACTCATAGCTGGGACTGGCACCACACCGGTGCATTCTGGGATGAGGAGCCTGGAGTGATACCAGTTCTCTTAGTCTCAGCCCCGTGTCAGTTCAATGGAGATGGGAATACTCCTAAGAGTTCTAGGCTCCTGGGGTTGTTTTGAATGAACTGAAGTTTGTAAAGTGCTGGGTACTTGGCAAATGCTAATGAAGCCTAGCTACATTATTATTAGGAAAGGAAGGCAGACCATTGTTTAGACGCATTTGTGTTCATGGTGCTGAATGGGGGGGGGGGACAGTGGCGGGAACACACCAAAAATCTTGTGAGTAACTCAATTGTGGGAATATGAGTTGACTTTGATTATTAGCACCTTAGCTCGTGCCGTGTGTGTGTGTGTGTGTGTGTGTTTGTGTGTGTGTGTTTGTGTGTGTGTTTGTGTGTGTGTGTGTTGTGGAGATGGGTGGATGGGAGGGGACAGTACAAGGAGCTTTCAGAAATTCAAGTCAAAGAAGGAACTCCCTTTTTTTTTTTACTGTCCTGAGGAGCCTGGGTCCAAGTCAGCACGTATCCCCAACCCAAGGACCTTTGTGCTGAGCATGACCAAGGCGCCCCCACCCGGCGCTGTGCTCTGAGGTGAGATGTTGGTGCTGTCTGACAGTGTGCCTGTGCGCATGTTTGCGGAGTACGCTAGCGAAGATGCTGCTGACCTTCCATAGCCTGCCTGCTGGAGGAAAGGGGATGCGGCGAGGAGGCCGCCTCTCGCTGTCAGCGAAAGTGGCCTGAACAAGAGGCTACTGCACTCCTTTCTGTGCCTCAGTTTCCCCATGTGCCCAGGGCCCGAAAGGCAGATGTGGGGTGGGGGTACTGGCTGTCAGAGTTGGGAGGTGTTCCGTGGGAGAGCTGGAAAGCAGGCAAGTGCTGCCCCAGGGTAGGTAGAAGAGCTGGAAAGGGAAGGGTCGCCAGGTAGGGCTCAGACTGGCGGAGGAGGGGCGGGCTCTGGGCGCAGCCGCCTTCCTCTTACCCCCACCCCAGCTCCCGAGGCCCGGCGGCTCCTTCCGCCACCCGCGCCGGCTCCGGCCCGCTCCCCAGCTCGCCCCCGGCCCCGCCTCCGACTCCGCCCCGCCCCCGCCTGTCCCCTCCTCGCCCTGCCGCCGGCCCGGCCCCCTCCCCCGCCATGAAGAAGCTGTGGGTGAAGAAGCGTTTCCAGGTGAGGGCTCCGGGGGCGGGCGGCGCCGGGAGGGGGTAGGAAGGGCTGGGCGCCCCGAGGGAGGGCGGGTCACCGCGGCTGGGCCCAGGGGAGGGGGCGCTGGAGTAGCGCTGGCCCCACCCCAGCCCTGCGGAGGGCGACGGGCCGGGCACATGGGGGGGGGGGATGCTGGCCAGCGACTGGAGAGCTCAGGCCCCTCCCCGTGCTGAAGGGCAGAAGCCCCCATCACCCAAGCCCCTCGACCCCTGGAGGCCCCGGTTACAGTCTCAGCACGCAGCACCCACTGGCTTCTTTGCTATCTCACCCACATCCAGCCCTGGCCTCAGTCCCCGCCCGGCTTTTCCTGGGCCCCCTACTCCGCAGCCTTTGGTATTCCGGAGATCCTGAAAGCAAAGCTAATGGATCCGCGCTGAGCTCAATAAATTTCCCCAAGCTCTGTCCTGTCCTCTGTGTTCTGGGGCCTCCTTTCTGCATTAGCGAGGTGCTGGCCTTTGAGAGACCTTATCCTTTGCCAGCCCCCTACTCTGCCTGCTTGACACCTATCCCAGGTATCTGCCCTTCCCCGCAGCTGGAATCTGTGTCCTCGGCCCTTCCATCTCTGTTCGTTCTAGCGCCCCCCTCCCTCTTCCCTCAGTAGGGCGGATTTCCTCTTCTCCCCGGTATCACTGGCCTTGCTGCTTTGACCCTAGGCTCACACAGGCTCTAGCACTTAGGAAGTACTTGGGTTTGCTCCCCAACCCTGCTGTTCCCTAGCCTTTCTTCCCTGGCTCCTCCCCAAAGCCGAGCTGGATAGCCTAGAGGAAGGAGAACTGAGCCATTATGACTAGAGCAACCTAAAGGCTCTGGTCTCTTTGCCCTGGCCCCTAATAGTAGATTGGGACGAGAGGTATATGGACTCAAGAGGTATATGGACTCAGGGACAAGCCTTCCCCTCAACTGCTCGTTCTGACTTTTCTCTTTCAGAAAACCGGCCATTCCCGCCGGGCCTTTGGCCGACTTACCCATGGTGCGTGGACTTCGGGTTGCTGTAGCCCATGCCCACTTCTCCTCTTGGTCCATGCCCCTTCATGAGGCACCACAGCCCTGAAGATAGCCCATGAGATGTGGAACCCCCTCCCCATCTATCCATCCCCAAGAAAGACCACTATTCTCTGCAGCTGAGAAAGGCCATCGTATTTGGGAAGGGTCTCCCTAGCACACTCACCATGGGCCTTGGCTCTCTGTTGTCCATCTGTGGGACCAAGTGAGAGACATTACATTGCCATGTCCTGGCAACGACTACATGGCCTCTGTTTGTTATGGTACCCAAAGGGAAACTGAGGCACGGAATATAATAGGCTCTGGGATCTTAGCTCCTAACTTAGCTATAGCATTTTTTGAGGACCATTCAGTAGTAGAGAAGTTCCTGAGGAGGATAATTGCCTCAACACAGTGAAGACAGATGGGAATGCATTCGTAGGGAAGGGCCAAAGTACAGTGTAAACACTGTAATAGAAGATGGTCTTGACTTCTAGCATTAGGGAGACAGACCTGAGACTGTGGCTGTGCACAAATATGTGTGTGTTTGTGTATGAGTGTGTGTGTGTGTGTGTGTGTGTGTGTGTGTGTGTGTGTGTGTGTGAGAGAGAGAGAGAGAGAGAGAGAGAGAGAGAGAGAGAGAGAGAAAACCAGTAAGTGCTGAGGGTGCCAGAATCACTGGGCATTTGAGATGACCATCTAAGCATATGGCTCCCCAGTGTTGGCACATTCTGGGAGTCTCCCTCCCCTCCCCATCCTGCAGAACATCTCTGGTACCCCTGGGTACCAGGGGCCCTTATACTCCCTATGTTCTGCCTGCCTTCCATGCCCCATCCCACAAACACTCTGATAACTGTCTGTCCACATCTCTCTCCTGCTGCTCCTATGGAAGCGAAGTTTTCCGCTCCTGCAGAAAGCAAAGTTACGGTAGGAAGCTGACTCCTGCCCTAGCCCCTCACTCCCTTTCCCTACCCAGTCTGGGCTTCTCACCCTGCCTCAGTTACACCCTGATGCCTTCTGTCTGGTTTGGGGTTCAGGACAGCCTGGTCCTGCTGTTGGTTGCGTGCCTTGACAGTACAACTCTGAGGTGACTCCTCTTTGTTCCTGGGGTACCGGAACCTAGACTTTTGAACCCTGGAACTTAGGGCCTTGCTATGTGGGATGCCGCTATTCAAGACCTTAAGGTGTTATGGACATGGAGAGGGTGGCAGAGGCCCTGGTAAGCCTTTAAGTGGGTGGGGGTGGCTTATGTGGAGGGGTCCGTGGAGGTAAGGGTGACCATCCAAGGGTGAGTGGTCCAGATGAAGCCAGGACACCAGCATGGGAGGGGCTACCTTAAGCATCCTAGGCTGGACCAGGGGGAGTCAGGAGCAAAAGAGAGTCGATCGGGTCCTGGAAGCTCTCCCTACGATTAAGATGGAACTTGCTGTGGGGGAGGCAGGAGGCGATTAGGGAAGAGTTGGAGGCATAGGGAGGAGGTCCTTGCCCACACAGACCCCTTCTTCTCCAGACTCCGAGACTGCTGAGGATGACATCAGCGATGTGCAGGGGACCCAGCGCCTGGAGCTTCGGGATGACAGGGCCTTCAGCACCCCCACGGGTGAGCTTTCTGGGTGCTACAAGCACAAGCAGACTGGTTTCCCACAAAGGGTGCCTCTGTCTCACTGTGCTCCTTTCTTTAGGGGGCTCTGACACCCTGGTGGGCACCTCCCTGGACACACCCCCGACCTCCGTGACAGGCACCTCAGAGGAGCAAGTGAGCTGGTGGGGCAGCGGGCAGACGGTCCTGGAGCAGGAAGCGGGCAGCGGGGGTGGCACCCGCCCCCTCCCAAGCAGCCCAAGGCAAGCACAGACAACCGGGGCCGGGCCACGGCACCTGGGGGTGGAGCCGCTGGTGCGGGCATCGCGAGCTAATCTGGTGGGCGCAAGCTGGGGGTCAGAGGATAGCCTTTCGGTGGCCAGTGACCTGTATGGCAGCGCGTTCAGTCTGTACAGAGGACGGGCGCTCTCGATCCACGTGTAAGTAATGGCCTCACCCAGGCCCACACTATCTCGTCTCACCTTGCTGCCCCTGTGCGCTGCCCCGTCACTGCTCCATTAGCCTCCATCCAGCCTCCTCCGCCTCACCCATCTCCGTGCACCCCATTCCCCACGGCTTCCACTCCTGGCACTGGCTACACTCTCTTTCCACACCACGCCCTCCTTTGCCATCGCCACCCACGGCCTCCTGCTCCCACCTGTGCAGGCTCACAGTGCCATCTTCATGGTCTTGAGGACCCCTCTGTCCCTTCCTCTTCTCCTCTAAGAGCCTCAGTTTGTCAGGGCCCCTCTCCCGCCTCGCCCATGTAGGCTCCAGTTGTCCCAGGATTCCCCCCCCCCCATAAGGGCCCCCTCCGTGCCTGCTGTCTCAGCAGCTGCCGCCTTTTCATCTCTCTGCACATTCCTGTTCCCATGTGGGCCTTTTTCTGGGAGGAACAGAACCTTTCTGCACGGCAGCTCCCGGGAGAACAGGAGAGAGCAGGGGAGCGAGACAGCACCCAGGAGAGAGAAGCCAGAGAGGTGGTCAGGGGCAGCTTGGGCAAGGGGCCTGTGGACCCCGGGAGGATGTGGGTTGTGGGGAGGCAGTGGGCTGAGAGAGGAGGAGGGGGTGGGGATAGGGAGCTGTGGTGGAGGTGGAGGGTTGGAGGAACAGTGGCAGGGGGCATGGGATGATCTCATGGACAGCACCTGAGGATGGGTCCGTGGCTGACCTGGTAGGGGGTGATGACAAGTGGAGGTGCTGGGGTGAGCTCCTGAAGCCATTTTTGGAGATTTAGGGGATGGCAGGAACAGGAGGGGGTGTATAGCGGAAGAGGGGAGTGGCAGCTGAGAGATGTGATGGAGGGTATCTGGGTAACCGAAGAGGGGCTTGGTTTGTGATGGGTGTGGGTGCTGGGTAGACATGCAGGGTAGGGGAACAAGGGCTCTGGTGTGATTTTTAAGGGGGTGGCTAGACTGGCTAGTGATGGGCAGGGGAGAGGCCTAGGTCCATGACAGGGGCCTAGGGCGCTCCTTTGGCTTATCTTATTGGTGTTATCAGGCACTCCTTCCCTGCCTTTCTTTCCCAGGCCCCAGCCCGAGCCTGGAGTTGCTATGGCAACTTCAGAGGAACCCATTTCCTTAGTGATATCTATGGTACAGAGTCTGGCCTGGAGCTGCGAGCTGCCCGAGCTGCCAGCAAGAGGTCTTCTCTGCTGTCCCTAATTTCTCTTCTGGCTTTGCCCAGTTCCCAGAAGCCGGTCCTTAAGGACTCTGCTGACCCTCCCTCACAGTAGCCGGCCTCCTGGCAAGCATCTGAGGCTTTTCTCCTTTAGCCCTTCCCCCTCTTCCAGGCAGGGGCGGGGCTACAGCGTGGGCGGTGACTCAGGTAGTCTAAAATATCCTTACATCGAAGCGTGCATAGAACTTATGCTCCTGGATGTACTGTTTCTTCTCCTGCCGTGTTCCCAGAAACCCAGACAGTTGGAAGGGAGCGGAGGCTTAGGGATCAGGCTATCTGTATTTCATCCCTGATACCGTTTCCTAGCTGCCACCTTGGGAGGGCACTGGCCGTCCTTAAATCAACCTCAGTTTCTTTATCTGTAAATAGGGACAATATCAGTTCGTCCATCTAGTGACTTTTGTAAGGATTTAAATAACTTAGTGCAGGTGGAGCCTTAATTCATGCCTGACCCCACATTAAGTATTCCATGAGCTTGCTCGCGACTTTTCAGCTCTGATCCGTCAGGTATGGTAAGAGCTCTCAGATTAGATACCTTTTCTTGCCTGTCTTCGTGTGTAATATGCCCTTTCCCCATGCAGATGGGGGAAACTGAGATCTAGCTCCTGGGCCCCAAAACTCTATTTGACGAGGAGGCACTTTGAGTGCACAGGCTTCTTCACTCCTCATGCCCCCACGCTCTTTGTTCTGCCCCGGTTGGTAGTTATTTCTGCACGGGACTAATTCTCGGGGTGCGCCCTTGAAGTAGGACTCCTGTCCTTCTCAGACAGGTTTCCAAGAACTCAGAGTTTTTTTACCAGGCGGGGTAGACAGGGGCCTGCACTAGGGGGAGATTGATCAAGAGGCATGGCTCTGGGATAGGACCCTCCTCACTAAAGGCAGTTGCTTTTCTGGGAGCCACTGTGAAGGACAAGTATCCTGTCCAGACTGGGCAGGGCTGCTGTGCGGACCAGCCTGGGGCAGGAATGAGTAGGAGGCACATTCCTGAGAGGAGCCCCTCCCCATCTACCCCTCGTGTTTTCTCTCACCATCTCATCTTTGAGTCCTCAGCTTCTTTCTTTTCCTCTCCCTCACGCTCAGTTCTTGCTGTGTCCCAGCTTTCAGGGCTGAGGGGAGGGGGCTGGCCAGAACCCCTGAGGCTGAGTCTGTATCTGGACCCAGCTACTAGCTGGGTCTGGTGCATGAAGCGGCTGGCCTCTCCCCAGCACCTGCTCTGGCTGTGCCCTCGTAGGGGTGGGGGTAGGGCAGGAAAAATCTGGCCCATGTCACCCCAAGCCTGCCCAGCATGCCCCACTGCCCAACCCCTCTTACAAGCCAGGGGTCTTGGAGGAAAGCCCCCCTGAGTCCTCCACCCCTCTCGGCCTTGATTCTGCAGCAGTATTCCTCAGAGTGGATTGCGCAGAGAGGAGCCTGACCTTCAGCCTCAGCCAGCCAGTGATGCCCTTCGTCCACGCCCTGCCCTTCCACCTCCCTCCAAGTCCGCGCTGCTTCCCCCACCATCACCTCGGGTGGGTAAAAGGGCTCTGCCAGGATCTAGTGCCCAGCCCCCAGCTACTCCCACTTCGCCCCATCGGCGTTCTCAGGAGCCCTCGCTGCCTGAGGACACCATCGCCGAAGAGAAGCGAGGGAAAAAGCCTAAGTCATCAGGGCCGTCGCTGGCTGGCACTGTGGAATCCAGACCCCAGACGCCACTGAGCGAGGCCTCGGGTCGCCTGTCAGCGTTGGGCCGCTCACCCCGGCTGGTGCGCGCTAGCTCCCGCATCCTGGATAAGTTGCAGTTCTTCGAGGAGCGGCGACGCAGCCTGGAGCGCAGCGATTCGCCACCAGCACCCCTGCGGCCCTGGGTGCCCCTACGCAAGGCCCGCTCGTTAGAGCAGCCCAAGTCCGAGGGCGGCGCTGCGTGGGGCACACCAGGGACCTCGCAGGAGGAGCTGCGGTCACCCCGCGGCAGTGTGGCAGAGCGGCGTCGCCTGTTCCAGCAGAAGGCGGCCTCGCTAGATGAGCGCACGCGACAGCGCAACGCAGCCTCGGACCTCGAGCTCCGCTTCGCCCAGGAGCTTGGTCGCATCCGCAGATCTACGTCGCGGGAGGAACTGGTGCGTTCGCACGAGTCCCTGCGTGCCACGTTGCAGCGCGCCCCATCTCCTCGAGAGCCCGGTGAACCCCCACTCTTCTCCCAGCCCTCTACACCCAAGACTTCACGGGCCGTGAGCCCGGCCGCCACCCAGCCACCTCCTCCCAGCAGCGCGGGCAAATCTGGGGACGAGCCTGGGAGGCCCCGCAGCCGAGGACCAGTGGGCAGGACTGAACTAGGGGAAGGCCCGCAGCAGGAGATTAAGCGTCGGGACCAGTTTCCCCTAACCAGGAGCAGAGCCATCCAGGAGAGCAGGAGCCCTGTGCCTCCGGGCACTGCTGATCCCCCAGAAAGCAGGACAAAAGCGCCCTCTGGTCGAAAACGGGAACCCCCTGCCCAAGCGGTGCGCTTTCTGCCCTGGGCCACTCCGGATGTGGAGGGCGCTGTTCTGCCCCAAACCTTGGAGAAGAACAGAGCCGGGCCTGAGGCTGAGAAGAGGCTTCGCAAAGGACTTGAGGAGGATGGTCCCTGGGGGCCCTGGGACCGCAGAGGAACCCGCAGCCAAGGCAAAGGTCGCCGTGCTCGGCCCACGTCCCCTGAGCTCGGTAAGAGCACAGAGAGGGCAGAGAACAGCAAGGGTGAGCAGGCTAAGGGAACAGCAAGACTGCTTGGCAGAAGCAGGTTTTGTTTGCTACCTTTATTATTGACACAGGGGCTGGGGTAAAGGTGCCATGTTAGAATCTGCTACTGCTAAGAAGGAAATGAGTGTGCTCAGTAGAGCAGAGATGTGAGCGAAGCCCTGGTGTCTGCTGTATGTCCTTTAAGGTCCAGTGAACTGCAAGGCAGTGGGACCAAGGACCAGCAACTGGAGGAAGCACTGGCTGGAACCTAAGGAGTTTTCATGACCCCCCACCTTTGTGGGAAGAGATAGCCTAAAATTACTGAAAAACCGAAGCGCCCCCAACCCTTTACTCTCTCGAACCGCACCCCCCACCGCCCATTCCAGCACCAGTCCCTATCCTGTTGGGGCCACAAAGGTCAGATCCACACTCACCTTCTAGCTTCCTTTGGCTCATCCTTGTACCCTGCCCCACTGGTTCCTATGGATCATGAGCAACATCACCAACAGAATGCTACTGTCCCTAACCCTGAATATTTCTAACAGCAACCCAGGGCCTGTACCTGGAGAAGCAGAGGAAAACACCCTTCACCTTCTCCCACGTCCTGATGCTTTCTCCCTGTGTACCCCAGGGTCTGCCAATACCCGTATTATTATTTCTTTCACTTACCGCCTTGTAATTTTCTCTATCAAAATTATTTTTCATTTCCAGATCGGCCCCTCAAAATCTTTAGACACACGTAGGCTTCCATTCCTCCTCCTTACCACCTTTACTGCTTCCACCACAGTGTCCCAGATGTGTCAAGCAGGCCCATAACGACGTTACTTCATTTCAGTCTCTATGCCAGTTGCACGAGGCACTGTATGTCACGCTGTTATCTTCCCTATACCATAGCTGAGGCTCAGAGAGATGCTCTCATTTGCTGAAGGTGATATAGCTAAAAAGGCAGCCAACCTGGGATCCTCACTGCCCTTTCTGCTACCCATGTTGTCTCTTATCTAACTGATAAAATGGTAGAGGTAGAAAGCCCCAGGGGAGGGGTTTGAGGAAAAGCGCTTGCCCAGTGTGCCAGAGGCCCTGCGTTCAACCTCCAGCATACATTCGGAAGATACCTAGGGAGAATCACAACAGCGATTTTCATCTGTGTGTATAGTATCCAAAAGCATGCACCATATCTTATTTCCTGTTGTATTCCTGGTACTCGGTGCTTAGCGGGCAGTTAAGTATAGTGTTGCTGTTTGCTGAAGGGACCTCATCAAAACTGATCTTCGTAGACCCTCTGACTACCACTGCCTCTTCGGAATCTGTGGCCTTATACACATTTGACTATCTCCCTCACCCCATCCCTCATTTCCCTGTGAACCTAGTATTGCTGCTTAGGTCATAGGGGACTGGTAGCTTAGTCTCTGTCCGTTGCTGCTTAGACGGTCTGTGGTCCTCAGAGTGCTAGGACTGGTACAATGACCAGTTCATGTGAAGACACCCATGGTGCATCCTGCTGCCCCCCCGAAGCCAGCACCAACTGTGAATGAAGTAGACTCTCTGCTGCCCTGTACTGATGAAGAACCTTTGCTCCAGCTTCCCCCTTCCTTTGTCTCAGGGCACTCAAGACAAAGGCCTTTGCTTTCTTCGGATGCTGCCTTCCAGAAACTCCTCATGCTGAGTTTTGGTTTTCTAGGATTCTGTACTACCAACATCCCCTCTCCCCACAAATGTCCCCTGATGCTCCCACAAGGCTGACATCCCCTTCCTCTCTCTACCCCTGCTCCTGTGTCCGGCAGAGTCCTCAGATGACTCCTATGTATCTGCTGGAGAAGAACCCCTGGAGGCACCAGTGTTTGAGATACCCCTGCAGAACATGGTGGTGGCGCCGGGAGCTGATGTGTTACTTAAGTGTATCATCACCGCCAACCCCCCACCCCAAGGTGAGCCGCAGGGAGGGCTGGAGGCTGGCAGGTGTGGTGGGGAACCTGTGGTATGGGAGCAGGGTAGGTCTTCCGGAATCCTCTTATATCAGGGAGGGGAAGAGGGAAACTGTCAGTTCATGGGGCTGCCTGGACTCTGCTGTATTCGGCAAGGTTGCCCCCTACCTCCCCAGCTCAGGGGTAGGCAGCCTGAGCCTTTGGAGTGAGGGCAGATTTCTCAGAATTCTCCAGAGGGAGGAAAGCTGGAGGTACCCTAGTTGGTAGAGTGCTTGCCTAGCACACGCAAGATTCTAAGTTTGACCTACAGCCCTGCAAAACGTGGTGGAGTATCTATAATCCCAGCTACATAGCGAACCTGGGCTACATGGCATCCTATCTCATTTTAAAAGTTAAAAAGTATATATTGGCATTGGAAAACATGTTGGGTGGTAGGGTGGTGGGTAGGAATGGAATTCCCCAGCGAACCCTTTGTGGCCATGATGAGCTGGTTCTTCCTCTTTCCCCACAGTATCCTGGAGAAAGGATGGATCAACACTGCACAGTGAGGGTCGCCTTCTCATCCGATCTGAAGGCGAGCGTCACACCCTGCTGCTTAGGGAGGCCCGGGCTGCTGATGCTGGGAGCTACACAGCCACTGCCACCAACGAACTGGGCCAGGCTAGCTGTGCTTCCACACTGGCCGTAAGACCTGGTAGGGAGCCTTCCAGATTGGGTCCTGGTTGGGGTGAGCTGTGGCACCTCCTGAGGAACGTGAGGATGTGGGTTCAGAGTCTCTGCACTTGTGCCTAAGCACTTGGCTTCCCAGTGTGTGCAATCCTTCCTTATGATGGATCTGACTATCTGGAGGAGGCAGCTTAAGTGGTCCTAGTCTCATGACAAGGACACTCTCATCCAGAAAAATCCATGAAGTTGGTGAAATTCATCCATGAACGTCCTTTAAATGTTATCTTTCCAAAGTGATTCTCTGAATGGGGTCTGTGGAAAGGCCAATAGTCTTTGAGTCTCTAAGAAAAAGAATATCTTAGTTCAAAGGATTTAAAAGGCACCAAGTGCTTCTGAGGTCATTTCTTTCCAAGACGAGAAGAAAACAGAAAATAAGAAACAAGGGCACAAGGGCTGGGTCCATTCCTGTTGGATCTCAGGCCCTACGGAGGCCGCAGCTGAAAGTACCGTTCAGAGATGGCCATCCTGAGCCTGCCTTGTCTATTTTTACAAAGGCCCTCACTTGGTGTCAGGCTACTTCCTTTGGGTTTCAGCCCAGTAGCTTTCTGGTTCAGGCAAGACTAGACCAGTGTCTACGTGCATGGAAGTACTACTCATTTAGGTGATTGGGTCTAACAGTGTGCTGATGCTGGGCAGTAGGGAGGGGATGAAGAGGGTGTTAACCAGGAAAGGGTACTGGTGAAACCCACAGAGGTTGGTGTTACCAATGGGTATCCAAACTAGCTTAGGAGGCCAGAGCTCAGAGACCAGTGTTCTGGAATGCTTGCACTGAGACTTCAGGGTCCTGGAGGAGGATGGGAGCTGACACACCGTGTCTTGTGCCTTTCTTCCATTCAGTGTTGCAGGTGCCAGCTCAGAAACCACGTATGCATTGTTTTAGCTTCAACCCCCAATGCATTCCCAATTCAGGAGTTCTTGGTGGGCTCCGGTATCGGCATTTGGGCCGTGTTAGTTCCTTTAGTGGGATGTCCGTCTTGTGGTCTCCTTCCTCCATTCCACATCCCTCCCTGGAGCCGTTCCAGGCTTTCTCCTTTCTCCTCACCTCCCACTGTGCTGAATCATGCCCACCCCTCCACTTCATGCCTCCACCCTTCCATCACCTCTGGGATCTGGCTTCTGACTCAGCTCCCGGCTCTCCTAGGAGCCCAGGCCTAGCTCCAGAACTCAGTCAATACCTGGCTTGCACTGAGAGCTGGCAAAGGGTGGGGTGTGAGGTGCCCCAGTATTGGCTGGTGGCCATCTGGGAGCCTTTTAAGGTTGGGAAAGCAGCTCGGGGCACGGCAGCTGTCAGCACTTGACTGGGAGTTCTGTGTTTGCCACGTTGAATCTCCCGAGCTTCAGTTCCCTCATTTGTAAACCAGAGATAATTATACCATCCTCACGGATGGAAGCCAGTGTGCGAATGAGCTTTATGAACTGTAAAGCTGTAGACAAATGTTAGTTGTTAGCATTTGAGGGTGATGTTGTGCACATCGGCCCAGCTTTCCGTGAGGATCTGGAAAGTGCCTTGTCCTTCCCTGCCCCTTTCTTCTCGCTGTCTGTGCCTTGGGGACTCCACTCCTGCTTTTCCAAAGTCACTGTCATCTAGACCCTCCCTGTTTGCCAGCCTCTGGTGAGGGGGGGTCCTCAGCTTGTCATCTCTGTGCCTGCTTCATCCCGAGGACCCAGAAAACTTGCATTATGTCATCAGGTTACACCAAGCATTGCAGCAGCACCCCTAAGTCAGGCTGGCTCCAGGGCCCAAGAGGCTGGCATGCAGGTCCAGCCTCAGCACTGATTATGGACCAAGCTGACTTTCTTACCCTACAAGGCACTGTTTGGTCTAGAGTGGCTGGATGGAGGCCAAGGGGCCTGGAGCAGGCAGAACCAGTGGTGGCAAAGACATTTGGGAATAGAAGGGGTCTCATACCAGGCATCTGTAGGTACTGAAGAAGGGGCTGGGAGAATGTCTGGCTGTGGGGTACAGGGAATATGTGGAGGGAAGTGTCACTGTCTTATGGAAAGAGACCTGTGTTGAGCGGCTGCCCTTTCTTACTACCTCCACACCCTTACACACAGTGCCATGGAAACCAGGCTGGATGCCCAGTGCACTCCAGGGGTGCCCACCCCATTAGGGCCTGCTTTTAAGATCCACAGATGTCAGTTCTTGGTTGGGAACCATAGTAACTAGGATCTAGGTGACTCGAGAATACAACCGTTGGCCCAGGGAACAGGGGCTACTGTGAGGGCTGTCTTATCTGAGCCCTGAGTCCCTCTCACCCAGTGAATAACTCCCGAGCTGAGTGTAAATGAGGAGGTCTCTGGAGTGTGAGAATGCCTAACTGAAGTGAAGCTTCTGATAGCCGTCACATCTGTCACACAAGCCTCTTTTGAGGACCCCCTGGTGCCAGGTGCCCTGCCTCTGAATAGTTGCTTCTGTCTGCAGAGTGTCGTGTACTTTTTGCAAATCTTTTCATGTGTCTTTCCTCAGGCTACATTGCATCCTGTACGTGCATGTGTGTGTGTGTGTGTGTGTGTTTGTATAGATGGAGGTGTGTGTATATATAGATGGAAATGTGCATGTGTGTGTGTTATTCCCATCTTCAGATAAAAAAAAAATATGATTATATAGAGGTTGAACCAGGCCAGCAGTCTGGGAATCTGCCTAGGAATTTTATTAATAGTATGTGATATAGTAATGGAAATTACATATCTGAGTAACAAATTCGTGTGTGTCTTGGGTAAAAACAACCTCTCTCTGGTATTTGCTGAGTGCTTCCTAGGTACTGGGCTCACTGAAGATTACGTAGTCACATTTAACCCAGCTCTGTGAAGTAGGTTTGGTTGTTGTGCCCACATCACTGATGAGGTAGCTGAGGCTAGGGGTTAGCAAGGTGCTCCAGCAAAGTGCTGACCCCGAACCTTGCAAGGCAAGGGAAGTGAACTGGGTCTGAACTGTGCAGTATGCTATAATATACCAATCGCACATGGCATCCAGCTCTTGAAATGTGGCTAGTGCAGTTAGGAACTGTTTTTTTTTTTTTTGTTGGTTTTTTTTTTGTTTTGTTTTTTGTTTTTGGTTTTTCGAGACAGGGTTTCTCTGTAGTTTCTAGAGCCTGTCCTGGAACTAGCTCTTGTAGACCAGGCTGGCCTCGAACTCAGAGATCTGCCTGCCTCTGCCTCCCGAGTGCTGGGATTAAAGGCGTGCACCACCGCCGCCCGGCTAGGAACCGTTTTTGTATAATGTCATCTTACTTGTTATGCATGTTAATGGTCTCAGCCACTGCTCCCCCCACCTGAGTTAAGATGCTAAGCCAGGGCAGCTGGTGGCTAAATATCCCTAACCACTGCGCTGTACAGTCTTCTTTTCTGCTACTCTGAAGAGATTGGAGCCAAGGTGTTCCCTGAGCTTGTAGGGAGGTCATTGCCCAGGTCTCGATGGTAGTCAGATTTGGGGAGGGGGTATCTCTCTTGACTCTCATCTCCATCCTTTGTGGCTCTGGTCCTGTTGATTCCTGGTGCTCTTGGGTCCTTTCTACTATGAACGCTGACAGGAGGCCCTCTAGGGCTGGCCAGGAGGAAGGAGGCTCAGAGTGCTCCCTCCTCCATTCCACTGCCTGCACTTCCCGTGCATTTGAACCCAAGGTCTAAGATCTAGCATTTCCCAGCCAAGACCTTGGCCTCTTCACTCTTTGCCTTAGCTGGCCTCATTCCTGGTTTTTTGTTTGTTTGTTTTTGTTTTTGTTTTTTTGTCTGTTATGTAAGGATCATCTTAATGAATGAGCTATGTACTCAGTAAGACTGGTGAGGTTCTGCAGAGACAGAAAATTGGCCTCCAATATTTGGACCAGGAGACAGCCATCACTGTGGCTTATATTTACGATCACCACTAACATGTTAAAAAGAAAAGGCTATAGTAAATATGAATATAGTAAATATAGTAAATATGAATGCATCATGAATACAAAAGGAACAGGAGAAAACTGTGGCACTAACCTCTACCCTCTTTCCCTGGTCTGGGCCCTAGGTGACCCTCTGCACAGTTTCAGGCTCTTCCCTAGCAATGACAGTGGCCACTGATGGATGGGCTCTCTGAATGCCACAGCCCTGCTATCCATTTTATTGGGATCTGGACAGCACTGGAGAAAGCAGAGTGCCACCGTCTGTTCAGCCAGACTCAGGCCTCTCTCCCAGCCCCTGCCTGTCAGCATCAGTGGGTACCTGTGGACTGACTCCCCAAGGCTGTTATTCAGAATGGGGTTTATCTATCACCCACCACCTGTCCCAAAAACGGAGACTAATTTAGTACAGTTGCAAACAGCTTAGCTGACCCATCCAGCGCAGTCATGTGTGAGAAACTCAACACTCGCCTGGCTGAGTCAGGCTAACCCTGTGAAATTCTCACCCGTGTTTCATACATTTTAAACTAAACCTGAAACACTCTCAGCAGTGTTTCTTCTCACCCCAGGGAATTCTGGGGAAATGGTCCCGCCTGCAAGCCCAGCTCATTTCCCCTCACTTGTTCACTGACCATCACCGTGGCAGCCATCTCAATAAGTGTCTGGATAGAACCCCCCAGGGCAGTATATACAGAGGGCAGAGGCGAAGGCCTGGCCACATGGAAGTGCTGGTTAATTCCCAACCTATCCTTCCTTCCCCAAAACTCTATGGAGTTCCTTTTGGCCTTCAGGGCAAAGGCCAGTCCTTCAGCAGGCCCCCACTTCCTGACAAATAGGTTGCAGGTCCCTTAGGGTGCTGGGGGGTAGCAAGAGATTCCTGCTCTCACACTGTTGCCCCTTTCTTTCACTCCTTTTCTTTTTTCTCTCACTTTATCTTTTTCTATTTTTTTAATTTATTTTTTAAAAAATATTTATTTATTTATTCTGTATACAATATTCTGTCTGTGTGTATGTCTGCAGGCCAGAAGAGGGCACCAGACCTCATTACAGATGGTTGTGAGCCACCATGTGGGTGCTGGGAATTGAACTCAGGACCTTTGGAAGAGCAGGCAATGCTCTTAACTGCTGAGCCATCTCTCCAGCCCCCTCTTTTTCTATTTTTTTATCTCTCATTTTATTCACCAATTTTGGCTCATTCTCCAAGCCAGAGAAAAATGCAGCTGGAAAAATTGTTCCACCAGTCTCTGTGTAACAACTCTGGCTGTCCTGAAATTCACTCTGTAGACAAGACTGGCCTCAAATGCCCAGAGAGCCACCTGCCTCTGCCTCCCCAATGCTGGGATTGAAGGCGTGCGCCACCACACTCAGCCCAGTGGCCCCTTTCTTCTTATTTATTTGTTTATTTATTTTTATTTTTATGTGAATTGGTGTTTTGTCGTGGGTGCCCGATCCCCCGGAACTGGATTTAGACAGTTGTGAGTTGCCATGTGGGTGCTAGGAATTGAACCCAGGTTCTCTGGAAGAGCAGCCAGTGCTCTTAACCAATGAGCCGTCTCTCCCTCCACGCCCTCTTTCTTATTTTGCCACCTACCTCTGTTCCCAGACAATTGACAGGCCTCGTGTAGGTTTTAGCTATTTTTTTTAAGTTTCTCTAAAGCAAACTCTAATTTAAATATCACTTCTTCCCTCACTCCCAAAGCTATGGCCTTTATTGGGTCCTCCCTGGCCACTTTGTTTCCATTCCTGCTCACTATTCTACTCAAATGTATCTGTCTAGTCTTCCTTACCAAACCAAAGTCCACTGGCTACTGTATCTTTTCACATCTTGGACTTTGCAGCCACACCTGAAGGCCCTGCTAGACAGATTAGGGGCCATGTGGATCTAAAGTCTCGGGGGATGAGGTGGAAGAAATAAGAGAAGCATTGTCCAGGAAGTTCAAGTCCTGGATAAAGCACCTATGGAGACTGGGGAGGACACACAAGTAATAAAACTCTGTCTGAGATGGGAGGTTGGGATGGCAGCAGAGAACACAGTGGCGTGGTCCTCTGAGTCCTTGGAAACAACAGCATCTCTTGGGAATGTGCTAGATATGCAGAATTGTCCTACCTATCAACCCAAGCCTGTAATCCTAGCTACTGGGGAGGCTGAGATCATACCCTGCTAGGGATACAGAGTGAGTTCAAGGCCGCCCTGGGTGACATAATGAGACCTTGTATCAAATAAGGAGTAAAAAGGGGCTCAGTGGAATTCTGGCATAGCACACACAAGGCCCTAAATTCATTCCCCAACACTACAAAACAGATGACCCAGACAGACAGCTGGCTCCAGGCCAGACCACACGGGAGGGTCCCAGGGGGCTGTAGTTCCTAGAACTCTCCAGGTGGTTCCAAAGCCCAGCGAACTTTGAAAACCAACCAGCCAAGCTGGACGGCAGTGGTGGTGCACGCCTTTAGTCCTAGCCCTCAGGAGGCAGAGGCAGGTGGATCTCTGAGTTTGAGTTCAGCATAGTCTACAGAGTGAGGAGTTCCAGGACAGTCCGGACTGTTACACAGAGAAGCCCTGTCTTGAAAACCAAAACTAAAAACCAAAACAAAGCAAAAAAAAAAAAAAAAAAAAAAAAGGAAGGAAGAAAAAGAAACTGAAAAAATAAAATGTTTAAAATCGCTGGTGTGGATTAAGGACCAGGCTCATAATGGGAGCTAGGCAGTGCAATTGGAAACACAAGGGCTGTCGAACCAGACTTCTGGGTTTACAGCTATGCTCTGAAGTGGAATGGCCAAGTGTTCTAAGACTCAGCAAAACCACCCCTCTGGGACCGCATTTCCCACCCCTTCCCACCACGAGGATTTGCCCAGGTCTTTCATGTGCCTAAGAATCCCTAGAGTGCTTTTGAAAAAGAAAGGCGGCTTTTGACTTCTCTCTTCGGAAAATCAATTCTGTAGGCTGGATAAGGTTTAAGAATCTGTATTTCAAAATCAGCCCCAAGTGGTGCTGATGTGGGTGGTTTAAGCACCACTCTGAGAGTCCTGATGTAAAGGGCCTTGGGTGATGCCATTTGTGTGCTAGATACTGGGTGGAGCCGAAGCTATGTGTGCAATGTTGGGACCAGCTACATGCACTGGCCCCAGGAGCTCCTGATTTGGGGGATTTGGGGCTGACCTGAAAGCACTATTGAAAGGGTAGCAATGTTATAGAATAGTCAGCACATGAAGATTCGGGTCAAAGGCGAAGGCGTGGTCCTTTCATGGGAAGGGTTGAGAGAACCAGCTCCCTATTTCCTTGCTGGTGTAAGTGTATCCCCAGCGATAAAATCTGGGTTTTGTAAATAGATTGGGCCTGAAATGGTAGGGACTGGCTTCAAAGGTGATTTTGCCCAGGAGGCAAATGGAGCTTAGGATCCTTCATCAACCTCCTTGGTGACACAGTTTGGGCTTATGGTGTGGCAGAGACCATTTCCTTTCCGCAGAAAACACTCTTTCTACCTCTCTGGAACCTGATCCTCTCTCCATCCAGCCTGGCTAGCAACCTGACCAAGAGACTTGACCTAGACTTGCTGCTGATTGGCAGGATAACACCTAGGTGCTATTCCCCTGGTGGCCACCAGGGGTCTCTGAGGCACTCACAGACCTTTGTCAATCAGACTTAACTCTTTGCCCCGCCCTCCTTTCCTCAACCTTGGAGCTGCCTCAGCACTGCCCAGCCTGGAGGTGACCCTGGTGCCAGGAATCTAAGCTCCGTGGAGGGAGAGGAGCCCCTTCTTCCCAGGGTTGTGGCTATGATCTCAGTGTCAGCTGGGAGCCACGCCTCCAGCGGCAAATGCCGTTCTGATTTCTCTCTCCTCCCCAACCTTGAGATGGCCAACCTGAAAGTGGGCCCTCCTCTTGGTCCCCACCCCTCGTCCTCACTGGTAGTGCTGGGAACACAGGTCATAGCTTGGGAATGTGGCTCTGGTTGGAGGGAGGGGATGGGGGAGAAGGACTTGGTGGCCACAGCTCTTTCCAAGCCCCTTCCCCACTCGCTGGGTGCAAATGGGTGCTGCGAGGACTGACTGTTGACGGGGAGCAGGCCTCTGGGTGCTGGCGAGGACTGACCGTTGATGGGGAGTAGGCCTCACTTTTCTTGTTATGGACCCTAGTGGGCTGATGGGTGAAAGGCACGGGTCCAGTAGAGCCCACGGTTGAGCGGATGCAGGGCTGTATCCTGAAGCACCTGCTCTCCCAGATTTGCCTAGTGCAGGACCCGGGAGGCAGCAGCCATGTGATCCGTTTCCTTAGGTTGACAGGGGACAAATCTGGGAAGGAGGGCCAATTCCCTGCCAGTTCTTTGGTTCTCTGTGTCTGAGAAAGCTGGCTGTGGTTTGTTCTGGGGTTTAAGACTATCTAGTCATGCAGTCCCATGTCAAATCTTGTTGGTTTGGGCCAAGCAAGGGGTAGCATAATGTCATTTACTTTTGGCACTTCTTATGGCGGGTCAGTCAACATTTACGGCCCAGGCAAGGCTACTAAATGCCGCAGTGCAGGGTCATCCTACCTCTACCCCCACCGAGGGCCGGGGTCCCCACACCCAAGCCCTACGGAGGCACTGGGCTCTTGTCAGTGTCCCAAGCTGTAATGAGAAGAAAGGCAGACGCTGGCTGCTTGGAATGAGCAGTGGCTAAATTCAGCTGGGCTGGACTCCGCCCCTCCCCCTGTTCCTGTGCCGCAGCTCCTGGGGCTGCTCCCTGTGGTCTCGGCAGGCACCACCTTCCCAACTAGCGCCTGCCTGCTGCCCAGCCTCTCGCTGGCCACCCCCACCTCCTCCTTCCCCCTCCTAGGCTCACTTCCCCTCCCCCAGGGCCGGCTCAGTGCGGGGCCTCCACTGGGTCAGCGAGTGAGTGGGGCTGGGCAGGCTGAACGCCTGCTCCCTGGGGAGCTAAGGCCAGTGGGCCGTGGGCAGGAGGGCCTGGTGCCAGGGCAGAAGCTTAAGGAAGGTACAGGCCGGGGTCCGTGTGCAAAGTCTCAGGGTGAGTTTGGGGTGCAGTACTGCTGGGGGCTTGGGGTTGGGGAAACAGGAGGAGGGGCCAGGGGGCTGTGGCAGATTCGTGTCTGTATTTGGCAGTCGGATAAGCGCCAGCTCAGCGAGGCTGGGCCCCTGGCCAGTTGGAGGGGAGCGCTTCAGGGCCCTGGGGACACCCCTCCCCCAAGGCAGATTCAGGTGTCCCCCTCCTCTTTTCCTAGGCTGAATCACCCTTTCCAATGGATGATTCTAACTCTGCTTTCCTCTCCCCTGAGAATCTAGGGTTCATACTGTAGCGATGGGGCCAACAGGTGCCCCTGGGGAAGCTGAGAAGGGAGAGGGGGAAGGGCTGCCTGGACACTGCTACCTCATTGGCCCTGGACAGAGGTCAGGATGGGGCTTGTCTGAGGTGTGTGTTCTTTCTGCGCCAGGCCCAGCTCACCTAAAAAACTAGTGTCTTGGTCCTGCCATTGTGGGGTCCTAGGGATATCTACTACCCCTTTGGAGTTTGTGGATGGTAGTTTGAAGGCCCACTTCATGCTAGTAACATAAATTAACTGCTTCAGTACAACCCAGGGTCTCCCCCAAGACCGTGTAGTGGCCCTTCTACCAGCCAAATCCTTTGCTCCAGGCTGCTCTCTGTAGAATATCATCAGAGTTGACAGGGCAGACAGAGGAGGAATCAGACTCAGGGAGAGGATGTATCTGGGCATGGTCATTACAGCAAGTGAGCTTCAACAGGAGGTAAGGTTAGGGCTGGGCCTGCGGGAGCTGCTTCATTTTTCTATAATGCACCCAGCCACCTCTCTCCATCCTTTCTCCCTGATATCTCTCCTCCAGGTGGGTCCACATCCCCTTTCAGCAGCCCCATCACCTCTGATGAGGAGTACCTGAGCCCCCCAGAGGAGTTCCCAGAGCCTGGGGAGACCTGGCCCCGAACCCCTACCATGAAGCTCAGTCCTAACCAGGATCGCGATTCCTCTGACTCCAAGGCACCCCCAACCTTCAAGGTCAGACCCCTGAGGCTGGTATCCAGCCTTCTATGGACACCCTTCCTTTGTGCACCCCTTATTCTTGAGGCCACACTTAATGGAACCTTGCCCCATTAACCCTTGATACCCAGAGACAGTCACAGACTGGTGTGGAAGAGACCTCTGTCCCAGGTCCCCCAGCTCTCAGTAGCCAATGCTGTGCTCTGTCACCCCTGATGCTTTGGGATTCTCCTTCAGGTCTCACTCATGGACCAATCAGTGAGAGAGGGGCAAGATGTCATTATGAGCATCCGAGTGCAAGGGGAGCCCAAGCCTGTGGTCTCCTGGTAAGTAGCAAACCACTTATGCCACCCACCAGTACCGCCCTCCAGGCTAAACCTTAGAGCTGGCTTTGGTAGAAGGAAACAGAGCACTAGGGAGCTTCTTTTGGACCCCATCTCAGATATAGCAGGACCCACTCCACACGCCTGCCCAAGGCTTCCTCTATGGGGCAGGCATTGGAGCAATGAGTGGCATCATGTCTACCCACTTTGAATGAATGGCCAAGACTCCCCTTGCCATGTAGGAGGCTGTTTGTCTCTATGGTATCAGCTGAGGCAGGGTGATTTTTGAAGCCAAGCATCCTGCACCCAGTCTGTGGTAGACCCAGTCCTCAAAATTTGTTTCTGAGCTGCCCAAGTCTGAGTTAAATGTGTTTCTCAGCTGCTCTGCCTTGTGCATCCAGGTGCTCAGAACATTACTCAGCATGTCCTAAGTCACCGCCCCAACATTGGTTTGGGTGTGGTTTTCATTTTTAAGTTTCCGATGTAATTATTTTTTTTTAAGATTGTAAGTTCTTTAGTATCCCTTTTGAGGAGTGGTAATCTATGTTTCTGTTACAAATAAGTGGAAGTAAGATATGGGGACATTTAAGAACTATTTAGAGGTGATGCAGGTTTTAAGATGGGAGAGACCCAAGTGGGTCTAAAAGTACTTGGAGAAGGTAGGAAGGCGGAGTTGGGGTAAACCTAGCTTTGGACCCCGAGGTTGCGTTGATCAGTCAGTAAGGAGGAGAGGGCTTCAGCCAGAGGGGAGGCCCTAGAACCTCTCTCCTCCTGTTACTGTGAATGCAGGTAAGGGTTTCAGGTTCTAAGGCTGTGCTTTTCTCTCTTTGACAGGCTGAGGAATCGCCAGCCTGTGCGTCCAGACCAGCGGCGCTTCGCAGAGGAGGCCGAGGGTGGTCTCTGCCGCTTGCGGATCCTGGCTGCTGAGCGGGGTGACGCTGGCTTCTACACTTGCAAGGCAGTCAATGAGTATGGAGCTCGGCAGTGTGAGGCCCGCCTGGAGGTCCGAGGTGAGAGGCCCATCTACTCCCGAAATCCCTGCCTATCCCGGCCCTTACCCTCCTGACAGCTCACTTCCAGCCTCAGTTACAGGACGTCACACTGAAGGGGCCCCTAGTCCAGCTGCTTATAATGTAGTTGACTAAACTGAAGCCAGAGAAAGGAAGTGACTTTGCCCAAGATCACCCAGGAAATGATTCCATACCCAACTGGCTACCCAATATGCCTTCCCCATGCTCCGTCATGACAACTCCTCATGGTAGCTAGCAGCCCTGCATCCTCTCTCCACACTTCTAAGCTCTTGCTGCCTGCTCTGGGCAGGCCCATTCTTCACTGACCCCCTCGCCCTTCCCTTGTCCCCTGGTTGCCCTCCATATACATACATGTGATTGCTGTGCAGAAACTGTTGTGGTTGGGGTAGCAGTGGGGAGTGGCTGGTGTCTGGACCCGTTCGAAGGGATCGTCATGATGGAGGGACATCAGGGGTGCCAGGGTTACAGAGCCCCAAAGTATGGAGAAGGTTAGACCCTCAGAGTTGGAGACATAAGGCAGGGTTCTTAGGCAGCTGGCATAATAGGATTTATCCATGCTGCCCTTCAGAGGCTGCTGGACATCCCCTCCATGTGACGTCACAGGGTTAGGAACATCTCAGACCCTTATTCCACTATGGTCCTTTCCTGCCCTCGCTGGGCACAGCCCCTTCAAGCCTGGCAAAGGTCAGCTCTATGGGCTTCCCAAGACACCCTAAGGCCCTGCTGGAGTCCAGACCTACAGTTCTAGCTCCTCTGCCAGGCCTCGCCTGCCTCACTCTCCCTGGTTCCTCTTGTTGCTGTGGTTGCCACCTCTCTAGCAATTCTTCAGTTCCATTCCCTGCCCTCTTCCTTCTCTGGGGTTGGGCTCTACTTCGCTTCTCTGTGTTAACCTGTGTCTCGGTGCTTCTTTCTCTTTGGGCTTCTTTCCAGCATTCCACAGGCTTTAGGGGTGCTCCTAATGGCTATGAGCATCTCTCCCCTTGTTGCTCAGGGTCTCTGTCTGTTGAGGAACCCTAGGGACCAGGCTAGCCACTGGCCCTCCCACCATAGTGCTGATCTACAGCAAGCTGAAAGTGTCAGTTTTAGAGGCAGCTCCATATCCAGAGGGGCCCTAGCTAGGTCTGCGCGCCTGTGTGCATGTGTGCCTGTGCGTGTGTGCACGTGTGTGTGTGCTGCACTAACCTGCCGCTTGCTGACTGAGGTTTTTGTCTGTACACAGGCGAGTGAGCTCAGGGGGCCACCTGCGCTGCCCCCGCTACCCTCCGAGCTGCGCCCCTGTCTCAGGCACCTCTCGGACCTCGCTGTGTCTCACTGCCTCCTGCCCACAGACCCTGCCGGCTCTCCCTCCGGCCCGGACTTGTTATCCCTGCCTCCCCTTCCCTCCCTAGCCCACGAAGCACCCTGGGGTAGTCCATGGACCCCCGTGGATCCTCCCTCCCTACCTAAGTAGATATGTGGCTGTGCAGGCCAGGAGGCCCCCAGAAGGACTGAGTGCTGGGAAGGGACAACCTTGAGGGGTGCCAAGCTCCCCCAGTCTCCCTGAAGGGAGTGTCAAGCGAGTGCATGTGCTGTGCTGCTATAGGCCACTGTCTGCCTATCTGTCTGTCTGTCTGTGTGTCTGTGACAGTCAGGGAAGAATGCCTCTGAGCTGAGGTGGAATAAGACGGAATTAGATGACAGTACATGGCATCCACGGGGTAGAGGGGCCCAGAGGAGCAGGTACAGTGGCTAGGACGATTACTGGGAAGGGGCAGGGCACTGATGATTTCAGAAATAGACTTTTAATGGCACAACACTTTCTATTCTATAAGAGACCAAAAGCCAGAGGCCTGGGGTTAGCCCTGGCTGCTGGCAAGCTTAGGATCCAGAGGGCCACCCCCATTCACAGTCGTGTCCGACATGCTCTAGCTGGGAATGAGAGAGAAAGCCAGGCTGAGCACAGGAGCAGGGGCATAGTGGGGTGGAGACTTGGAAATACTGTTTCGTAGCTCAAATAAAGTCCAGTTTGTACCCATCCAGTGTGCCGTGTTTTCTTTACCTCCGCCGCCGTTGCTGCTGCTACCATGCTTTCGGATACCCTCCCTCAGCCCCTTTCACCTCTCGTCACTTCTTCCTCCTTGGGGCCAACATAGGTTCCCATCTCAGAGCCAGGTCTAGGGGCTCCTTGCTGTCTTGCCTGGGGCGGATGGGCTTTCCCAGTCTCCAGAGGAACCAAATGCATCTCTCTCTCTGTATCTGTCTGTCTCTCTGTGTGTGCGTGTGTGTGTGTCTTCCTTGCCCTGTGTGTCTCTGCTCTGTTTGTGCCCCCTGTGGCTGCCCTCCCCTCAGCACACCCTGAAAGCCGGTCCCTGGCCGTGCTGGCCCCCCTGCAGGACGTGGACGTGGGGGCCGGGGAGATGGCGCTGTTTGAGTGCCTGGTGGCAGGTCCAACTGACGTGGAGGTGGACTGGCTGTGCCGTGGCCGCCTGCTGCAGCCTGCGCTGCTCAAATGCAAGATGCATTTTGATGGCCGCAAGTGCAAGCTGCTGCTCACCTCTGTGCATGAAGACGACAGTGGTGTCTACACGTGCAAGCTGAGCACAGCCAAAGGTACCCACTCACTCAGGTGCTAGGGCTGTCATGGTGCCCAGAGCTGGGGAGGAAACTGGAAGACAGGGTGCGGAACAGATGCCCAGGAAGTGGATTCCTAAGCATTGGGGGCAGAGATGGTATGGGCGCCTGGCTCCCCAAACAGTGAACACTTGGATCAGTGGTTCTCAGTTTTCCTGATACTGCGACCTTTTAATACAGTTCCTCACGTTGCGGTGACCACTCCCCATAGAATTTTTGATGCTATTTCATAACTGTAATTTTGCTACGGTTATGAATCCTAATGTAAATGCCTGACATGCAGGGTATCTGATGTGCAACCCCTGTGAAAAGGTAATTGGATGTTGGGGGGTCGCGACCCACAGGTTGAGAACCACTGACTTAGCGCAGTATTCGGGACAGAAAGTGATACTATTCCCAGGCCGAGCAAGTCCATTGAGATGTAGCATACAGACCTCCTGACTTGAGCATCTCTATTCTTGCTCTGCATGTTGCCAAGCACATGTCTTTAGACAAGTCACTTCCTCTGTGTGAGCTGCATTCTATCCGTCCATGAAAGGAGAATGGTACTACCTACCAGGCAGGGGGATTGGTAGGATTGGGGAGATGATGACCCCTGCAGAGAACAAAACCCAGTGCCTGTCATGGATGCCAGCTGTTGTTACTATGGATGGCATCCCTGTCCTGGTCCTGTTCTCTCTGAAGAACAGAGATGAGGGTACCTGCCTCTGGGGCAGGGGGTATAGAGCGGGACCAGAGGCATCTGCTCTGGGTGTATGACAGGTGGGGCAGTGTGTGGGCATGAACCAGACACAGGAGAGTCTGGGGGAGGGGCTTCAAGAACCTTCTCACTCAGAATCAAACTATGTTTCATCTTGACTGGGCAGAGTAAGGTAAGAGTTTAATCAGGTCCCATGCCCCTGTCATGTCCCCAGCCCCCCTTGGGAAGCGTCTACCCGTCCTTGTTGACCTCCCACCTCCTAAGAAGGCCTAGTCTATGACTCTTTGCCCATTGCCTCAACTCTCATGCTCAGCTCAGGCTCTTAAGGCTGGAGTGAACATGTAAGACGAGGTGTCTGGGCCTCCACAGCCTTCTTTGACCCAGTGCCGCCGCCCACTTCCTCACAGATGAGCTGACCTGCAGTGCCCGGCTGACGGTCCGGCCATCGCTGGCGCCTCTGTTCACCCGGTTGTTGGAAGATGTAGAGGTGCTAGAAGGCCGTGCAGCCCGCTTGGATTGCAAGATCAGCGGCACCCCACCTCCCTCCGTTACCTGGACACATTTTGGTATGGTTCCCCACTCTGAATTAGTTGAGAAGGCATCAAGGACTAAGACAGACAGGTCTTGCTGCTATAGGAGATCTGTGTCTGTGTCCCCCCGCTCCCAGGCCACCCTGTGAATGAGAGTGAGAACCTGCGGCTGCAACAGGATGGGGGACTGCATTCACTGCACATTGCCCGGGTGGGAAGTGAAGACGAGGGGCTTTATGAAGTCAGTGCCACCAACACGCATGGCCAGGCCCACTGCTCTGCCCAGCTGTATGTGGAGGAGCCTCGGACAGCTGCCTCTGGCCCCAGGTACCCCTTAGGCCTCTAGGTGCTGCCTACAGTGGCTCTGAGGGACCCTCACCCTGAGCAGGGAGGGGGGCATAGCTGTGCACATCTGGACAGCTGTGTGGTTCTTACAGCTCAAAGTTGGAGAAGATGCCGTCCATCCCTGAGGAGCCAGAGCATGGGGATCTGGAGAGGCTGTCTATTCCAGACTTCCTGCGGCCACTGCAGGATCTGGAAGTGGGACTAGCTAAAGAGGCCATGCTGGAGTGCCAAGTGACCGGCCTGCCCTATCCTACCATCAGCTGGTTCCACAATGGTCACCGAATTCAAAGCAGTGATGACCGACGCATGACACAGTGTATGTGATGGGGAAGGGACCCAGCAACCTCTTGGCTTTTTGGATACTTCCCTAGGGACCCCTCATGTTTTCCCTTCATAATTTGTTTAGAGATGGGAGGGTCTGGGGAAGAGAACCTTTAGGGGCTCTGAGGTCCATCTGAGCCCACAGTGTCACCCCGAGTGGCTCTGTTAGCACTTACCGGGAAGGCAGTACAGCCTGCTGCCGCCCAGCAAGCAGGTTACAGAACCCACAGTGCCTTTCCTCCCTCATTAGCAACTGAGCTGTGAAGAGAATGAAATTAGTGATATATATCACCAAAAGCAGGGCCTGGCAGATAGCAAGCGGTCAGCAAATGATAAATCGTGTGACAGTTTTTGTTGCCACCGCTCTCACTGTTGATAAAGCCAAGCTGCCCATACGCAGGAGAAATCTCCGTGGAAGGGCTGGGACGCACGGGGTCTGGCTGAAGGGAAGCTGCCACAGGTACAAAGAACAGGATATTTTGGGTTAGAGTCCTCTTGCCTGGTTGCTTTCCCAAGGGAACACTTGTGTTCTATTGTTGAAGAAACACGAATCTCACATGAGTTCCTCCTGCCTCCACCCGTGACGGTTTTCTTCTGTAGCTGCAGTTGATAGCCCCCACAAGGCCTGAAGACAGGACAGGGACAGTCTCACTTTGCTGTAGGCCTGTGAGGCAGGTACTCTTATACCTGTTTACAGATGGGGAAACTGAGGCTTAGAGAGGTACAGACACTTCCTCAAAGGTAAGCAAGGACCTCCTGACCCAAGCCCATCTCTTGAAAAGCCTGCTCTTGACTGGGGACGTAGCTCAGTAGGTAAAGTGCTTGCCAGCATCCTCGAGCCCTGGTTGTGACCTCTACTACTACATAAACTGGGCATGGTGGCACGCCCCTGCAATGCCAGGATTCGGGAGGCAGTGTTGGGAGAATCAGAAGTTCAAGGTCATTCTCAGCTGCATAGTGATTTCTAGGTTAATTGGATTACATGAAACCCTGTCAAAGGGAAGGGAGTATGGGAGAGAGAGGAAAGAAGAAAGGAAAGAGAAATAGACTGTTTTTAGTCACTCGCAGTCGGTCCCTTCTCCAACTCCACCCTCATCTCATCTCTAGTACCACGCCAGCAGCCCTGACAGCCTGACCCTTGCTCCCTCTAGTACCTGTCATTGCTCAGTCACAGGCTCCCCTGTGTCCCCATTTCCTTTGAGGCTCTGGTCGGTGTCTGTCTCAGGATCTGAGCTGACGTCTCTGCTGTGCCCGTATCTGGGGACACTGGCAGCCTTTAGAAACAGTGCAGGCAGAGATAAATGAGTGGATGGCCGTTGGAAGTGAGATAACTGCTAAAGGAAGACAGGAGTGTTTGGGAACATCCCTGGTGGGAAAGAGAACAGTACAGGCTGCCCCTTCTTCATGTCCTGCCAGAGACAGCCTCCTTATCATTGATGGAGCAGAGTGCAAGAAACAAGCTTTGGAATGAAATGGAACTTAAGTCCAAACCATGGCTTCTTCATCTATTAGCTGTGTGACCTTGGACAAGCCAGTTAATGTCTCTGACCTCGCTGGTAAATGGGAATAATTTTGTGAAACTGTTGAAAGGATTAGGGTTGAGAAAACCATGTTAAGGGGCTGGAGAGATGGCTCAGCGGTTAAGAGCATGGCCTGCTCTTCCAAAGGTCCTGAGTTCAATTCCTGGCAACCACATGGTGGCTCACAACCATCTGTAATGAGATCTGGTGCCCTCTTCTGGCATGCAGGCATACACACAGACAGAATATTGTATACATAATAAATAAATAAATAAAAGAAAACCAAGTCAAGTATCTGGCGTAGGATGGACACAGAGCAGACAACTCTTATAATTTATACTATGACACATATTTAGCACTTACTGCATGCAAAGCGTTGAGTTCTGGGTGGAACAAGCAGAGCTGGACAAGCGTTGTCACAGCAGTAAAAAGGAAAAAGCGTCAAAATCATTGGTACCCAGCAATGAGCTTCAAGAGGTCTAGAGACCCAGGGAGGGCATCCGGGTACTGGAAGGAGAGGGTGGGGTCATAGCAGGCTGAGATTCATGGCATGCTTTGGATAAGAGTTGAGAACATTCTGAACAGAAAGAATTTGATAAGCTTAGATTCAGCAGTGGAACTCATGTGGCCTGTTCAGGGACCCAATCGTCTATGAGAGTTGGGAAGGGATAGCCAAGTGGTGAGAAGGGCACTGGGGTCGCTAGGTTTGGCTGATCTCCGGTAGATTTTCCTCAGACTCTGTTGGAGATGAGGCACAGGCAGTGGTCACTGGAGCTAGAAGAGTCTGAGGAAGGGACCCACTAACGAAACTTTGTCACAGCCTTGACTTGGAAGTTACAGCCCCTTGGAGGTACAGGAATGAGGGGGCTATCACAGGGACAAAGACAAGCCTTGGGTGAGAAGAAGATGCCAAGCCACTAGGCCTGAAATGCTCAAGAGGAACAAGGACCAGCCTTGGCTACAGGAAATACTAGTCTCTCTCTCTCTCTCTCTCTCTCTTTCTCTCTCTCTCTCTCTCTCTCTTTCTCTCTTTTAATTTCTTTATTTATTTTGTATACAGTGTTCTGCCTGCATGTATGCCTGCAGGACAGAAGAAGGGACCAGATCTCATTATGGATGGTTATAAACCACCATGTGGTTGCTAGGAATTGAACTCAGGACCTCTGGGAGAGCAGCCAGTGCTCTTAACCTCTGAACCATCTCTCCATCCAAATACTAGTCTCTTGATGGCTGGCCTATCCAGTCCCCCTTGCCCTCTCCCTGCAGTAGGAAGCGTATGTGTGGTCAAGCTTGATCTCTCATGAGCCAAGTATTCTGATCACACATGTGTCACTGTCCCTCCCCGACAGACAGGGATATACATCGCCTGGTGTTCCCAGCTGTGGGGCCTCAGCACGCTGGTGTCTACAAGAGTGTCATCGCCAACAAGTTGGGCAAAGCTGCCTGCTACGCTCACCTCTATGTCACGGGTGAGGCAAGAATCCTCCCTAGTAGTTTTGTCCACTATGGCCTCTGGAACCATCCGAGAGCTGGGCCGGAGGTGGCCGGGGCTGGGGTAGGGGGCTCTACACTAGCTCCCCCTCCACTCCTGAGGGAGCGGCTGCCATTGCCCCTATGCCTATGGTTGAGCCTCAGCCCCAGCTTCCTGACTAAGGCTGGTGCTCCTGTAGAGATGTTAGTCTCTGAAGCACCCCCACACTTCCACCTGTGGCTTCCAGATGTGGTTCCAGGCCCTCCAGACGGCGCTCCGCAGGTAGTGGCTGTGACAGGAAAGATGGTGACGCTCACGTGGAACCCACCCAGGGGTCTGGACATGGCTATTGGTGGGTCAGGGCCACACAGGGTAGAGGGTAGGGATGAGGCCTGAACAGAGAAGGTTCCGGGCTTTTGAGCCTATGATGGGGCGGTGGGGATTGGGGTGGGGTAGGGGGTGGATAGTGCGCTAGAAGTGGGACCAGGAACATCCTGCTGTTTCTTCTCTAGACCCAGATTCCCTGACATACACTGTGCAGCATCAGGTGTTGGGCTCGGACCAGTGGACAGCACTGGTCACGGGCCTGCGGGAGCCTGAGTGGGCAGCCACAGGGCTGAAGAAGGGGTTCCAGCACATCTTCCGGGTCCTCAGCACCAGTGGCAAGAGCAGCAGCAAGCCCTCAGCACCGTCGGAGCCCGTGCAGCTGTTAGAGCATGGTGAGCCCATGCTGTGTGGCCAGGGGAGGGGTCAGTGACCGACCAGGCAGCCATAGTGTGAATGGTGTCGCTTGGCAGGATCCCATCCCATCAGTGGCAGCAGTGGTCTGGGTACAAGGCAAAAGTTTTAGTGTTAATCGTTAATCCTTCCTGAGCTGCTTCCTGGCTCTTTTCCGCTTCTCTGAGCCTCAGCTTCTCCATCTTTACCTCTGGAACTTTAGTGGGGGTGGGGGTGAAAGTGTAGCAGGTACCATGGCCCCACTGTCAGCCTGTGTTCTCCTCCCCTAAGGCCCACCCCTGGAAGAGGCCCCGGCCGTGCTGGACAAACCAGACATTGTGTATGTAGTAGAGGGCCAGCCTGCTTGCGTCACCATCACCTTTAACCATGTGGAGGCCCAGGTTGTCTGGCGGAGGTAGGAGTCCTTACTCAACCTGTCCCCGACCTGTGAAAGTCCAGTTCCAACCCCACCCGGCAAGATCACCCGTCATTCTTCCTTAGCTGCAGAGGAGCCCTCCTAGAGGCACGCTCAGGCGTGTACGAACTGAGGCAGCCAGACGACGACCAGTACTGTCTTCGGATCTGCCGGGTGAGCCGCCGAGACCTAGGGCCCCTCACCTGCACTGCCCGAAACCGCCATGGCACAAAGGCATGCTCAGTCACCCTGGAACTGGCAGGTGGGTGACAACTTCTTACTATTCCTCCCTCTCAGGCAGCTGCCATTGCTGGAGACTCAAGTCCACGTCCTCCCACTCATTCCTGTCCTTCTGGTGGCAATGCCAGTATTAGTAATAATAAGAGGAATAAACTAATATTTATTGAGCATGCATGGTGACATATTCTATAATAACTGCACTCAGGAAGCCAAGGTAGGAAGATTATAAGCTTGAGGTCACCTGGACCACAAGTGAAGGAGGTCTAGTCTTAAAATAAAAAAAAAGTCTTGACTGTAGCTCATTGTAGAGTACTTGCCTAGCACAAGACTTTAGGTTTGGTCCATTGGCACTGACACACACTCACACATATATACACACCTATACATACAATGTTATGTGTAATGTTACATATAGGACTTAGCATCTCATATGAGCCAGGATCAGTATGAAGAACTGCATCTACCTCATTTAGTGTGCCAACCTTGTGAGGTGGGGTTAGTTGTCATTCCCATTTCACAGATGAGGAAGCAAGGTCAGAGTGTGAAGTAACCTGGCCCAAGGTCCCAGAGTCTGATAAGCACAGGAGCTGGGTTCAAGTTCCCATGTCAGACGGCAAAGCTGTGAGTACCATTAGCTTGTGTGCTAAAGACAGCGAGGGAACAGTGTCTCAGCTGAAGCAGGGTGGGAGGAGGAGCTGATAAAGAAGCAAATGTCCTCAAGCAATCCGTCACCTGCCACCTGGCTCTGAGGCTCCTGGCTGCACTTCAGCAATGCCAGTTTGACGGTGTCCCTGTCACCTTTAACCATGTGCAGGCCTAGAACCCAAGTCCCTTTCTGTAGTCTCTCCTTTCAAGTCAGGTCTTCTGGAGCTGTAATGTGCATTAAGTGGCCATTGTTTTCTGTGTTTTGCTTGTTAGTTAACTCCAGGATCTGAAACACTGCCACTGAAAGCTTCAGATCCGCCTAACCTGGATGTTCTTACCTCCTGAGTGGATACAGTCTTGGCCAAAAGCAACGAAAGTGACAATTTAGTTAGCACGATCTATGAGCAAATGGACACTTTCCGTTGCAGGAAAAAAAGCCAAGTGGTGATATCACACCTTTAATCCCAGCACTCAGAGGCAGCCTGATCTCTGTGAGTTTGAGGCCAGTCTGATCTACAGAGCATGCAAAGGGAATTCCAAGACAGCTGTTACATAGAGAAACTCTCTCTCGGAAAACAAACAAATGAACAAATCGATGAAGTTCACTACAGAGTTTCTCCCCTCAGCAGACAGGGACCAAGGGAAGGCAGCTGTGAAGTGGGCACAAGCAGTCACAGGGCATGCAGAGGAGGTGGGCCCTCCTGACCCTGTGCGCACGGGGTTTCCATTCCTGGAGTTTTGCTCCTGCCCAGCTCCCACCCTGCCCTTCCTACTCAATCATCACTTAGTCCCCAGATCGCAGTATCTGCTGAACTAGTCAGCCTTCCCAGGTGTAGCCAAATTTAGGGCTCAGAGAGGCCTAGGAGCCTGCATCCTAGCTTTCATGGACGGTGACTGGGGGAGACTATCTTAATCAACCAGACCCAAAGGGAGCTAGGGCCTATACCAGATTCTCCATTCTGCTTGGCCCTATTCCACCATCAGCCCTGCAGGCTAGGTAGAAAGTAGCCCCCTTCCCTTCATGTCTGCCATGGAACAGCCTCTCCCCCAGACCCAGCATGGCCTCTCCTGTTCTCTGTATAAAGCCAGGCAGGTCCCTGTGGTGGTGGCAATCTATACTCAACTTGCTTTATTTTTTTCTCCCTTGGGGCTTGATTACTCTCAGTCCTCTTAAAGCTGGGGTCCTGAAGACATGCTCAGAATACAGGGCAAGGAATTTATGGACTTGACAAGGCACACTGCAAAGTGTGTTTAGTTCTACCATGAGAATTAGAGGCTGCCTGGCAGGGAACCACACGGCCAAGAGTTCGCTCCTAGACTGTCCGGTTAATATTTGGGCAGGGCGTTTTTGTTCACTTGCTCTCTCCTAGACGTAGAAGGCTTCCTAGACATTTAAATAAGACTCAGAGAGAGACGCTTCAAGATAGAGGCAGTGTCCTTGAAGGGCTTCGTTCTAGGTCACAGTCCCAGCTCTTCCTGCAGGGGCCAAGTAGAGTCAGTGAGAGGCCACCAGGTGGGGTGTTGAGAGGAGCAGTCACCCACAGGGGGCAGCACTGAGCCACACTGCACCAGCCTCATGGTTACTGCAGGGGGAGAAGGGTTGGATAGCCAGATGGGAAACATGAAATCCAGATTTCTTTTGTGTGTGAAAATGTCCCAATTTCAAAGCCATCAAATGAATCTTAAGGGTCCCACAAAGCAACTTGTGACGGCCAGTGACAGAAAATGCCTCTGAGCCTTGGAAAGCACCTTCGTTAGGATTTACAGGGAGGGCCTCGTCAGGAACTCTGGTATCCTCAGGCATGGTGGAGAGAATGGGGGGCGGAGCGGGGGGCGGAGTCTGGGAGGCCAGGGCCTAGTATTCTCACCACACAGTTGCTGATAGGGACAGGGGCTGAGGAGGCAGGCACCTGTGGTGATGACATCTGTCCTCCTCTGTCCCTGTGTCTTGCAGAGGCCCCTCGGTTTGAGTCCATTATGGAAGATGTGGAGGTGGGACCTGGAGAAACTGCCCGCTTTGCTGTGGTGGTTGAGGGGAAACCACTGCCAGACATCATGTGGTACAAGGTCAGAGGGTAATGCAGGCTGCAGCAGCTGGCAGGGAGCCTGGGGTTTGTACAGTCCTGGGAGGCCTGAGAAGAGAAGTATCTGGGCAGAGGTGTGGTGAGGAAGAGGAGGAGGTGGGACTCTGGGGACTAACTGAGGGGTTAGGGACTTTTTTTTTTTCTGAGACAGGGTTTCTCTGTGTAGTCCTGGCTGTCCTGGAATTTGCTCTGCAGACCAGGCAGGCCTGGAGCAAACAGAGATCTGCCTGCCTCTGCTTCCTGGATGCTAGGATTAAAGGTGTGCACCACCACCGCCTGGCATGGGTTAGGGATTCTTAGCAAGAGATAAGGGAGAAGCTGGTTCTGGCCCCAGAGTCAGAGGAACTGAGTGAAGACAGCCTGTCAAGCCCTTGGCCTTCAGGTCCAAATGAAAGAGTCTGTGTGGTGTGGAGGAAAAGCTAGCCCCCAGGTAGCAGTAAGGTCAGACCCAGGTGACATGTACCCCTGGCAGGATGAGGTGCTGCTGACCGAGAGCAACCACGTGAGCTTCGTGTATGAGGAGAACGAGTGCTCCCTGGTGGTGCTCAGCGCAGGAACCGAGGATGGAGGCGTCTATACCTGCACAGCTCGGAACCTGGCGGGCGAAGTCTCCTGCAAGGCAGAGTTGTCTGTGCATTCAGGTGCGTTAGTGTTTGGGGGAGAAGGGGCAAGGAAGTACCTGCCCTTCGTTTCTTACACCACATCCTCGTCCCAGCCCCTGACTGAGTACAATACTCTGTCCTTTGTCTTTTGAATCTGTCCCATGTCTCCTGTCTCTGCCCTTGTTTCTACCTGCCCCACTCCCAACATGGGAACATCTTTCTATCTCCTCCCCAGCTCAGACAGCTATGGAGGTCGAGGGGGTCGGAGAGGATGAGGAGCACCGAGGAAGAAGGCTTAGTGACTACTACGACATCCACCAAGAGATTGGCAGGTGCAGGGCCAGGAAGACTGGCATCAAGGACCAAACAGGGCTTCTGGGTCTGAGGGCTAGAAAAGATGAAAAGTCAGCTCTGTGGTGATGGCGGTGTCCTGTCACCCTCCCTGTGTCCCCCAGGGGTGCCTTCTCCTACCTGCGGCGTGTGGTGGAACGGAGCTCTGGCCTGGAGTTCGCAGCCAAGTTCATCCCTAGCCAGGCTAAGCCCAAGGCATCAGCAAGACGTGAAGCCCGGTTACTGGCCCGACTCCAGCATGACTGTGTACTCTACTTCCACGAAGCCTTTGAGAGGCGCCGGGGACTTGTCATTGTCACTGAGCTGTATCCTGGGACAAGACGGGGAAAGAGTGTCCTTTGTAATTGGGAGCATGTTTTGCCCTTTGCAAAGTGGTCCTTTGAGCTTGGGCTATCACTGGGGTGGGATCTGAGCATGCTCAGAGCCCTGGGTTCAGTGGACAGCACTGCATAGAAGTGAGTGTGACAGCACATACCTGTGACCCCAGTACTGGGAGGTAGATCAGAAGCTTATGGTCGTGTTTGTCTAGATAGCCCAGTTCAGGCTACATCAGCCCCTTAAAAACGGTGAGCCCGTGGGCAGTCGGGATGATGATGCATCTGGAGACGCCTGTGAAAACCTTTTCTAGATCTAGTTCATGCCAGGCATAGTGGTATATGCCTTCAATTCCAGCTGCCAGGAGATAGAGACAAGGAGATCTCTTTGCATTAAAGGCCAGCCTAGTTTACAAAGAATTCCAGGATAGGTAGAGCTACATAATGAGATCTTGTCTCAGGAAGAAAAAGAAAAAGAAGAAAGAAAAGAAAGCCTTAAGTTTATATAACATTAGTATGTGCCGGCCACGCTGCATGGATTGTACACTTAGTATACACTCAGACCTCATGTATGTCTACCCAGTAGAATATCATCCCTATTTTCTAGCTGATGAAAGGGGAATAGCCGGGCAGTGGTGGCACATGCCCTTAATCCCAACACTTGGGAGGCAGAGGCAAGTGGCCCTCTGTAAGTTCCAGGCCAGCCTTGTCTACAGAGTGAGTTCCAGGAAAGCCAGGACTATTTCACAGGGAAACCATGTCTCAAAACAAACAAACAAAAAAGAGGCATACAGAGGTTATATGGTGATTTCTAAGGCCTTGCAGCTAGCAAACACGATATGTTTTCATCACAGGATGCAATGCAGTGTACATTTGACAGGACCCTGCTCAGGTGAGAGCCCATACCTTGTTTGGCTAAGGAGGACTCTTCACAAAGCCACACCTTTCTCTCGCTGTGCTAAACAAAGGCACATTGTGCTAGCAATGTTGGCAATTGACTTGACCCTCCTGGAGCAGGGACACTGTAACCTGAACAGCAGCTTCTTAGGCTTTTATTGTTTAAGTCCAGACCTCAGCAAAATGGCAAATGATTTCATTACATGGACTCCTGAATATAGTTGAGGAGTTCCATCTATAGTCGACAAGATTCCACTGTATCGCATCCTATAGAATGCTCCACAGGCCAGGGGAGGAGCTGTCACCTTCATTCCACTCCGTGAGGAAACCTATGCTCAGAAAGGGTAAGGGTAAGGATAAGCCTGAGAGTTCAAGTTCAAGCAGGTCCCCCCCATGTGTATAACCTGAGACCAGGAATGTCTGGACCTTTCTGTCTCAGACATGCTTTGTGGGGAAGGAGGACCCTGGGCTCAGTGCTGGGCTGCGTCGGGTAGTTAGCGCTTGGTGCCTCTCCTTGACCTATGACACAGCTGCACAGAAGAGCTTCTAGAGCGCATGGCAAGGAAGCCCACCGTGTGTGAGTCTGAGGTGAGGGCAGTGGGTGGCAGGGGCCGGGTTGCTCACCAGCCTTCACCTGCGTGAACTCTAAGAATGATGGGTGGGTCCTGTGTGTGCCGTTCCTGCCACAAGGAAGCCGGGGTGGTGGTGGTGGTGGAGAACACAGCTACACAGACAGCGGAATTCCCTACCCCACGAGACAGGACTTGTTAAGTCTTCTGTAAACAACAGCAGATATATTCCAGACCCCAACTCCATGGCCTCCCCGTTTTCTCACATACACAATCTACAAAAGCTTCCTAGACTTTTATCTCACTGTGTGGATGGGCAGGCTTCTATTGCACAGTTCCATTGAGTATAATATAGATCACTGTCTTCTTTAAATGGACTGTGTACAACTTGTGCAGTAGAATATGGTGACCCTGAGGCTCAGCATCCCTCGTCCTGTGTGGTGGGCCACAGATGAGCTTTCGTGACCCATCTGAAGGCCACTGCCCAGGCATGCATGGCCTGACCCCTTGCTACCTCCCTGGGTGTTGATCAAACAGAATGCTCCCCCAGCTCCACAGACTCTGGTCCCCCTGTTTCCACAGACCCGGGCCTATATGCGTCAAGTGCTGGAAGGGATAGGCTACCTGCACCAGAGCCATGTGCTGCACCTGGATGTCAAGGTGAGGAGGAGCGTGGGGAATGGTCAGGCGGTGGGGCCTTCCTGTGGGGCGTTCTTCCCTAATCAGCTCCTATGCTCTGGTTATAGCCGGAGAACCTGCTGGTCTGGGATGGTGCGGGGGGTGAAGAGCAGGTGCGCATCTGTGACTTTGGGAATGCCCAGGAACTCACTCCAGGGGAGCCCCAGTATTGTCAGTATGGCACTCCAGAGTTTGTAGCACCCGAGATTGTCAACCAGAGCCCTGTGTCTGGAGTCACCGACATCTGGTAATGTTGGCACGCTGGCCCTTGCTGGGGACTTGCTCCCTGGCTGGGAAGCACTTCAGGAAACTGGGATGGTGACCGCGGGTAGCACTGCCCTTAAGCTTTCCCCTTCTGCCCACGTGAGCCCCATCTCTTCTCATTCAGGGCTGACCTAGTCCCTCTGGACCGCAGCTCTGTAGTCCCCAGCTTCCATCTTCCCTGGGGCTGGGCCTCCCCAAGGGAGACTGTGTAAGCTTCTATTGGTCCTCAGACTTCTGGGATTCCTCGGGCAACCCTGCCATGGTCCCTGACTTTGTGCTGAAGTTGGTACTCCTGTGTAGTGCTCCCCGGGAGAACCCATCCTTTTCAGAATGGTGGTGGACAGATCTACTCATTTCTGGCTGGAGTGTGCTGGCTTCTCACCCATATTTCTGGTTTCCCACAGGCCTGTGGGTGTCATTGCCTTCCTCTGGTAAGGATCCCTCTGCAGTCTCCAACTGGTCTCCTGACTGGCCCACTCCTCACATTTACAGGGCCCACAGCCCACTCCCTTCTCTTCCACACACACGGCTTCTACCTCACCTGAGGGTTTCACGTGCATGAGGCTGGTTACCCTGGTTGGCATGTCTGAGTTTCCTAAGAGGTGGGCAGACTGGATCCACAGAAGCCAGTATAGGCTTAGCATCATTTTGGCAGGGAACTTCCTGGTCTTAGGAGGCCCAGAGCATGGACTAGAAGTCCGCACTGGAGGAGGGACAGAAATTGTTCTTCAAAGCATAGGCAACCAGCTCCCAAAGCACACTGCCTCTCTAGCTATCGGAGGACCTCAAGTGAGAGCAGGACAAGAATATGAAAACTCTGGCTTCCTGTCCAGATTTGCCCAGCCTCTGATGTCCCCACATCCCTAGGCCTCCACTTGTCCCTGGTCCCTTGCCACAGGCATTGTGCTTCACCTTAACCTCAGCCTCAAGGCCCTGCCAACTCTTACCCTCACCCACTCTGCCCCTGCAGTTTGACGGGCATCTCCCCATTTGTGGGAGAGAACGATCGGACAACTCTGATGAATATCCGCAACTACAACGTGGCCTTTGAGGAGACCACATTCCTGAGTCTGAGCAGGGAGGCGCGGGGCTTTCTCATCAAAGTGCTGGTTCAGGATCGGCTGTGAGTAGAAGACCGCTTAACCACAGAGACCGGCCCTCAAACCGGTTATTTGCTTCCTCCTACCAAGCCTCTGCCCTCAGATATGTGACTCCTACTAGCTCTTTTGATTTTTTTCATTTAGTATTTCTAAGATTTGCTTTTAATTTTCTTTATTTATTTTTGATTTTTCAAGACAGGGTTTCTTTGTGTAGCCCAGGCTGTCCTGGAACTCACTCTGTAGATCAGGCTAATCTCAAACTCACAGAGATTCACCTGCATCTGCCTCTGGGGTACTGGAATTAAAGGCAGGCACCACTACTGCCCAGCTAGTTTCTCTTTTTTATTATTTATTTATTTATTTATTTATTTATGGTTTATTAATTCATTATGTATACAGTGTTCTGTCTACATGTGTGCCTGCAGATCAGAAGAAGGCACCAGATCTTACTACAGATGGTTGTGAGCCACCAGGTGGTTGCTGGGAATTAAACTCAGGACCTCTGGAACAGCAGGCACTGCTCTTAACCTCTGAGCCATCTCTCCAGCCCTTTTTTTTTTTTTAATAATTTAACTTTATTTTATGTGCATTGATGTGAAGGTATCAGATCCCCTGAAACTATAGTTATAGACAGTTGTGAGCTGCCATGTGGGTGCTGGGAATTGAACCTGGGTCCTCTGGAAGAGCAGACATTGCTCTCAACCTCTGAGCCATCTTTCCAGACCCCTCCCCCAATTTTTTAAAGAATAAGGTGGATTGGGGTTTTGTGTATGTGTGTTTCAGAGTTTTCTGAGTAGGATTTAAGAATGTGCATTTTTCAGTTGCCGAATCAACTCAAGTTTGTATTATTTTTAATTACCTGTGTGTGTGTGTGTGTGCACATGGGTGTGTTATGTGGATATGAGCGATGGTATCTGTGGAGGCCATCAGACCCCCTGGAGATGGATTTATAGACAGCTGTAATCTGCCTGATCAGGTCCCTTGGAAGAGCAGCTTGTGCTCCTAACCACTGAGTCCCAAATCTCTAGTTCTTAAGAGGTCCCATTTTCTCAGCCATTCATGAGTGAATGAACGATAAATCAGTACTTCTCATCCCTTTACAGGAGACCTACTGCAGAAGAGACACTGGAACATCCTTGGTTCAAAGTGAGTCTAGTCCTCCCACGTATGCTACAGAGATGGAGGGAAAGAAAATGTTACTAATGGCTCCATTTACTTACCATTACATGTGATAACTATGATATGCATTTTATATACATGTGACCTATTAGCCTTACAATTGATCTGTAAAAGATTGTATTATTGCTCCTATTTTTTAATAAAGAAACTGAGGCCCAAGTCAATGATCAAGTTGGAGTAGCTAGACTCTAAGCACAGACCTGAACTCCTCTTCCTATCTGGGGGATCCACTTCAGGCTTCTTACTGGTGCTCAAGGCCAGTCCTGGTCTAATTCCCTCCCTCTGTGCATCTCTGTCCTGAGTGGGTTCCACACACTAGTGTTTGGGTGGCCTGACTCACTTATGAATGTCACCTGGTCAGGATTCTCATCATTGATAAGCCCCAGCATCCTGGGACTAGGCACTGGTGGGCAGGCAGTCAGCAAGTGAGTCCAGAAAAGGCATCTAAGTAAACTTGCCATTGGATGAGTCCATATAGCTCAGTGGCAGGCTGCCCGCCTAGCATGTTCAATGCCCCGAGCTTGGTGCCCATCATCCTACAAAACTAAATACTTATCACTGAGCACAGTGCTGGGTCAGCTGAAGACAAGCCATTCTGCCAGCAACCCTTGAAGTGAGAGTTTCTGTCCTCCGACCAGAAATAAGTGACATTGGAGTGAGCAGGGTGGGGTCCTGCAGGGAGCTTTCGAGTCTGGACCACCAGGACTTCAGATGTCTGGGATGTTTGATAGAGACAGAAAGGGGGCTGGGGACCACCAGGATACCCAGTATTCCAGGGAAAGCCACCCTCTCTCAGGTACTCCTTATTTCCTGCCCCTCCTCTTACGAAGAATTTGTCTTAGGTGTGTCTCTGGCCTGACAGAGTCACAGAGATAAGACCCCAGGAACCCATACATCTTGTTTCGACCCCTACAATGGACTTTGTCTCTCAGAAAGGTCCGGGTTGTTCTCAGGTCCTCTTTTCTGGGTTTGCAGACACAAGCAAAGGGTGCAGAGGTGAGCACGGACCACCTGAAGCTTTTTCTGTCACGGAGGAGGTGGCAGGTGAGTGTGTCTGCCCTTTCCACACTAATTTCCTTCCACATACCCCCCATGGTGATCCCCACCTCCCACTCCTACCTGATCTGCCTTCCTGTCCCTATACTTCTTTCCCCAGAGCTGAAAAAGGGCCTAGGAGCCATTGCATCCTCTTGGCCTTTCTGGTCTAACTGTAGTACCTTCTTTGCAGCGCTCCCAGATCAGCTACAAGTGCCACCTGGTGCTACGCCCCATTCCGGAGCTGCTGCGGGCTCCCCCGGAGCGGGTGTGGGTGGCCATGCCTAGAAGACCACCCGCGAGTGGGGGACTCTCATCTTCATCAGACTCGGAAGAGGAAGAGTTGGAAGAACTTCCCTCCGTGCCCCGACCCCTGCAGCCCGAGTTCTCAGGTTCTCGGGTGTCCCTCACTGACATCCCCACTGAAGATGAGGCTCTGGGGACCCCGGACGCTGGGGCTGTCACCCCTATGGACTGGCAAGAACAGGGAAGGGCTTCCTCTAAGGACCAGGAGGCCCCCAGCCCTGAGGCACTCCCCTCTCCAGGCCAGGAGCCCCCAGATGGGCCTAGCTCCAGGCGGCCCGAGCTCCGTAGGGGCAGCTCTGCTGAGAGCGCCCTGCCCCGGGTAGGGTCGCGGGAGCCGGGCCGGAGCCTGCACAAGGCAGCTTCTGTGGACCTGCCCCAGCGTAGGAGCCCCAGCCCGGGTGCCACCCGCCTGACTCGGGGAGGCCTGGGCGAGGGCGAGTACGCCCAGAGGCTGCAGGCCCTGCGTCAGAGGTTGTTACGGGGAGGTCCCGAGGATGGCAAGGTCAGCGGCCTCAGGGGCCCCCTGCTGGAGAGCCTGGGGGGCAGAGCACGGGATCCTAGGATGGCGCGGGCTGCCTCCAGCGAGGCTGCACCACACCACCAGCACCCTCCCGAGTCTCGGGGCCTGCAAAAGAGCAGCAGCTTCTCTCAGGGTGAGGCAGAGCCCCGAGGTCGGCACCGACGCGCAGGGGCACCCCTTGAAATCCCTGTAGCCAGGCTTGGGGCTCGCAGGCTGCAGGAGTCTCCCTCTTTGTCTGCCCTTAGCGAGGCCCAGCCACCCAGCCCTGTGAGGCCCAGCTTCGCCAAGCCCAGTATCACCAAGTCCCCGGAACCTCCCGCTGCTGCACCCAGAGACTCTCCCCAGCCTCCCGCATCTCAGCCTGCCCCAGAGAAGGTTCCAGAGCCCAAACCAGAGCCAGCCCGAGCTGCCAAACCAGCACAGCCCACTTTGGCTCTGCAAATGCCAGCGCAGCCTCTCACCCCCTATGCTCAGATCATGCAGTCGCTCCAGCTGTCCAGTCCCACCCAGTCCATAGAGGGCCCCGCTGTGCCCCCATCAGAGCCCAAGCCCCACGCAGCTGTCTTTGCCAGGGTGGCCTCCCCACCTCCCGGAGCCTCCAATAAGCGCGTGCCTTCGGCCAGAACTCCCCCAGTGCTGGCCGAGAAAGCTCGAGTCCCCACGGTGCCCCCCAGGCCAGGCAGCAGCCTTAGTAGCAGCATCGAGAACCTGGAATCAGAGGCTGTGTTCGAGGCTAAGTTCAAGCGCAGCCGGGAATCGCCACTGTCACGGGGCCTGCGCCTACTTAGCCGCTCGCGCTCAGAAGAGCGTGGTCCCTTCCGTGGGGCAGAGGACGATGGCATCTACCGTCCCAGCCCAGCGGGAACTCCGCTAGAGCTGGTGCAACGGCCAGAGCGCTCGCGCTCTGTGCAGGACCTCAGGGTAGCGGGGGAGCCAGGCCTCGTGCGCCGCCTTTCACTGTCCCTGTCGCAGAAGCTGAGGAGGACCCCGCCCGGACAACGACACCCAGTCTGGGAGTCCCGCAGTGGAGACGGGGAGAGCTCTGAGGGTGGAAGCTCAGCACGGGGCTCCCCGGTGCTGGCGGTGCGCAGGAGACTCAGCTCCACGCTGGAGCGGCTATCCAGTCGTTTGCAGCGCAGCGGCAGCAGCGAGGACTCTGGGGGCACCTCGGGTCGCAGCACACCGCTGTTTGGACGGCTGCGCAGGGCTACTTCGGAAGGAGAGAGCCTGCGACGCCTCGGTGTTCCACACAATCAGCTGGCCTCTCAGGCTGGTGCCACCACACCTTCCGCTGAGTCTCTGGGCTCAGAGGCCAGCGGCACATCGGGTTCCTCAGGTAAGGAGGGACTAGGTGAGAGGTGGGGTACGGTGTGCTAGAGGTGGCTCTGAAAGAAGGGCCAGAAGGGTGGCATTGGCAGGACTAGAGAGATGAGGAAGGTGGAGAGGCAGAGGCTAAGAAGGAATCAGGAAGAGGAGGACAAGGTAGTTGGGTTTTTTTTTTTTGGGGGGGGGCTACCTTGAGAGCTACAGCGACGTGGGTGCTGGCTGTAGTGGCTACGCAAGAGCTCATGAGTCTGGGTCTGTTCAGCTCCAGGGGAGAGCCGAAGCCGGCACCGATGGGGCCTTTCCAGGCTGCGCAAGAACAAGGGCTTATCGCAGCCAAATCTCTCCGCCAGTGTCCAAGAGGACTTAGGTCACCAGTATGTGCCCAGCGAATCAGGTAAGAAAGCCTCAGGTTGCTCTCCTGGCTGAGTAAAAGTGGCTCACCAGGAGGAGCTTGGGCAGCCATGGAAGAGGCCTCGAGTTAGGAGAACAACAATGATAATTACAGCAGCAGCTGCCATTAATTAGCAGAGGCAAGTGTCCTATTAAGCATGTCACAAACGCTGTCTTGTTTAACACCATGGCATTCTTTAGAAGGATGATCTTCAGCCTCCTAGTTTGCGGGCGAGGAAGCAGGCTTAGTGAAGTGATGCTGAGTAGCTGGTCCAAGTCTCAGGTCTAACAAAGGGAGCAGTCACAGCCCAGAGCATCTCCAGGTCACTCTATTAAAGTCTTTGTTTGGCTGGCCTTCTGTCACTTGGAAGACCTTGGAAGGTTTCTGCATCTGGGTATCTGCGTGCAGGGTGTTTTTTTTTTTTTTTAAGTGAAGAGTTTTATTGAGACAAAGGGGATGATGGGAGGGAGAGAGAAGAGAAAAAGAGGAAGGGAGAGAGAGGCAGAGAGACAGAGACCTGCTTGACTCTTCAGAAGAGCAGCAGGAAGAGAGCCCTGGGAAGCAGCTCAAAATCCTACTTTGATGCACCCGGAGCCCCAGAGTGTGAGCCCCAGAGTGTGCGCACTCAAAGACACACTTTGTCTCCCAGCTTGGACTGCGCCCTCAGTTCTCTACAACTCTAAACGCTCCTCACACCCACGAAGCACATCTTTAGAGAAAAGTAGCCCTCGGGCTCTTTTTGCTGGAGCAGAGGCCTGCCACATCCCCTGGTTTATTTCTTGCTCAGGTGTCCTTGGGGCTGCAGGGAGGGAGGTATCCTCCACCTGGTGTCATTCCACCTGGAAAAGAGGCATTACTCAAGGAGGCCAGGCTTCCAGGCCATCGGGGTGGTCAGGAGGAAGTCACCAAGCAAGGCTGTGCATGTGATCTTTAGAAGCTGTCCACTCTCTCCTGGCCCAGTTTTGGGTTAAACTGCTCAGAATGGATCTAACCTCTGTTTTGCCTCAGTTGGCCTTGCTTGAGAGGACTGTGCCAAAGCTCTAGTTGGGACTCTGGGGCTGGTATGGTGGGGAGGGAAGACCAGCTGGCTGGAAGAGAGGGGAAAGGAGGGGGTGGAGGAGAGCATCAACAGAGAAATGTGGGGTGGCTAATCCCTTCCCACCTGGGGCTCCATTTTGCTAGTGCAGCTGGTTCCCTGCTCAGCAGTGCCCCCTGACCTCATCTCCCTGCTGGAAGAAGCTTCTTCTCCCACTCTATCAATTGGGGCTGGTCCGGAAGGAATGGGGAATGGCAGTAGGACTGGCCAAGCTAGGACAAGGTCATCTTTCAACACTCACCCCGGCCTGTTTTGTTCGGTCCCTAGAACTCCAACTAGGATTGGGGGTGGCAACGGATGAGGTTATTCCAGTACACCGGAGGATGAGATTAGGACCCCTCCTCAGGGAACAATAGGGTACAGTGAGAAGAGACACACACACTGTTCGCTTGCTCCTGCTGGATTCCAGATCCCTCCTGTTCTTCAGATCCTGATTTCCCAGGGGCCTTTAGCTCTCCCCACCCCCTCCAGTGAAGGACATGCGCTCCACCCCCTGTGACCCAAACCCGATTAGATCTTAAGGAACAATCCAGGGATCACAATTTCAAATCATCCTGTCTCTGAGGAGCTCCAGTCTAGCAGGACTGACACAGAGTCCCAAGCCTCTTGCCTTGGGTAAGGTCACCAACCAGTGTCTTTTCTGCTTTGCTCCAATAATCCCTCTTTCCAGGTTCAGCTCCTGGCTTCTCTGATGGGTGTATCAAAGAGATAATAGTAACAACCTCAAGAAGATCTAATGTCTGGGAGCACTTCCTTCATGCCAGACACGTGCCAGCACTCCATGAACCTCCTTTGAGTCTCACAGCAAACCCTCCTTACCTAAGCTAGGTTGGGCACAGTCTTTCAAATTCACAGACATTCTCTAGAAATGGAGCTTCTGAAGGGGCGTGACTCGCTTAGGGTCCTGCAGTCCCTGTTCTGTTCTCTCAGAAGCTTTTTTTTTTTTTTTTTTTTTTTTTTTTTTTTTTTTTTTTTTTTTTTTTAGACAGGGTTTCTCTGTAGCTTTGAATCCTGCCCTGGAACTAGCTCTTGTAGACCAGGCTGGTCTTGAACTCACAGAGATCCACCTGCCTCTGCCTCCCGAGTGCTGGGATTAAAGGCGTGCGCCACCACCGCCCAGTCTTCAGAAGTTGTTTTTAGGGGCCTGAATTGAATACACCAAAGTTGAAATGTCAGGAGGCTCCCCTACACCTCAGGGAGGCTGAGAGACACCCTTCCAGGGGCTGCCTATAGGGGGTACTAGCTTCAGGTCTCTCCAAACCGCACAGGTTTTGTTTGTTTTTTTGAGACTGAGTCTCTCTGTGGAGCTCTGGCTGTAGTAGAACCATGTAAACCAAGCTGGATTCGAACTCATAGAGATCCTCCTGCCACTGCCTCCCAAGTGCTGGAATTAAAGGGACATGTGCTACCATGGGCCAATCTTTTCTTTTTAAACATTACATTTATGTATTGTGTATGTGTGTTTTTATACATACACATATACATGTGCCTGCCATGGCATGTGTGTGGAGGACAGAGAACAACTCTCGGGAGTGTGTTTTTTCCTTCTATCATGTGGCTCTCACGCACTGAACTCAGATCATGAGGCTTGGTGGCAAGAGTCTTGCTGGCTCCAAGGCCACACATTCTGATCACAGATTCTGCATGCAGTCCATGTTAGCTCATGACATTGCTTCTTCTCCTTCCCCTTCCCACTTGCCCTGCAGTAGCCCAGAGGGAGTTTAAATTACAGAATCTTAACTGTTATCATTTTTCAAAATGTGTTTGTTTTTATTTTACCAAATGCTTGTAGAACACTTAGTGCTGGTCTCAGCTCTAAGTGATTTACAAAGGTGAGGTATGGCCCGAGCGTCCTCAGTCATCAGTCAAGGAGAAGGTGGTTCCACATGTGCGGAGGGCCTGGAGAAGGTGATGCTTACCACAGGAAAATTCTCGAAGGCCCAGCATGAGCTTCTACTCCCCACATTTGGCTGGGAGGAGAGAACCATTCGCTCTGTTCCCTACTAGCCCTGTCACACCAGGGCTCACATGCATCTGTCCCTCCCTGGGCAGCAAGCAGCCAGGGTCCTGAGCTGTCTCTTTTCCTTCAGATTTCCCCCCAGTCTTCCACATTAAACTCAAGGACCAGGTGCTGCTGGAGGGGGAAGCAGCCACCCTGCTCTGCCTACCGGCAGCCTGCCCGGCACCCCGTATCTCCTGGATGAAAGGTAAGTAGATTGCATCTTCCACAGAGAAGGGGAGGCGGGCGTGGCGGGGGGGGTGACAAGTGGCTCCTAGTGAAGGGCATAGGAGAGGGGGAAGCAGGGCCACAGGGAGGCAGAAGTGAAGGGCAAGTGAGAGAAACCTGGATTTCCTCAGCTGCCCCCATGCCTTCTCGTCCCCAGATAAGCAGTCCCTGAGGTCAGAGCCCTCAGTGGTCATTGTGTCCTGCAAAGATGGACGGCAGCTGCTGAGCATACCCCGGGCTGGCAAGCGGCATGCTGGGCTCTATGAGTGCTCAGCTACCAACGTCTTGGGCAGCATTACCAGCTCCTGTACTGTGTCTGTGGCCCGTGAGTTAGGGGGGTAGGGCTCATGCAATAGGGATGAGGAGGTGGGGTAGAGCTTGCTGAGCCCTCCACTGAGGCCTCTCCTTCTCCTTCCAGGCATCCCAGGAAAACTAGCTCCTCCAGAGGTGCCCCAGACCTACCATGATACAGCACTGGTGCTGTGGAAGCCAGGAGACAGCCGGGCACCTTGCACATACACTCTGGAGCGGCGGGTAGATGGTGAGGGCACGGCAGGATGGGGGAAGGAAGGAGGCAGCCAGTGGCAGGCGGGGTGACAGGCAGGGGTGCTGCCTGGGAAGGCCAGTTTCTTCTCAGATAGAAGCCTCTTCTCTGGAGAGCTAGAGTCCCTTCTGTGGCCTTAGCCCTCCCTGTGCTGTCCGCAGGGGAGTCTGTCTGGCACTCCGTAAGCTCAGGCATCCTCGACTGTTATTACAATGTGACACACCTGCCTGTCGGTGTGGCTGTGAGGTTCCGTGTGGCCTGTTCCAACCGTGCTGGGCAGGGGCCCTTCAGCAACCCTTCTGAGAAGGTCCTCATTAGAGGCCCTCAAGGTCGGTGGAAGGTGGAGGGTGGTAGCCATCTCTTCCCCGTTTCCTTGGAGCATCACAGCTTTCTTCCCAGAACACTCAGGGATGATTTTCTTTGTCTCCTCTTAGATTCTTCGGCTCAGCCAGCTGCTGCTCCCCAAGATGCCCCTGTTACCTCAGGGCCAGCCAGGGCCCCACCTCCTGACTCTCCTACCTCACTAGCCCTCACCCCAGCTCTTGCTCCCCCAGGTCCCCAGGCAGTCACTCTCAGCTCCTCAATGTCCCCCATGTCCACTAGCCAGGCCTTGTCCTCACTCAAGGTCATGGGTCCACCACCCCCGACCCCTCCACGAAAGCACAGGGGTCTGCTGGCTGCCCAACAAGCAGAGCCCACCCCACCCAGTATCCAGGTCACCCCAAGTGAACCCAAGTCTTTTGTCCCTAACACTGGAACCCTGACCCCAACCTCTACTCCACAAGGGGTTAAACCAGCGCCTTCCTCAACTTCCTTGTATATGGTGACTTCCTTCGTGTCTGCACCTCCAGCCCCTGAGCCCCCAGCCCCTGAGCCCCCTCCTGAGCCCACCAAGGTGACTGTGCGGAGCCTCAGCCCATCCAAGGAGATGGTCAGCTCCCCCAAACCTGAGAGCACCACTCTTCGACAGGGCCCCCCTCAGAAACCCTACACCTTCCTAGAGGAGAAGGCCAGGCAAGCAGGATGGGGAAGGGAAGGTGGGAAAGAGGATGGGACACAAGGGACATGAAGTATAGGCAGAGCAGACTGTCATGACTGGGTTTGGAAAAAGAGGCTGAGGTGGGGGTCTTTAGAACTGTTGGGTTCAGCTGGGTACCACCCTGAGCTTGAGCCTCGTGCTGTCATTTAATCTTCACAACTGTGAGGGGAAGGCACTGCCTTGCCATCAGCACCCCTTTCACAGATGAGAAAACTGGCGAGGTTATGGACTCGTTTATAGGTAGAGAGCCAGCGAGTGCGGAAATCTTTGTTCCTAGCAACAAACTCGGAAGCCCACTGCATTCTTGTTCCCAGGGTCCCTGCTTCCTATTTTAGTTCTCACAATGATAGCGTCCACCTGAGTCTGTGGCATTCCCCCCCCTCCTACACACACAGGGGCCGCTTCGGTGTTGTGCGATCATGCCGGGAGAATGCCACGGGCCGAACGTTCATTGCCAAGATCGTGCCGTATGCAGCAGAGGGCAAGCATCGCGTGCTGCAGGAATATGAGGTGCTGCGGACGCTGCACCATGAACGCCTCATGTCCCTGCATGAGGCCTACATCACCCCTCGCTACCTTGTGCTTATTGCTGAGAGCTGTGGCAACCGGGAACTCCTCTGTGGGCTCAGTGACAGGTAGCTGGGTGTTCCCAGGGAACGGAATGGGTAGCGAGAGTTGGGGAAGCTGGCCGCCTCCGCCACGCCCTACCCACCCCTTACCCCCACCCCAGATTCCGGTATTCAGAAGATGATGTGGCCACCTACGTGGTGCAGCTGCTGCAAGGGCTGGACTACCTCCATGGCCACCATGTGCTACACCTGGACATCAAGCCAGACAATCTGCTGCTGGCCGCTGACAATGCCCTTAAGATTGTAGACTTTGGCAGTGCCCAGCCCTACAACCCTCAGGCCCTGAAGCCCCTTGGCCACCGCACAGGCACTCTGGAGTTCATGGGTGAGAAGACCAGCAGCTGGTCGTGGTAGAGGGTGGGGGGACTGCCAAAGGGGTGTGCCAGGCTCACCCTGTCACCCACATATTCGTACCATTCGCTGTGCAGCAACTGTTATGTAAATAATGAACAGAGCTTTTTCCATTGATCTTTACAATAGCCTTAGAGTTTGGCATAATAGTGCTTCGTTTTTACAGATGAGGAAAGAGAGGAACCCTGACGTTAAGTATTCGTCCAATTAGACAGTTACAAATAACTGCAATGGGATTTGCAAAAGCTGGAAAGACGAGAGAATCAATTATGACTGTACAGAGCAGGGGAAACCAGCGGTTATGTAGCTACCTGCTAACTGATGCTTATTGTCTCTATTCCTTAGAGCGACTCTACAAGCCACACTTTATAGACGAGACAATGAAGAGCTAGGCTGCTTTAGTAAATCGCCCAAGGTCCCATAGTTAAAGAGGGGCAGGTTTGGGATTAGAGCCAGCCAGGCTGCTTTCAAATGCTCTTAAACTTGGTGTTGGCCACAAGGAACGGATCCAAGGCAGCTTGTGAAGTTGCATCTTAGGTCCTTGGGAACCTCTAGTGCCCCAGGTGGCCCACATCTCCTGGTGGCCACCCCCACTTTTGTCCTATCTGCTGACCTATAAGGCCTGCTGCTCTGATTTTACTCATGATGTGGTAACCTGGCCATGGTCCTGCTCCTTAAGGCCCCAGATCCCCCCACACCCTGCTCCGCCCGCCCGCCTCCTGTTCCTTTGCCACAGGGAACCTATATCAGCTTGACCTCTGTCTCCCGTCAGCTCCTGAGATGGTGAAGGGAGACCCCATTGGCTCTGCTACAGACATCTGGGGAGCGGGTGTGCTCACCTACATCATGTGAGTGGCCTGGCCCTGCTCCGGCTCCCCGCTCTCCTCTGTCCATGATCCTCTCCATCTGCCTGATCTAGCTGTCAGCCCCCACTTCTGCCCACACCTCCTCCATCTTGCCCTGTCTCCCCACCACCCATCCACTGCCAAGGTGGGACTGCTCCTGAGTATTGTGCCCCTCCCAGATGCCCTATGCTAATGTCTCTTAGGCTTGCTTGACCATCATTCTCAGGGAGGGGCAATAAGAGGGGCATCTGAGACTGTGCCAACTCACCTGTCTTCCTCAACAGGCTTAGTGGATACTCCCCATTCTATGAGCCAGACCCCCAAGAAACAGAGGCTCGGATTGTGGGGGGTCGCTTTGATGCCTTCCAGTTGTACCCGAACACATCCCAGAGTGCCACCCTCTTCTTGCGAAAGGTCCTCTCGGTACATCCCTGGTGAGTAGGCTCCCTACCTGCTAATCTTCCAGTGCTACGACTCTGGCTTCATGGCCAGACTCCAACTCTTCCATGCAGTGCAGCAGCAATCATACTGTCTGCCATTTAAAGCCCATAACCATCCTGGGAAAGACAGGATTGCTGTCCCTATTCCAGAGACTGAGAAACTAAGCCCAGTATCACACACATGTTGGTGAATCAGGATGGGTAAAGGGCCTGAGGGAGGGCACAGGCTGCCCTCTCCCAGAGCTTCTTTCCCGGTTCACGATCCCTCACTGGCCTGGCAGGAGCCGGCCCTCACTACAGGACTGCTTGGCCCACCCATGGTTGCAAGATGCCTACCTGATGAAGCTGCGCCGCCAGACACTCACCTTTACCACCAACCGGCTCAAGGAGTTCCTGGGTGATCAGCGGCGACGCCGGGCTGAGGCTGCTACCCGTCACAAGGTGCTGCTCCGCTCCTACCCTGGCAGCCCCTAGGTGGCATGGACCACAGCCCAGCCACGGGCTTCAACTCGGGTTCCCACTCAACGCTGCCAAGGGACATTCCAGAGCCCATGCTCAGCTGGACAGGCCGGGAGCTTCAGATACCAGCAGCAGCAACATCTGGCTGGGCTATTACCTCATGGACCTAAGGGGACAAGGCCCCTGGGGCTTCAGCCGGATGTCACCCCGGCTATAAGCAGAGCAGGAGACACACTAGTCGGACTGGGCAAGGGTGAGAAGAGAAAGAGGCAAGGAGGGAGTGGGGAAGTGAGGAGCAGAGGCTGGGGAGGAAGGAACTTGAGGAAGGTTCTGGGATGCGGAGGAAGAGGTGGACCTCAGGGAGTGGCTGAAGAGGAAGGAGGGTCCAGTGATGTGGAAACAGTGAGCTGGGCTGAGGACAGGAGAGAAGGACAGAACAGAGCGGCAGTGCCAGGGCCAGAGCAGAGATAAGTGGAAGGGAGGGCGGAGGGCGGGCTCAGGGGTGGCAGGGCAGGCCAGCAACTGAATCTTCAGAAAGGAAGAAGAAAGGCAACGAGATGTGGACCTAAGGCCACTCAAGCTGGTCTCCTGACCCAGCGGATGTAGCGCTGGGCCCTCTACACTGGCCCAGGGATGTCCCCGTTGCTTCTCCATGGCCTTTGCCCTTCTTCCTATTTGTATTTATTTATTTATTGCCTTTTATGGAGTTTCCTTTCCATCCAATCCCTATTGCCTATGTTGTCCTGACCATCCCCTCAGCCGTCCAGCTGTCTGTGCAGCTCTCTGTCTGTCTGTCACAAGGAAAATAAAAACAGCAAGCGGCAGGACTTAATGTATGATCTCTGGGTGGGGTGGGAAGGAGAAGACTGGTGGCTCGGAGTGAGTCCTGAGTGCAGTTTAGCCTTCTGTAGACATTGACAGTGATTCAGGGGTATAGAGGGTATGTCAGTGTGGACCTTGGGCCCTTAGAATCCCTCCCTTGACTCTCGCTCCTTTTTATCTCTAGAAGGGAGACTGTGGTCACCTACTGAGTTCCCATAGCCACCCTCTATCTAGATCCCAGGAACCCTCCGTTCCTATGCTTCCTCTTTGTAACTTGAAGAATGCTGGGCTCTGGAAGGGACCAGTCACATCCCTGGCCTGTCTTGGTCTCCTTTATTCTTGTCTTTCCCCAGGACGAGGGTGAGACGGATTTCATCTCAGTAATTGGGTAAAGGAGGCAGTGTGAAGAGCTGTAGAAAGAGCTAGAAGGGGCTCCGACCCCCGATTCTTGGGAATTAGAACACAGATCCAAGTGCATGGAACAGTTGTGAGTGCCTAGGAAACCATGTCCAGCATTTCCTAGGGTTGAGGGACACATCAGGCTGGACCGTCTTTCTCTATGGCAAGTTAGGAGTCTCTTGGACCATGACTGGATACACCCATGCAGCACCCATCAATGGTCCCAGGGTCCCAGAAATGAGCTTTCTAGACCTGAGGTAGAGGAAAGAGGGATCCAGGTTTTCTGTGCTCAACCTTGAAGCTTTACTCTCGGCAAAACGAAAGGAACAAACTTCTGACTATAAACAGAGAATGTAGGCACTGGTTTGAGGACCCCTTGACTCCAGCTCCAACAGCCATTCTGGCTTCCCAGGACCTCAGGAAAGAGGCGAGGTTCATCGTCACAGAAGAACAAGATGTTAGAACCAGTGGGAAGGGATGAGAGAGACACCTTGCCCACCTGTCATTCCAGTTATGAAGATACACACTTTGCTTGCGAGGATCTCCCTCCGCATGCAGCAAGTGCTTTCGTATAAAAAATGAGGTGCTTGAACTCATATCTTGATAAATGGTAAAAATTCCTCTCCCGTCCCCCTTTGATCTGCAGTTCCCTCCCCATCTCCATTGGAAATGGCATGTGAACTGCCTGTTCCAAACCCGGAGGAGCAAAGGTAATTTATGTCAGCAGAGTGGTGTCAAAACCGTTCTGATCAAAAGGTGGCAATGCCCCACACCGCGTACTTACAGTGAGTGGAAACAGTGCTTCTGCTGGATGCCCTGCACAGGCTGAACTCCACTCTCGCCCCCGAGAGAGGATCTTTACCGTGGGCAGTCTGATGCCCCTCGGCACCAGTTTAGGCCCCTAGCGGACTTCAGCAGACTTAGGGGTTGGAGAGTCCCATCATGGTGCTAACCTTCAAGGATAGTACTGACCAGCCAGATCCTATCCTGTCACCAAGAGGGAAGCGAGTAGGGAATGAAGGTGACATTGGGGGGTCAGGGTGTTGGCTGCTGTTCTCAAATATCTTTCCTGCACCCCGCTGGTTTACTTCATCTAGCCACCAGGGGGCATGATGTCAAAAGGACTCTTGGGGTAAGGGTGGCTGTTAGGTCTGATCATTCCCACTGGTTTTGACAGCCACGTGGTCCTTTCACTACTGGCTATGTGGAGCAAGAAATTCAAGGCTACCTTGGCTGTATTTAAGGATATTTCCACAAATGCCTGTACCCCTTTAACTTACACTGTCAGGAAAAGGGCACATTATATGTCTGCCTGGGGTTTGAGATAAGTATAAAGCCATGCCTCCTATCTATCTATCTATCTACCTACCTATCTATCTATCTATCTATCTATCTATCTATCTATCTATCTATCTATTTATTATGTACACAATATTCCTGTCTGTGTGTATGCCTGCAGGGCACCAGACATCATTACAGATGGTTGTGAGCCACCATGTGGCTGGGAATTGAACTCAGGACCTTGGAAGAGCAGGCCATGCTCTTAACCACTGAGCCATCTCTCCAGCCCCCCATGCCTCCTATTTGCCACATCTGATTCCCCCTGCCCTGAAAAGGGATGGGCCATATCCAGCTGTCCAGCTAGTCAGGTGATGGTGTATCCCAGAGTAGCTCATCCCAGGCATCCTAGGGCTAAATACAGAGCCCATTTGGGCCAGTGGGTGGGGGCTGGGGTTCCTGGGATGGGTTGGGGACAACCATGCCAAACAAGGCAAAGAAAGGAACAGTGTATAAAATCAGAGCCTGGTGCTGACTACCTACCCTGCTCCCCCCGCTGCTGTGACATCCAGGGAGGTGGCCTACAAACTACCTAGCTAGGCAACTTGGTCCTGAAGTCAACCCCTGTAGGAGGAGTCCATTCCTGGCAGAGGCTTCAGACAGTCTCACCCCCAGGTGGGTGTTTTCCTTAAGTAGGGAGTGGGGTGAAAACACAAAACCTCTGGCTCAGCTGGCCCCCCCCCCATATTTGTTGTCTGTTCTTCAGATGTCCAAGCAGTTCCTGTGGGGAGAAAACAAAACAAACAAACAAAACCAACAACAACAACAAAACCAAGCAGACAAACCAGCTGCCACACGTCCAGGATTTACTCTGGATATCAATGACCCCCAGGTCCAGAATATCTCCTACAGGGGTCATGGAGGAAGGAGTGCAGAGGAAGGCTGCGAGACCTGCACTGTAGCTATGGTGTGAACCAACTAGTTCACTGGGCTGGGGGAGAGATCGTTGTAGTGCAGAAAGGCTGAGGGCAAGAGAGGGACATCTTTAAAAGGAACAGTGGTCCGCCCCTTCCTATCAATCCCAATTTCCAGGTTAGGTATCTAGTGGGCCAAGGAGAAGGGGCCCTTGGAGGCCCCCACCACACAAGGAGGTGGCGTGGCTGGCAGACTGGGCCGGGAGCAGGCTTCATTACTATTATGGGAGCTCTGAGTACTGGCCCGGCCTGGGGTGGTGGTAGGGTGTAGGCTTCAGAAAGAACTGAGGGATAGAGTCATGCCTGGGTTCTGGAGCCACTGGAAGACATAGTTCTGGTGAAGGCAGCACAGCCAAGCTGAATTTCAGCTCTCCCGGGTCTGTTCATCTGCTGGAGCAAAGATGCAAGGAGCTGAGCGATGTAGTGGCCCAGGCTGATTGCAGGTAAGTTGGCCTACCTGGGTCAGTTTAGCCAACGCCTTCTGCCACTGCTCAGACTCTGCATGCATCCTGTGGAAGGAACAGGTGCCATAGTCCAAAACAGCACCACCCTGCAGGCTCTGCAGTAGTATGGGTCCACACTGGCACGCCTTTGTAGCTGGGCCTAGTCCACACAGAGTGATGAGGAGCCCAGCCTCCGCACTGCTGGGAGGGCAAGACCGTCCTAGCAATTTCCTCTCCTACTTCAGGGACCTGATTCCACCAGACTGAGAAGTCAGCTATGGGCTCCCGTTGTACCACGCTAGGGCCCAAGGTCATAGAGTAAATCAAGATTTAAAATCCAGTTTCTGGCTCCCAACACAGGGCATGTTCCCCTACTCAAAGCTGTCTCCGAAATACTGTGAGAGATCTTTTGATCTCTACTGACTCAGAGAAGGAGGGACAGGGCCAAGTCCTGTTTAATAACTACAGAGATAAAACCTTAGAAGCTAGTCATTGTCCGATATCATAGTGTGAATTTCATTTTTTTTTTTTTGTTTTTTGTTTTTCGAGACAGGGTTTCTCTGTAGCTTTTTTAGAGCCTGTCCTGGAACTAGCTCTTGTAGACCAGGCTGGCCTCGAACTCACAGAGATCCACCTGCCCTCTGCCTCCCGAGTGCTGGGATTAAAGGCGTGCGCCACCCACCGCCCGGCCCCATAGTGTGAATTTCAATGCACATTTGGGCCAGATATTACTTGGAGAGGTGATGCTCTTATCCCACCTTGCTTTTAGGTGGGGTTTCCCCGCCCTTCCTCTAGTTTAGGCTAAGATTCAAAAGGGACACAATAATACCCTACACGCAAAGACACCAGAGTAACACTGCCTGCCCAGATACCGGCTAGCCTCCTCCGAATGTTTGCTGAATAAAAGACAGAAGAAACACCAAATACGACGACAGGGGAAGGGCTGGATCTCCAGTAAAAGCTGGGCCTTTTCTGGGACTGATTCTGTTCCCAAAAACCTTGCTGAAGGATGAGGGTCGTTGGACTGCAAAGAAAAGAGGTATTCTAATTAACTAGGCTCACTACGCGGGTAAATTGACCCACAATTCACTCTCCATCTCTCCACACCTCCCCAGCGTGTTGAAATTGGCACCAACAAACCACGTGGGACCATTTGCTCCGCACCACACCCCAACACACAACCCCCCGGGCGGCTGCAAGCCGGCGCAAGGAACCTATCACTTTTGCGCTCAGGTGGACGTGGCTTAAAAGGGACAAACCTTCCTCTGTCTTGCTTAATAAATAAAAAACCCGCCGAGTCTTTTTTCTGTGTTTGTGGCCGTTGCGCTTTTTAATCACCCACACCCTTAATCACCCAGCACCCCCACGTACTTATTCCAAGCCAAGGTCACAGAATGGGCATGTCACTAGGACGTCGGGAGAGCGTGCCTAGTCCGGTCCTTCGTTTCACAGAAAGTAAATCCGGAACAGGACTTCTCTCGGTGTCAAACGTCCCAGAGGGACAAACACGGGAGCTAAGACTCCGCCTTCTCTTCTTTGGCTCAGGCTAAGCGCGTTGTCCCCCGGCTGTTGGCGCCCCAGCCCCTACCCCTTCCAAGGCTGGCCACACCCATTTCTCCTCTAGTCTGGATCCTCCCTAGCTTCTCCGCTTGTCACCTGAGCCCCGTACCGTGAAGTCCTTAAGATATCAAATTAGTTCCCATTGCCTAACTTCTTTGCCTTCACACATTCACCTCCCTCTCCATCTCCCTCCCACTCCTTCCCCCCTCCACTCCCCCCTCCCCCCCGCACTCCCCCCCCCCCCCCCCCCCCCTCTCTTTCTTATTTACGGCCGCTCCTCGATTCTCTTCGACCAAATGTCTAATGAAGTTGGGAGAGGACTTTTAAAACTACAAACTCCCGGCATCCCCTGTAAGGCGCTCTCGCGAGTTGTAAGGAGACACGTACGCGGAAAGGAGCAAGCAGCAGCAGGCGGCAGAGCCGGCGTAAAGGGAGCTAGTGGTAAAGGGACCTACTTGGTGGAGGGGGTGGCGGCCAGGTAAGGGTAGGGGACAGACCCTAGTCGTAGGGAGGGGCTCCGAAGGTTCCGTCCGTCCTGCTCTCTCTCATGTCCTGGATTGTTTTGGTTCCATAACCCTTGGCTACGAGAAACTAACGTCTATTGGACAGACTCAGTTGGTGGGGTCCAGAGGGTCAGCAACCAATCCTCGGAATCCAGAGATTTGGCACCAGTCTCAGTACGGGCACTGCTGGAGCTTGTAGTGTTTGGCAGGTCAGAGACCCCTGTCCTTTGACTGAGTTTTAGCACATGCGTTGTGGATTCCATTCAAGCACCCAGAGCTGTTAGTATTGGTGCTCATCTAATGCAGATTAGTGCTAGTACGCTGCTTGGGGTTCATTCTTAGGATTGAAATGAAATACCCAGGGCTCACGCGAGGTTTTTTGCGGTTCCATGTTCACCGCTGGAATTCGGAGCCGAACCTCTAGAAAGAAGATGCAGGCGCTTGCGAGTTATTGGGATGGAGGCTTCTGGTTGTTGGTGTTTGTGATCAGAGAAGGGAGTCCGTTGAATTCCCAGAGTTTACAGAATTTCTTCACTGCCAAGGTGGGGTGCAGGGTTTTTGAAAGGTGCTCAGGTTCTGGATTGGCATGAAATTGATGGTGGTAGGAAGGACTGTACTGAACTTTGAGTTTGCATCCTAGGAAAGGGCGAACGTGCTGCGATTTGAAGTGTGAGATCTGAGTGTAATTCTTCTGTTGGCGGTTGGTTTAGGTAGCAATATCCATCATGCTCAAAGCTGTGATCCTCATCGGAGGCCCTCAAAGGGTGAGGAGCTGTTAAATAGGGGAGGGGGAGTAGGCTGAGCGGGTCGGGTGGGCTAAACTATTCTCTCCTCTCCTCTCCTCTCCTCTCCTCTCCCAGGGACTCGCTCAGGCCTTTGTCTTTTGAGGTGCCCAAACCACTGTTTCCTGTGGCAGGTGTCCCTATGGATCCAGCACCATATCGAAGCTTGTGCCCAGGTAAACCCTACAGGTTCTCCTCTCACACTACACTTCCTGCTCATCTCCTTCTGCTGCCCATCTCCCCTTTCCCACCAAGGAAACTTCAAGGGCTGTCATTCACAGGTGCCTGTGTGAGTGGCACTTTTTCGGGTGGTGCAGAGCTGCAGCTAGCCCTGTTGATTCCCTGCCTCTTGCTGCTTGGATTTCACACCTAGTTTTACAGTGTGGAATTGAATCAGGCAGGGAAGCTAGAAGAGCATTTAGAGCCGTAGGCATGGGGGGCCTTATTGATGATAAAGCGCAGAGCCCTGCTGTACTCCTTTTCTTTATTGCTTTGTAATTGGGATAGGTGAGGTTTGGGCTTGAGTCCAGTCTCCCTGCTGTGACCCAGAGCAAGTGGAATTCTTACCCTGCTTTGAGCTCTAGTTTTCTTATCTGTAAAGTAGAGATTAGACCTCCTTTGTAGAGAAGTAAGAGCTGTAAAATGCCTAATTCAATGCCACACCCTCGATATACCCTCGTCTCATGCTGGTATCGAACTCAAGGATAATATAATAATGGGAGATGGTTCGTTGATACGGTGCTGACTTGCAGAAATATGAGGACCCACGTCTGCTCCCCATCACCTTATATAAAGAGCCAGTCATGATGATGGACACTTGTAATCTCAGCACTGAGAAGGCAGAGACAGGCAGGAGTCTGGGGCTTACTTAGCCAGCCAATCTATCCTTATTATTAGGTCTCAGACCATGACACACACACACACAGGGTGGACCACTCCTGAAGAGAGACCTGACCTTTGGCCTCCAGGTGGACGAATTCACATGGGCATGTGTACCCACCCATGCATGCACACACATGCATGAACTACAGATACAGCTCAGAGATAGAGCACTTGTCTAGTATGTCTGAGGCCTCCCAGTACTGAGAGAGAAAGAGGGGGCCCTGGATAAGGAAAGGGAGAAAAGGTGACTGGATTATACATTAATGTAACTTGGTAGCTGACGTCATTCTTAGGGTGGGTTCCAGTTCAGGTGCATGGGAGAATATAACGAAATGGAAAGTCTAGACTGAAAGTTCTGTCTTCCGCATTACCCGAAGGAAAAGCAGGCTAGAATGGTTGATCACCCGGGGTACACGGCTGAAGCTGCACTTGTGTCCTCTAGACTTCTGGACCAGATTCTCCTGATTCCATCAGAATTTTTCTCTTCCAACCTCTTCTCTTGTCCTAGGTTCCTGGGATGCAGGAGATTCTGCTCATTGGCTTCTACCAGCCTGATGAGGCCCTCACCCAGTTCCTAGAAGCTGCCCAGCAGGAGTTTAACCTTCCAATCAGGTGTTTGAATGCATGAGCGCATGCACACACTGCACACACACACACACACACACACACACACACACACACACGTATCTGAGTCTCAAAGTTCCTGGAGTGGTTTGAGTCAGTATTTGTTAGAGTTCATTCCATACCCAAGGGATTCTTATTTTGGCCATCAGAATTGCTTAATATAAGGTTTCTCTGCAGGCCCTTGGCCAGTATTTCTGACAAGGTCAGAGGTATTGGGGGGAGGGTGAGTCCGGTACCCTGGCTCATGATGTCTCACTGAGTTGGCTGGGGTTTTTTGGGGACAGATACCTGCAGGAGTTTGCTCCCCTTGGCACAGGAGGTGGTCTCTACCATTTCCGGGACCAGATCCTGGCTGGGGCACCTGAGGCCTTCTTCGTGCTCAATGCTGACGTCTGCTCTGACTTCCCTCTGTGTGCTATGTTGGATGCTCACCGACGCCAGCGCCACCCTTTCTTACTCCTCGGCACCACAGTGAGAGAGAGGGCAGGGCGGGCTGAAGGCTATAGAGAGGCTGGGACCATTCTAGGTCTTAGAGTAGGAATGGCTGCTGGGAGGGAGCTGTGCTGGCCCGATGACGGGAATGGAGGTGTCGTTGGTAACCCTGAGCCCTTTGGTTGCTGGGAAGTAGGGAGAGGGGAGGGCAGCTGTCAGCTCCCGACTGCTGAAGGCCTGTCAGTGTCAGAGCTGCGTGCCAGGTGTTAGAGGGGAAGGAAAGGAAAGGAAGGGAGAGAAAACAGCCTCGGCTGCCCTGGAGAAGGCAGGGTCACTGTCTCGGATATGTCTGTCTCTTAGGCTAACAGGACACAATCCCTCAACTATGGCTTGCATTGTTGAGAATCCACAGACGCAATGAGGTGAGAACAGAACGGGGGCTGGGCACCCCTCTGCAAGATCAGCCCCATACCTCTAGAGAATTGCTGAGAACACTTTAAGGTGGATCCCATCATGTCAAGTGGATAGGACAGTGTGGGTACCATACCCCCCTACCCTTCCCATGTAACCCTTTAAGAGAGAATGATGGGGAAGGGCTGCCAGTTCATTTCTGTAGGTGTGATGTCTTAATAAATGTATGCACAGGGCACTATGGAACACAGAAGAGAGGCCCGGCGATGGCTGGGGGGGGGGGGGGAACAGGGCTTCCTTCAGGAGCAGGGTGAGCTGAGTTAGATTTGAGAAGATGAAGGAGACTGAAGGTTTTGCAGTTTGTGCAAAGATAGGCAGGAGGTGCATGGTGCATCATAATTATTGAGGTAGGAGCATACTCCCTAAGGCAAGAGGGGCATTGTCTCTGTCTGTGAGAGTCCCTGTCCCTGAATCTCACTGATTTTGACACAAGAACCATTTGATTTATTTATAATTTTATATATATATATATATATATATATAAAACATAATGTATATACATGTATGTGCATATGTACACACGCAGTTTTGAGGCAGGCACCAGCTAGACATGAGAGAAACAGAACCACATTTCCTACCCCCCTGAACCTCAGTCTACAGGAGAAAGAGTCAGAGGCCAATCCTTAGAAATGGCACAATGGCCTGAGTGAGGAACGTCCAGAGGTCGGGGGTAGCTAAGTGGAAACTGGGTTTTCTAAAGGTGGGTTTTCCAGAGGAAGAGGGAAGGACATCCAGTGGCCTGGAGTTGCGCTCCTGCAATGCTAGGTCTTAGGGAGGGTAGAGCAGTAGCCCTCTGGGGATGTAAAGCCAGGTAGGGGCAAGAGGTGAGCTACCCTTTGGGCCTGGAAATGAGAGCGTGAGATTGTGGTGGTGGTGGTGGTCCACCCTCCACTGTCCTTTCTGCTTTCACGTCCTTAGGTCCTACACTATGTGGAGAAACCCAGCACCTTTATCAGTGACATCATCAACTGTGGCATCTACCTTTTCTCCCCAGAAGCCCTGAAGCCTCTTCGGGATGTTTTCCAGCGTAATCAACAGGATAGGCAACTGTGAGGCAGCCTCCATGACCCTGGGACCCAACCCCAAACATCCTAGACCCAGACTCCTGCCCCCTGCCAGGCTCTGAAGGTTCCATGCCACCCTGCTCACCCTCTCTCCCCTTGTCCTTTCCCAGTGGTCATCTCTAGCTAGCCTCCCTGAGTCCCTCCCCTTCTAACCCCATTCTGTCCCTCTTCCTTATACACCCCAGCTCCTCTGTCACTGCCTGCCTATTCCCCTTCTGGTCCATTTCTCTCCAGCCCTGGGTGTCCCAGAGACATCTTTCAGAGCAGACGGCAGCACACACTTGGGTGCCCATGTGCTCAAGTGCAGACACACACACACACACATATACACACACACAGGCTACCCAGAGACCTGCTTGCTCATGTGAGGTTTGTCCTTCCAAAGCCTGAAAGCTGCCTACTAGGCTTCTCCCACCCAGATCCCATCTCACGCCTCATTCATTTGCTGACAACCATTTCTCACTCCACCATGTCTCTGCTTCTCCCCATCTCTCCTGGCTTCTCTGTCTCTGTTTCCGCTGAGCTGGCATCTCTACCATCTCTTTTCCCCCCTCTCTCTGTGACTGTCTCTGCCCTCACCAGCTGCCTTGCTCTGGGGTGAGTTTGGTTTTTTTTTTTTTTTTTTTTTTTTTTTTGTGCCATCCAGTAAGGGAGGGTGACTAGATGGGTGAATGGGGGGAAGGATGGGAGGAGTGGGATCCAGCTAGGCGTGGGGCTCCCCAGTGAAAGCAGGTCTACTGAGGGTAATATAAGTCCCTAGAATTTGGATAGACCTTGATAGAGGAGCCAAGCTAGAGGCCTTGAAGAGGTGGCGAAAGCCCCTTCAATTCTGATGTCTTCTCCTTTCCTGGCCAGAGAGGAATCTCCAGGCTCATGGCCTGGGGCAGGGACCATCCGACTGGAGCAGGATGTATTCTCGGCTCTGGCCGGGCAGGGCCAAATCTACGTGCACCTCACTGATGGTATCTGGAGCCAGATCAAGTCTGCAGGGTATGTGGGGGTTGGGAAGAGACTGCCTCTGATCTTGAGGCTCCGAGAGTGGCATTGGGGTGGTAGGCACAGGTCCTGCTGGACCGTGGAGTGTCTCACTCCCTTTTCTGACCCCTAGCTCGGCCCTCTATGCCTCCCGTCTCTATCTGAGCCGATACCAGATCACTCACCCAGAAAGGCTAGCCAAACACACTCCCGGGGGCCCACGAATCAGAGGTACCACCCCATCCCATCATTGCCATTTACTGTTCCCACACCCTGGGAGCCTACACTCCTTCACCTCAGGTGCGGAAGTGAAGGCTCAGTGTCTCCCCCACCACCGCCTGCTCCTCCACCCCCAAACTCCCCCCCCCCCACACCCACCCCCCCCCATCCCCCCCCCCCCCGTCTAAATGTGTTTTGGATATCTGCCCTCAGGCTCTTTTCTTCTGCTTCTAGGAAACGTTTACATCCATCCAACTGCTAAAGTGGCCCCATCCGCTGTGGTAAGCTGTGGCCCCAACCTCAGGGAGAGGCTGTTGGGATTGGTGGGGGAAACCCAGGGACTAAGATTATATGCTGGTGCGTCTCTTCCTCCACTTTGGCTCACCCGTTATGGGGCACTCGAGCATCCTCCATCCCTCCATTCTCATGGTATGATGGTCCTCTTCTCCACAGCTGGGCCCCAATGTCTCCATTGGAAAGGGGGGTTGACTTTGGGCGAGGGTTGCGTCTGCGAGAGAGCAGTGTCCTTCATGGAGCCACTTTGCAGGTAGGACACCAGGCACACAGTGTGTGTGGGGACCCAAAAAGGCTGAGGGGAGGCCCAGGGATGCCTCCAGGGCAAGAAGGGTGAGCCCTAGGCTCTGCATCTTCCCTTCTACACATTCTTATACCTACCTCCCACTCCACTCACCTTGACAACCATCCTATTTGACAGGAGCAACACCTGTGTCCTTCACAGTATCGTTGGGCTGGGGAGCACCGTGGGGCGCTGGGCCCGTGTAGAGGGGACTCCCAATGACCCGAATCCCAATGACCCACCACGAGCTCGCATGGACGTGAGAGTCTCTTCAAGGATGGAAAGCTACTTCTACTTACTTCCTGCCATTACTATTCTGGGTATGGTTTATGGGGGTTAGGGGTAAGGGTTGGGAAGCTCCACAGGTGATGTCTTGTATGTATCACTGCACTGTGTGCAGACAGATGTGTGTGTGTTTGTGTGTGTGTGTGTGTGTGGTATTCTTTCAACAAACATTTACCAAGATCCTATCATGTACTCAGGCCTGAATTAGTCACTGGGGCTGAGACCAGGAGCACAGATGGGCAGGGAGGGCCCCCTCTTGATGGCCTAGCCATTGCCCAGGCTTTCTGGCCCCATCACCGTCTCATACCTGCTTGCTCTGTGCCCTTGACGCATGCTTCAGGCTGGCCGCGTCCGGATCCCTGCCGAGGGTGCTCATCTTGAACTCCGATTGTTCTGCCACACAGGAGCTGAGTCGAAGCTTCACTAACCAGATCATCCTGTGAGGGTGCTGTGTAAAGGGCCCCCAGGACTCCTGCCCACTCCCCTTTGGCTACTGCCTGCCTGGTCAGCTCTGTCCAGAAAGGGATCTGAGGAAACCGGGCAGAATCCTCCCTTGCAAGGAGCCACTGTGTGGCCTGGGACGTCTGGCCTCCCTCCCCACGCCCAAATAAACCCCTATGAACCTGGAGCCAGCTTGGACTCCGCTTGTGCCTGGGCTGGGGGTGGAGGTACAAGAGGGGCAGCTGAGTCAGGCCCCCCCCACATTAGCATTTAAATTGGAAGTCCTTGCTGCTGGCTCATGAATAATGAATCCGGAGTCTTGGTAAATCTCCCCCTCCCACTGCCTCAGCCTTCTGCACTAGCTGCTTTAGAGGGAGACCCTCCAGACTCCCTGGCCCTCTGACCTTCGCCCTGCTTGCCTGCCTCCCTGGGCCTGGCTTTATAGAACGCTGAGAGAAAGCTGAGGGATTTCAGTGGGTACACACACACACTTGCTGGGAGGCTTGGGCCCAGACTGAACACCCAGCAGCCCGTTCTCCTCAGCTCCTGCCAAGACCCAGCCCTGGCCTGTTTAACGCTTTGCCAGCTCCATCTGCTCCCAGACTGCCTTTGGGGAGTTGGGGGTTTTGCCCCTACTCCAGGGGTCTCCCAGGATCTGTCTCCCACTCCTCTGGCAGAGGTCTCTCGTCAGGAAACGCATTGTCACCTTTTGGCAGCCTCAGACCTTCTGGCAGGTCATAGCCCTGCTCTTCACACGTCTCTCATGTTTGCCCATGACCCCAGCGTGCCCCTCTTGGCACCCCCCTTTCCACAGCTGTGGGTGCTGAGCTTAGTTGCCAGATGAGCTGGTAATGATCGTAATCTGCTAATTGAGAGGAATCTAATTACCCGGAGAGAATAGGGGGGCAGGGTTTGGGTGGGAGGCAGGAGGGGGGTCCTGGCAACCAGCTTGGGTGGCAGGCAGCAGGGTGTCCGGGTCTTGTCAACACCAGGGTCGGGACAGAGCCCAGGATCTCATAGCTTCCTAGGCAGGCAGTTAGAAAGATATATGGGAGCTGGACCAAGGCTGACCTGGGGATTGGCCTAGATACGACCTCCTGGGTCCTGAGGGCTGGGAGACAGCCATGGGAGATGGCCCAGGGTCTTAGTCCTAACCTGTAACCTGCGTCTCCACAGTCCATTTCCCTGGTTTCTTCCCACCTGCCCCCAGCCAAGACCTCTCATCACCATCAGCAGAGAGTTGCAGACCCGCTCAGCCTGGGGTCACCTCCCTGAGGAAGGGGCTAGGAGAGGGTTGGACCACAGGACCAGGCTCTGGGTCCCTTTCCTCTCCTCCCCCTATCCTGACCCTTCTGTTCCAAGTGGTTGGCAGAGGCCATGGCAGCTCCATCATAATATGATAATTTAATTATTTCTCAGCAAAACCACCGTGAAATCCAATAAGTCTGTGTCAGGCCCTGGCCCCCGGGAGCCCCTCCTAGACCCAGTGGAGGTGGAGACAGGATGGCAGGAGGCACTCGGAGGGGAAAGGGTCAGTGTTTGAAGGTGGGGTAAGGCAGGGAAGCTGAACCCTTCAAAACATTCTCCAGGCTGAGGGGGTCACTCATGCAAAGTATCTTAACGGTGAGGGGGGACGATGCCCCCATTTCTCCCCATCTGTCTAAGGGGCAACTCACCCCATAATATGTGAGCACCCTGCCTTAAGAGGTAACGGGGAGCCCCCTTGTCTGCTACGCTGGGACCCGCACCCAAACTTGGTCTCATGGAGGTATAGGTGTAGGAGGGTACTGGCTCAGGGGTGGGTTTGAGAAGGAACTGGGGTGGGAAGTGGGGGGGGAAGCAGGGGGAGGGGTGCAGGGGAGGGGTGTGTTCCTGCCATTAGTGCTTTTTCCCCCCAGTTTCCATAAAAAGATTATTCTGTAAAATCAGCGAAGGGGAACGAGCTGGGGGCCGGGGAGGGGGTGGCTCCCTGGCATCAGGCTGGATGGGGCGACAGGGGAGGAGAGCTGAGGACAGGGACTGAGTGCGGAGAAAAATTTGGATGGGCTTCAGGAGCAAGCAAGACAGGGTGAGCCAAGAACACTGGGTAGGGTGGGGGGCCTGGTCAGAGCGGGACGGGGGGGGGGAGGCAGTGCCCTCTTTCCCTCATGTCCTTTTGCTAGGGTTGCCCAGGGCCCAGTCCTACCTCTATATTAGTTCCTCCCCCTGGCACTTAGCAGCCATTATGGGGGAGCAGATTGCAGCCCCCTCCCCCTCTCTGAGAAGCAGGCACAGCTGGGGCCCGCCACATCTGCCACATCAGCACGGAACACAGCTGGGTGTGCCCAGAGCCATGCTCCCCAAAACACAAAGAGGGAGGGAACCAAGGAGAGCCCAGACCCCTGAGATAGACACCCTGACACCTCTGCCAACAGACACTCCTCAAAGTGAAGCAACACCCACCAACACACGCTCCCTCGTGTGCAGAGACTGAGAACTGGCAAACACGCAATTACCCAGCCCCGCCTGCCACCCCCGCTCTCCTCCCGCAGCCCCCTCTCTTTCCTTTCCTTCCCCCTAAGGCTGCCTTCTGTCACCAAGGCCGGCTCTGAATTGTCCTAGGTTAGGTGTGCAGGAGTGGGGGGCTTTGTTGGCACCAAGAACACCCTTCTAGTTGAGCAAGAGACGGTAAGGGATGCCTCGGGGTCTCGGGGGCTCACCCTGAGAAGCAACTTACCCTTCTTCCAGGACTGTACCCCTCCCCATAAGGAGACCTACCCCTAGACAGGTGGGGTCTCCATGCCAGTGGACCACCAACGACTATTCCTGTGGCCCGCCTGTTCCACAGGACACCACAAGGAGGCGCTGTGCGCTCTTAGTCTCCCTAGACCTGTTCTGAGCAGCTCCTGGGGCCAGCCTCTGCCAACCCTATTATCTGGTAGTCCTCTACCATCCTCACTTCATCGGTTGGCTTAGCTATGCCACCCCGGGCGTGTGTGGGGTGTAAGAGTCTGTCCATGACAAGAAAGTCCTTCTCCCCGGAACGGATGATCAAGAGTTTCTTCTTTCTCCTTTCCTAGTTAATAGCTCCTGATTATAAACTGCCTCCTCAAAGATCCTAATTTTCACTGCTCGTCTCCTTGGCCGGGGTGTCTTGCCCTCAACTTTCTCCTCCCTGCACCCTCCCATCAATCCCACACGGCACCCCCCCCCCACCATGCCCCTCAGAGCTTTAATTTAATCCCTCCTGCTGCTGCGCTGCCTTATCTGCTCCCAGCGCTTCGCTGCTGCAAAGCCCTCTCCCCCCTCCTCCTCGGGATCTTCTCTCTCTCTCCTCTCTTCCTCTCTCTCCGCTCTCTGACCAGCGCCCCCTTCTGTCTAGCCTTTCTGTCACCCAGACCCCCTTCTCGGGGCTTGGGCTGATGGCCCTTTGCCCTCCTGTCCAGCCTCGGCTCAGAGTCTGGGGCTGCCCAACCACTCCCACTTTCCACCGTTCTAACCTCAGGCCACTCCATTGACCTCTCAACTTCATCGTTTCTGGCCATTCAGGATTTCTACCTTTCTCTTCTTCTTTCATGGCCCCCCCTTTACATGTTCTCTCCCTAGTTCTTCCAGATTCCTCTAATCTTGAACCCCAACCTCTCCATTCCTGGGGACCAACGATCTCCGCCTGAGAATGCCCAATTAGATGCTGTGCTTCCCTGGGATAGCCCAGGGAGGGCCTTGGGCTGGGGGGGGGGGGGGGATGTGCAGAGAGCACTGGTGACAAAGGGGGTAGGGCCTGACGGTGGGACGCTAACCCTCTTCTGTTGCCTCAGATCACGTCTGGGCCTCCCCATCCCCCTTTCCCGGGACTCTCATTAACCGCTTCTCCTGCCTCGTCCGTGGCATAAATAACCCAGATAAATCAGCCGCCGTCCGCCCCCCGCCCCTCGGCCCCCGCACAGCCCGTTTGTCACCGCTGTTCGCTCGCCAGCCAGGCTTGGCCTGGCCAGCTCCCCCCCCCATCCTTGTCCCTTCTCACCCATGTCTGTCCCACACTGGCTTCCCACCCCCTGGTCAGCACCAGCTCTTGGTTTCTGAGCTCGGGCGGGTGGCAAGGAGGTGTCCCTTGGGATCAGGAGGCTGGGATTCGATCTATGAATGCTCCTTAAGAGTTCAAAGGTTGGGTAGTTTATGAATAGAGCAGTCAGCCATCAGCCACGGAATCGGGAGCCCACAAATGATAGGAAGAAGCAGAAACAGCTTCCTCTGGAGGTGTTCCCTGGGCTGTAAAGAGGTTCCCTGAGAACCCCTTTAGGTTGAATCCTGGGAGGCCTGGGTCCTCCCTTGGGGACATTTTGCTCAAGTACAAGCTCTAAGCATCCTTCCAGTCCCCCCTGGCTAATCCATCCCGCTCTTCCTGTGGCCTCCAGCCCTTTCCGGCATGGCTAGCCCAAGCTACTCTAACCTTTGCCTCCCTTGCTTCGCTACCATTTCTCTTTACCAATTTCAGGAAGCCCAATGCACAACCCAGGGCGGGGGAGAATTGGACTGTGAACAAATCTGAGAAATGGGAATAATTGGAGGGTAGAGAGACTGGGTGGGGCTCACGTCCTGCGGGAATGGCAGCCCCTCCCCACACACCCAGCTCTGGGATCCCTAGAAGCCCCTCCCACTCGCACACAGCCAGTTTAGATCCCGGCCAGCTCCCTTCAACCCTGTTTTCCCTCCCTGCAAGGGGCAGCTGGTCCCCTGGGAATGGGTGAGAGAAAAGGGGAGGGGCTGAGGGAGCTTGGGCGCAGGGCTGGGGGTGGGGGTGGGGAAGAAACTGGGCCGGGCCCCAGGGACCAGCTGGGCAATGAGCCGGGGAAGCAGCCGGGAGGCTAAATGAGGGAGATTATCACCCAACTGCAGCCGGGCAGAGAAGGAGGCAGGCAGGGAAGCAGGGAGAGGGGGGAGAAGGGACAGGGCCAGAGGCGAATGGGGTGCGGGGGGGATAGGAAGGGGGCCAGAAGGGGCTGGGGAGGAGTGGGTGGAAAACACCAAGGGATGGGCTGGAAGGATGGGGGGCCCCCACTGAGCATAACCAGATTCCTAGAGGTCTGGGAGACTTGATTGTAGGGACTTGGGGACAATTAGAGACAGCTGGCCACCGGGCAATGGTGGGAGTCTGCTGCATGCAACCAACTGCTGCTTCACTCCAGTGGCCTGGAGTCCCCCACAGCTTCCCCCCCCCCCCCCGCAGTTAGCACCCAACCTCTTTCCTTTTAAAGGTGGAAGAGCCCCTGCTGAACTGGAGGGGAGGAGAGGGTGTTATCTGGGCTCATGGTGGAGGTCAGCGTGTGATGGAGACAGCTTGACCCGGAGATCTCAGCAGATAGCCAGGAATTCGAACAGGCTGTCAGGGCAGTAGTGAGCGCTGGGCAGAGACTGGGGGGCAGCTCCCACTTTCTTGGCAGAGCCCCAGACTAAAGTAACCTTAAAAAAGCAATTAAATCACCTTTTTAAAAAACCCAGTAAAGAAAAATCGATATCGGGAGAAAAGGGAAGCGAGAGGAGGAAAGGAGAAATAGTGTGTATGTGGCGGGGGTGGGGTGGGGGTGGGGCTTTGGAAAGGTCTGGGGGTGGAGCAGGGAGGGGGGAGTATGGGAGAGTACTGCCAGGGTATGGGGTAGAGAGGGAGCTGTCTGCGGTCACCTGGACCCTCGCATAGGAACTCAGCATCTGCTGCCAGTGGCAACTCTACTTTCTCCTGCTGTGTCCCAGCCAGAAGCAGCACCTGAACCTGTCCCAGAGGTCTTATCCCCCAGCTCTGGGAGCCTGCTGACCTGGAACTCATGGGAAGCTTGTGGAGAACCCAACTGTGCCCTGGGAAGCCACTTTGCCGAAAGGTTGGGGACATCTAGTTAGAGCACCATGCGTGGCTAGGACCGTGGTGGGTAGGTGGATTCCACACTGGAGTGGCCCCCACGAGAGGCCTGACCTAGCCTTGCAGCCAGGGTGAGCTGAGCAGCAATTTGCACCCAAGGGGAACCACTCTGGGGACCCTCCCTCTGGGCCAGGCTGAGACTGCGGGGGACAAGCCTGGCGCAGGGGAGGGGTGGCCGCTGGGCAGCGCGTGGACCTCGGGCTCTAATCCCCAGCAGCTGCCGTTTCCCTCAGTATCGATTCCCTTCCTCACTTTTTTTTTTCAGGCTGCTGGTTCCGCGGTTTGGATCGATGGAGCTGCCTCCCCCTCCCCTCTGAGCTTCCTCTCCCTGCTGCTCATTAGCGCCCCGATTAATCAGCCCCCCTTTCCCCCAGGACAAGTGTCTTTCCCCACATGGAGGGATTCACATTTTCACACGACCCCCCCAGGGTGCACAAGTGGACTATTCTTGCTACTTACCCAAGTAGGAGGTAACCAACGTATTCCCCCCACACACCTGGTGAGCACAGAGGGGCTTCCACCTCTTGTGGTGGATGGCCCATGTGTCTGACTCCGCCTCCCAGATAGCAGTCTGCAAGGGCTTCCCTACCTGGTTCTGCCAGGGGACAGGGCACCCTTAGCAACGATTCCATTGAAGCCCCCATTCATCCTCCCATTCCCTCTAATAGCCCCTCCCCGCTGCTCCTCACTTCCGTCTCCCCTGCCTCTGAGTTCTTTGCTCCTGGCCTGGCTCCTCCAGCTTCCCTCCTTTTCTCCAAGCACCGGCCATACATAGCAAGGGACTTGGAGACCATAAGCTAGTAAAGTGGTCCCAGATGAGCAGGACAGCCAGGGCAGCCTCGGCTCCAATCACAAGAATGTTGGAATGGGGGTAAAGTCAGAGAAAAGGAGCCAGTGGCCCCCCCCCCCCCGATGGGTAGGGGTGTGGTGGGTGTTGGAATCAGCAAGGCTCTAGGGAAGGAGAATTTGAGTGAAGCCACAGTTTTCTCTTAATCTTGCCGCCCTCCCCTTCCTCCCCTCCCTCATTTCAAACAAGGTGGCTCTCTCAAGGAGTTTCTGGAAGCTGCTGCGATTGGTGGCAGTGAGACAGCCGAAGGCTGGAGTCAGGAGTCAGGGAAGCCAGGAGCTAGGGGACAGAGTTGATTGGCCCTTCCTGGGGTGTGGTCCAGAAAAAAGTGTCAAGGAGTGGACTGAGCACCTTGAGCACGGCAAATGCCCGAATGGCCTGAGACTGGACTCTCATGGGCCCCCACAGGTTGACTAAGGTACAGCGAGGTTTCAGAAGCACCCCTACCCTGGGCTCTCCATCCTGGTACTGGGGTAGGGGCGGGGATTTTCCCTCCCTGGCCTGGCTCCTGGTTCCCGTGCCAGTGCCCGACGGTGAAACGCTGTTGACATGTCCTGAATTATTAAGCACCGGGGGTGGGCTCCAGAGCACAGGCTGAGCGGAGCGGCTGGGGGCTGCGCGGTGTGGCGGAGCAAGCGCTTGCTCCCTCGCTCCCACTCGCTTGCTCGCAGGACACACGCAGGGCTGACAGCTGTGCTGGTGCTGATAAGGGAAGCCACAAGGAGACGATCGAGGAGAGAGACAAGCAGCAGCAGAGGGCAGCAGCGGCAGAGGCAGCACCGGGGCTGCGGAGCTGCTGGGAGTGGAGTGACGCCCCCCACCTCGGGCCCCCACCCTGTTCCCACATCCTCCTCCTGATTGCCCTGAGTTTAGAAGAGCAGCCGCTGCCGCCACCACCACTCCGGAGGGCACCAGGGCTGCTGTCCAGGGAGGGACAGTAGCAGTGAGAGGCTCTGGCCAGTCCCAGCAGCCGGGGACAGATGCCGATCGAGATTGTGTGCAAAATCAAATTTGCTGAGGAGGATGCAAAACCCAAGGAGAAGGAGGCAGGGGATGAGCAGAGCCTCCTGGGGGCTGCTCAGGGGCCAACAGCCCCTCGGGACCTGGCCACCTTTGCCAGCACCAGCACTCTGCATGGGCTGGGCCGGGCCTGTGCCCCAGGCCCCCATGGACTGCGCAGAACCCTTTGGGCACTGGCTCTACTCACCTCACTGGCTGCCTTCCTATACCAGGCAGCCAGCTTGGCCAGGGGCTACCTGACCCGGCCTCACCTGGTAGCCATGGACCCTGCTGCCCCAGCCCCAGTGGCGGGCTTCCCGGCTGTCACCCTCTGCAACATCAACCGCTTCCGGCACTCAGCACTCAGCGATGCTGATATCTTCCACCTGGCCAATCTGACAGGGCTGCCCCCCAAAGACCGGGATGGGCACCGTGCGGCTGGCCTTCGCTACCCAGAGCCCGACATGGTAGACATCCTCAACCGCACTGGCCACCAGCTTGCTGACATGCTCAAGAGCTGCAACTTCAGTGGGCACCGCTGCTCTGCCAGCAACTTCTCCGTGGTGAGTTCTACTAGCTCGGCCACCTAAACCTGGCATGGCCAGAGGCTGGAGTGGGGGAGGAGGGTGGTGGTACTCGAGGGCATCCTCAACAGGGCTTCCCTTCCTTCTGCCACCAGAGGCAGGCCTCGTGTCTCCCCCAGCTGGTGTTTCCCTCTGGCTCCTCAGCCCTGGAGCAGCGGATGCTCAGAAGGGCTTACCCTCAGTGGTACAGCTCCTCTTCTGCATTTGCTGCTGCTGCAGTGTTCAAGGTTGGGGGCCGGGGCCACTCCTGGGGATGAGCCCAGGGCCTGAAGCTGGTCTTCATCCCAAGGCCAGGCAAACTGAACGCTACTTTGCTCTTGTTCTCTTTTTCTTCGGGGGGCTACTGGATTCTTCTTCCCAGCAAATGAAAGTGACTGGGGGGGGGGGAGAGGGTGGCTAGAGGGGAGAGGTGTCCCTGTCAAAGGAAGGACTCAGGGCTGCCTTCTGGGGAGCTGGCCCAGCCAGCCAGCTGGATGGAGACGGTCTTCGTGTATACTGGGTGCCAGTCTCTTCCGTCTCTCCCTGTCTTTCACACACACCCCTTCACAGCCGCCCTCACACATCCCTCTTTCATGCTCCCCTTGGTCTTTCCTGCTTGCCAGTGCCCCCACCCCCTGCAGCCCCTGTTCCTGCTGCTCCCTTGCCTGGCTCTGACTCTCACACTGGGAACCACTCATTCCCTCTATGTACGTAACTCACCCTCGGAGCTGGCACATGAACACACACACTCCTACGGCTCAGGGACAGTTTCCTTGCATGCTTCCCCGTCATGCACATCAGTGTCCCTGTCAACACACCCATATGCACACCTGCACACCCACACGCCGAGAGAGCTATTCATTCCATGCCTGTACCCCAGCTCATAGCTGCCAAGGATGGGGTCGTGCTTGGGATGTCATCCCAGCTCCTGACACTACCCCCCAATCTATCCCAACCTCTTCCCTCCATTCTCCATGCAGAGACAACTGTCACCATCGCCTCCATGTACGTGAATACACACACATGTACCCTCACCAGAAGTGGAGTTTCAGCTCTGCCTGCTATGCTTGCACACTTCCCACAGTTAGGTGTGTGAGTGTGCAGGGTGTGGTCTTGCACTCGTTCAGGTTCTATCAGGGGTTCCTTTCACCCACTCTCACAGCTATTATTCACAGTGTGCTTGAGAAGCCTGTCCCCAGTCCCCAGTTGATGTCTATCTTTATGTGTGTGTGAGGGTTTTGTCCTTGTGACTGTTGCCTGGCATATGAGCCAATGTGTGGTGTCAACCTGGTGCCCAGTGGCAATGGGTACTTTCTCCCTTAAGAGCCTAGCTCCTTACCCACAAGCTTTCCCTCACTGCCTCAGTGTTACCAGGAAACATGCACCAACCAGGTTCCTGGCCCCACCATGTCTGCAGTGTCTAGGGCCTCTTGCTTTGGGTTGTGTGGGTGGGTTCGGTGGGTGGGAGGAATTAACTTGAAAAGAGGGGCAGAAGGGAGGAGATTGTACCAGAAGCGGAATTAGGGAATACCAGCCTGTTGTCTAGCTAAACATTGTCTTCTAGGAAAATGAAATACTGCTTTCCAAAACCAGAGCTGAGAGAGTCCCTAAAAAGGAGGTGATGTGTGGAATGTGAGGGTGGCCTTTGGGGTCCACAGGACTCCTGTCTTGCAGTCTCTCCCCTCTGTGATGGGGGTGGGGAGGAACTCAGCCTCAGCAAGTGCTGCTGGGACAGAAATCAATGGGGTCTTTGTGTCCCTGAGTTTGTGTCTTAGCTCCTGTTGGGGTGGGCAGGAAAAGGGAAGGGTAACGATGACACACATCAATGGAGGAAAGACAGGGGGCACTTAGGGGGTGAAGGTTAGGTGACAGAAGGTCTCTGTAAGGATAAGGTGTCCAGAGAAGACAAGGGCAGGGATTCCCTTAATCTAAGCTGAGAGTCCTTGGCATCCTGAGGATGACTAGGGAAGCTGGGGGCGGGCAAGGATAGCTTTCCCTAGGTCCTCTGGTACACTGGACAGGGAGGTCAAAGCTTGTGGATCTCTGCTGTGGGGCTGTCCCAAGAACATCAGAACAAGTGGGGCAAAGCAAGCACTTGGGTGGGCAGAATTCCCTTTGGGGTTCCTGTTCTCCCATGCCCACCCTAGCCTAGACTCAGACTCCTGCCCACACCCATCCCCAGCCTGCTGCATGTAATTCCTCCTGGGCCTGGAGTGACAGCTAAGAACTGGGCTGGGGCCCCTGACGAGGGAGAAGATGGGATGCCTTTCCCGAATGAGACTGGAGAAGGGGAATGAAGACTCAAAGGTCCTCTGGGGTGGACATGGGGTCATAATGAGGCTCTGTTGGTGTAGGATGTGGGCTAGGGCGATGGGGATTTGAGGGTCTTGTTGGTTGAGGGAGATGAGAATGTGAGCCAGTTGGGGTAGCACCTGTCCAGGGAGTAAGGGGTGTGGAAATGTGCACGTGGCCGTGACAGACAGGCCTTCGGCAAGGTGACCATTATGTGTTTTCTGTTGACTTTGCCTGTTTCCCTCCTTCCCACTCCCCACTCTGCTGTGACCTTTCCTCCTGAATTCCAAGGTTAATAAATGTCACTTTTCAGCCTAATTTTTACTTCTGGGTAATGGTGCCCGCCATCCCCCAGTCCCCTAAGTGCTTGCTGCTCTTGGCTTCTGGTACCAGTGAAATCACTCTCACACTCCCAACAAGCTCCCAAATATCCCTTCATATTGCCCGAGTCAGCCACTCAGAATGCTGCCCTGTGTACCTACACATGTGGGGTTCCTTGCCAGGACCTATGGGGGACAGCAAAGAAGGGGAAGCCCTAGTCCTTCAGCTCCTGCCCTCAGGATGCCTTCAGTCTTATGGAAGAACAGGGATGGGGATGCTCAAAAGCTTAAGCAACCATGCAAGAGTTAATCAGCCATGCAAGCAATGTCATAAGGTGCCAGGATTAATTGCCAGATGGGGTGCATGGCTGGTAAGAGGTCCGAGTTCAGAGAGAGAGAGAGAGAGAGAGAGAGAGGCCACTCTGGGCTAAAAGAGGGCTGGGGAAGCTTAAAAGATAGGCAGCCCGCCTGAGGGTTTGAAGAGGAGAGAAAAAAGGAGAGAAGAGGGCAAGGTTCTGAGGGTGCTGGGCTTTTCCACACCCCATCCTCCATGCTGGCCCCTGGCTCTTCTCATCTGTTTACTCATCCACTCAGCCCCACACCAGCCCACTCCCACCTCAGACTTTCGCCACCACCCCATTGTAGAGGGCTCTTTCCTTCCTTCTTGATTCCACTGTCCCCCAACTCTGTGCCAAACCCCAGTTCCACCTCCCCCATCATGGCTCACTCACAGCCAGTCGACTTGGTAGGAGGCAGTCGCTTTCTGCCTGGCCTTCATTGCTTGGTCTGCGCAACGCAAGCAAAGGTGGTTCTAAAAGGCAGCAAAGGTGGTTCTAAAAGGCAGCGTCTCCCTCTCAGCGGGGGGGGGGGTGGGACTGTACACCAAGCGAGAGTTCCGGAGCCATCTGAGCATGTGGACTTGAACCTCAGTTCTTGTTCAATTCCGTGGCCTCGAGGAAAGAGAAATGCCCCCATGAGCAACCTAGGCTATGGGGAGGTTGTGGAGCGCAACATGTCCGAAAAGAGTTTAGCACACTTGCCCTGGCACGCACACAGTATGCACTTCACAGGCGTCAGCTGTCACAACACAACCACCACCTTGGCTCCTGACCGTCTTTTAACCTCACTGTGCTCAGCATCACCCGATGGCTTCTGATTCCTGCTCCAGAACGACACTGCTCTCCATCCCCTAGTCCCCCCGCCCCGTAGCCCTTGACTCTCACTCTCCCCCTCTGCAGGATAGTCCTCCTGAGCAAGCATGTATACGTACATATGTGCATATATACTAGACCATAACCTTCTGTGGTGACGGAAACGTCCTATGTCCTGTATTGTCCAACACGGTAGTACCTAGCCACGCATGACTGTTGCGCATTTGAAATGTGAGTTGGCATGTGCTACTAATGCATGTTGTCTTGGACAACATACTGGTGAATAAGGCTCGGATGGCTGCCTGAGGCAGGGCTAGAATTACTGATGGACTAAAGGATATACGTATGGTGATGTGTTGTGGGCTGTGATTGGGAAGTCAAGCCAAAGTTCCAGGTTAAACTGAGGGATGGGGCCGGTGTTTGGGGGTTGGAAGCTTTGGGTGTCTGAAGGCATCGTGTGAGATGCAGATACTTCTTTTCCCATAGAGCAAATATGACCTTGGTCTTTTCTCTCTGTTGCCCCTGCCTCAACATTGAGGGCAGGAAGGAGGAGGGAATCCCTCAGGGAGTAGGGCAGGTCCCAGCTCCTGGTTGTAGGACTCCCCAGGATCAAAAGGTACATACAGCCCCTAGAAGGGTAGGAGGCCCTGTGGGGTACCTTACGGTCTCCATCCCCTTCTTGGCCTCATCATGCTTCCCTCCCCCTCCCAATCCTCCTTCCCCACACGCTGGTGACTGCCGTGACTATTAATCACTCGCCCTGTTCTCTTCCTCTCTACTAATCAGGCACAATTAGACAAGGCCTCTTCCAGCTGGGCAGTCCCCCCTGCCCTCCCCTCCCTCACAGCCCTCCCCATCCGCTACCCAGGACAGCTCTGAGGCAAGGAGGACTTGATGCAAGCCTCTACTTTGTTTACCCTGACTCCCATTTTGGGGCTCTTCAACAATCTCCTCCTTCCATCCTTCCTTCATCCCTGCACTTGTCTAGTGCTGCAGCCCGGCCAATAATGGCAGGCTCTTCCTCTGACCCCCTGCCATTGTCTACAGGAAGGGCTATCCCATGTGCACTTTCCAGCTCCAGACCTTTCCTATATCCCCTTGGCTCTAGAAAGGGGGGCCATTCCTTCTGACGTTGGTCCAGGCCTTTTATATACCAGATGAACTTTGTTAATTCTGCCTGAATTCCCATCCGGTCCTCTGCCCCTACAGTCCCATTATGTATCACCCTGAGGTGTGACCCTTGTGCACATTTAGTGAGCACCTGTTTGAGGGCTGCTCCTGCCTTGGGGAGCCAGGCAGGTAGAGTCAGTGAGAGCAATACAGTGAAGGGTAGGGTCTCAGCCTCGTTTCTAGCTAACTGTAGTCTTCTGTGATGTCAAATGAACCTCCAAATCTAGTTCTTTTAATAAAAAGTTCCCTGGTTTTAACAACCCTGTAGGGTGCCTACAGCTCAGACTGAAGAAACCAGAAGGGTACTGCACACCTCTTACTTGGCAATGGTTGCTGCTCCTTGAGACCTCCTGGAGGGGGCGCTCTCACTCTGGCTGCATTGGCAATGAAGTTGGTAGGCACTGTTGGGGAATTATGCCCGGAGGGAAGTGCTGGGGGAAAGCCTCCTGAGAGGGTTGGTCTCCAAGGGCAATGGGGAGGGTCATGAGAGGCATGCCCCACCCGGCCCCACTCCAGAAGCCCTGTGGCCTCTTCATTAATCAGGAATCAGCCCCGAGCTGGGGCTCATTATCAACTCAGCTTCTCCTCTCCCTGCTGGAAGATGCTGATTAGCATCTGAAGAAATGGCCCCCATACACACCCCTCCTAGCCTCTTTATGGACCCCCCCCCCAGCCCTGTCCTTGGGCTTCCAGGAGGAACCTGCCCCCTCTTGTGGTGGAGAGCAGGGCTGCCTGACCTAGGTCTGGGTGAGGGGAAGAAAGGATAAGAAACCTGTATGTAGGGTCCTAGAGATCCTAAAGCAAGTCCACCCTCTAGGTTCCTGGACCCACCCCTGGACAGGGAGTGGAGCGAGTGGGAACGGAGACGAGGATGGTCCAGGAGAGATGGGCAGCCTCCCTGGAGGAGGAGGAGGAGGAGGAGGAGGAGGAGGAGGAGGAGGAGGAGGAGGAGGAAGGAGAGCAACCTCAGGTGGGAGAAAGATCAGCTTTTTCTGCCCTTCCTGGCTCTCCTGCATCCACTTCTTTTCAGCACCTGGACCAAGCAGGTGGGGACAGCCGGCTCCACGAGCGATGGCAGGCAGAAGACAATCTCATCTAAGAGAATTGTTGTGCATTTTGTTGTCATAGTTTTTGTGTTCGGTGGGCTGTGACAGAGGCTTAGGGTCTTTAGAGTATCCCACCCCGTGCTGTGGGGGTAGGCAGGAAGACAAAAGAGTCTGAGGCTGAGAACAGCAAAGGTCTAATGCTGTGTGTCTTCTAGAAAAGGCCAAGGATGCCAGCATGTCTTCCCTTGGCTCCCAAACGGGGGGTAGCAGACTGAATATCCAGTCCACCCCCTAAATGTTCACAGTGCCCTTGGGACACCGCTTTGGGTTGGAGGGGGAAGCAGTTCCAGAGAGATAGGCATAGGCTGCGGCAGGCGAGGCAGCAGCGAGAGTTCAGAGAGGAGCCACGGGATGATTAAGGGGAAATGGAGGATTGATTTAGGAGGAAAGATTAAAGGAGCTAAATCCGTGGCGCTTGGCTCAGCGGTGACTAAGCGTGGACAGGATAATAGCTTACAAATGTGTGAAAGGTGTAAATACCAAGCGGGGGGTGGGGGAGGCAGCTTAGCTGGCCAGGGGAGTGGGGCAGGATACCTGGCAGACCCCAGGGAGGGTTGGAGACTCTTGGGGTACTGCACGGTGGAGCAGGCCTCTCCCTAGCTGGGTTGCAAGTGGAGACTGAAGTGTTTGAGAGCCTCTGGTTTCAAAAGGAGGTTTCATTTCTAGGGCCCAGCTCCCTAGACCTCCACATTTCACTCCAGTTGGGCTAGAGACAGAGGTCGCGGGTTCAAATCTTACTCAAGCCGTACAGCGCCGCCCCAGCACCAGGTCTATCCACAGTTCCCAGGCTCACTGGCCACGCCCAGCCCTGGTCCCCCAGCTCGGTTTACTCCTGTCTGCACCGTCCCAGCACCCGCCCCTTTGATCGCCTCCCGGGCCGCAGCGGGCAGCGGGAGACGGGCGACGGTGTCTCCCTCCGCGGTGGAAGCCTCTGGCGCTGCTGTGCGCACGGAGGTCACTTTGCAGAGGAGCCGGGAGCCGAGGGAATGCAAATGAGGCGAACCCAGGGAGGAGAGCCGAGGAGGCCGAAGGAGACGGAGGGAGGGCGCTGCTCGGTGATGGATGCCTGCCCCGCAGGAGAGGCAGTCAGCGGGGAGCGTGGCCCATGGGTGCGGCCTCGTGGTGCTGCGCGGGCAGCTAGGCCTGCGTTGCCAGAAGTGCGACTAGGACAGGCGTTCCTGATGGCACCCACCCACTGGTTCAGAGGACACACACACATACACACACACACACACACAAACTACTACTGCTACTACCACCGCCGCCACCGCCACCACTACTACTACCCCAGGTCTCCCCAAGTCTTGTTGGAATTGAAAACTCCCGCCCACCAACTGTGAGTGTGAAACTGTTTGTGAGTGTGAAACAGCTTTGTTTACATCGAGCGGTGGGGGATGCCAGGGAAGGACTAGTTACCAATTAATAACATTATCACCTGCAAAACTCTGTCTGGAGTCCAATGCTTAGGCAATGGCTGCCCAGGAACAGGTGTTGTAACTGCTTACCTGGGTCCTGGAGTCCCTCCTTCACCCACTTGGGAAGCACCCCTGAGCTCCTCATTTCATACTTCCATTTCCTTGTGCCCCCGCTCCTATGCTCTGGCCACCAGGCCTTAGCCAGTTCTCTTTCCCATCCACCATGGTTCTCACATTTACATTTGAACAGACACTACCACCATTCCCAGATGCACCTTGGAGGAAGGATCCCTGAAAACCAGGAGGGTGGCTTTGGGCACTGGGAACTTCAGTCAGGGTACACTCCTACTGTCGGACCTATTGGAAGGGGGGAAATAGAGTGCCTTCCCTAAGTCCATCTGCTGTCCTCCCGGAGTGGTGGGCCAGCCAGCTTATTCCAAGATGCTTTCACTCCCCATCCAACTGGAACCAAACCCCTGTTGCATCAGCAGTGGCCTTGGCTGGGATGTCCATCCCAGCATGGCCCACAGCCGGTAGTATCTATAGTGTGATTGTTAGGTTTGTGTGTTCTGTTCTTTCTTGTTGACCCGCCACTTTGAATATGCCTGGTGCATGGTGTCGGTGCCCAGCGAACACTTTTTGAATGGATGCATGCTTTCAGGTCAGACAGCAAACTCCTCGAGATCGACTGTTTTGTTCCGGACTGTATCCCCAGCACCAGTGACTGACACATTGTAAAAGCTCGTGGAATACTGTTTGACACATGGGTTGTTCCAGTACCCACCATTCTCTGCTCTGCTACATCATGTGACCCTGGCTAAGTTTCTTACCCTCTCTGTGCCTCCACCATCTTGTCTGTGAAATGGGGACAATGGAAATAATGTCTGTCACTTTGTTCCCAAGCATTAAAGAGATCATTTATGTAAAGCACTCAAACCTGTGCTTGGTTCATAGTAGGCATTCAGAAAATTAGTTGTTGCTAACATGTTATGTTATTTCTTTCATGCCAACTTTGGAGGGTACCTGATTGTCTCCCCATTTCGCAGATGAAAAGTAGAGGATCAGGGAGGTTAAATGAGTGAATCTGAATCCCGTAGCGTTCAGTAAGCACAAGTCCCAGCGGCAAGCCAGGCTGAGCCTTCTTCTGCTGGAAAAGCCAGGTCTCAGAACCTGTGCATTTTGCTCGGAAAAAGCTCCATGCTGATCAGCTCCTAAGGGCAGACATCTTTACCAAGAGGCAGAATGCCCCGTGAAGATGGGCCCAGTGGGAATCCAAAACCAAAGCTGTTCAGCTGTGCTGCGAGGCTGGAAGCTCCCTTCCTGAGGTCAGCCCCCTTCTCTGAGTGCCTGCCAGGCATCACTTGGGGATTTATCTCTCATCTGCAGTCCCAACCCGAGGAGGAAGAATATCTGGTTGCCTTTTATGGAGGTGCAAACCAAGGCGGAAAGAGATTGTCCGGCATCCGGCTCTTGATCACTGCCTCCAGTTGTTTGTTAAGGTGCAGGAGGAGGTGGGGTTTCAACTCTACCATGTCAGGCTCCAAACTCTTCCTCTTCCCCCATGTTCTGAGGCTCCTGTATCCATTCCCAGCATCACAACCAATGCTGGAGTGTCAAGCACATGACTGCACTTTACCAGTGTCTGTTTGTTTAAGGAGGGGAGTCTCACTGTGTTGCCACAAAATTCCTGGGTGGAAACAATCCTCCTGCCTCAGACTCCTAAGTAGCTGGGACTACAGGTGCTTGCCCTTGGGCTTGCTATTGTCTTCTCCTTTCAGACTTACAACTACCCCATGAAACAAGGCAGACAGAAATTTTCTGGAAGGTTTCCATTTGACAGAAGAGAAATCTGAGGTTCGGAAAAGTCAGAAAATCACCAACCCAGGTTACAGGCTGTCGGAGGTAGATTGCAGCTAGATTCAGAGTCTACTGACTCCCATGGAGGTGACAAAATTAGCGAAGAATGCTGGCACTGGCTGGGGAGGCAGGTTGGGTCATAGCGCTGGGTCTTATTCCTTGTGTGCACTGGTTGGGGAGGCAGGCTGGGATATAGCACTGGGTCTTATTCCTTGTGTGCACTGGTTGGGGAGGCAGGCTGGGATATAGCACTGGGTCTTATTTCTTGTGTGCACTGGCTGGGGAGGCAGGCTGGGTTATAGTTCTGGGTCTTATTCCTTGTGTGCACTGGCTGGGGGGAGGCAGGCTGGGATATAGTTCTGGATCTTATTCCGTGTGTGCCTTTGGACATGGAGCTGGCATCTCTGGGCTTCTGCTTCAGCTTTTGTTCAATGAGGGGTTGGGCCGAGTGATCCCAAGACTTTGACCAGCACAGACATTCAAGCATTTTGAGTTGGCACTTTCTTCCCCTACTCCTGGAGAGGATAGAGGATAAAGCACCAAACCTGGATCCTGGGTCAGCCCTGAGTGAAGTCATGGCTTAGGAGCTTTTCCACCCAGAGTGCTAGTCATGGCTGGATGAAGATATGTCCAACCCCTTCGATTGGTCCACAGTGAACTCCAGAGTACTGCAGGATGAAGGGGAGTTCATTCCAGGGCACCTAAGAAGGAGGCATAAAGATGGGCCTCACAGAAGAGGGCAGAGGGATAAAGGAGAGGGGTTACCATCCACAGAGAAGTAGCTAGGAGGGAGGTGCTGGGGTCTTGGCAGAAGCTGGATGCCCAGAAGGCGGTGGAGATAAAGCCCAGGCTGCAGATTAGCTATGGGATTAACTGCCTGGTCCTTGCTGCTTCTGGCTGCTTCTTATCTCCTGGAGGCCCAGGGCCTTCTCCCACATAGCTGAGCCCTGGCCCTACTAATTGGCTATTAACCCTGTGGGCTCTGTGGCTACAGGGAGGAAGAGGTGCTAGGGAGGGCTGAGGGGGGAAAGCCAGCAGCCAGGCAGAGAAAGCTATCTTGGGAAATGGGAGCTGTGGATGGATGGAGCTCAGAGGGCTGAGAGAGAAGCCATCGCTCAGGGGAGCAAGCTCTGGACAGATCTCTTCCAGCTCCTGATCATTGTCTCGGGAAGATGGGGGCGGGTTGGTGTGTGTGTGTGGGGGAGCGGAGAATAGAATAGGGAGGACATCTGCGTAACCTCAGGTCCAAAGTAAAATCTAGGAGGAAGACAAGGTATAGAAACTGAATACTCACATGCAAGGATGGAGAGAAAAGCAAATAGGATAGAGGCAGAGAGGGCAAGGGACCAAGAACCAAGCAGCATCTAGGATATAGGAGAGAGAGGGATGCTCAGATGATTAACAAGCTGTCCAATGGCTAGAAGCAGGGAACTGAGCCAGAGGGACACCTGGCAGGGTGCTCTGAAAGGTAGACAGACCAGGGAGCTAGAACGTGGAGAGATAGACAGATCAGGAAAACAGGCAGGGGACTCAGGCCAGCGCTTGGGAAGATGGTCGGGAGCAGTAGAAGGCTGGCTAGAGAAGCTGGCGGAGGGGAACCTAGGTGTCCTGTTTATGGTCCATCCACTTCCAGCTCAGGGGAAGGTTCCAAGAGGTTACAACACTCCAGCTAGGGCTGATAGCATGCGGTTGGAAGCCAAGCTTAGAGAGGTGTTAGGGTTTTGACAGGATCAAAGCCCCAATGGGCAGACATACAAGCTGAGGTTTATCTAGAGGATGGCCCTTCCACCCATCAGGACACTTCTTGGCTGGGGTGCCAACCCTCTCTGTGATTGGGCCCCTAGGCTCTCAACTCTTGTATACACATCCCCCCTTTCAGGCCAGTCCATGGAGAGGGGAGCAGTGGCCGAGCCAGTTGGGACCTTGTGGCTAAACAGCCGTGCCGTCTCCATGGAAGAAGCTGTGGGCTGTGGCTGCCACCAGAATTCTGTCACTTAGGAGCTAGTGGCCTGACTACCCACCACCAATGCCCGGGCCAGCGACTGTCTCCGGGGCAACGACGTGCTCTTCTCAGCAGTAGGGCTTGACCCAGGCTGTGCAGGTGGCCCAGTCCTGACAGCCTGGCCTGTCCATTCTCGGTAGAGGTGGCCTTTGAGCCTGAACGGCGTTCACACACCTTCTTTGTCACTCTCTGCCCCCATCCAACCACTTCATCAGCTCAGGAGGCAATCCACCTCCTCCCAGGCTAGGTTTGAGCAGGAGGCTAGACTCACTGTCCAGCAGCACGCGTCTGTGTACATGTGGTGAAATGCAAACCTACAGTCCTGCTCTATCCAGGGAGCGTCGTTCATTCCCTGAGCCGACACTGGGTATTCCACAAGGACTGATTGTATTGTACATGGGGTTCCGTCTGGTTCAAATCACTGCCCCTTGCTGGCTGTGCACACTTAGCCAAGTCACTTTCCCTCTCTGAGCTCCAGTTCCTTCATCCTTCACGGGGGGGCAACAATAATTACCCTCATGTGGCTTCTGTAGAGGCTCCAAGGAGAAAAATATATCAAAAGACCCGATTGCTGGTGTGGGTGTGGACAACGCCTTAATGCCCAGCGCTCGGGAAGGCAGAGGCAGGTGGAGTCTCTGTGAGACACATAACTCAAGTGTAATGAAATTCTAAAAAAAAAAACAAAAAAAAAGAAAGACAAAAAGAAGAAAGAAAATTTGATCTGGGACAAAATGGTGGATGTTTGGTTTGATCATGTCTGCCTTCCTGCCTTTCTCCGTTGCCCTTCCCCCGCCTTCTGATCTGCTGATCTCTTTGACACTTTGGAAATGCCAAGAGGGAAGGAAGCAGGAACCCCACCTCACACTTTAGGCATACTGGAGACCTGCGCGTGTGGGCTAAGCTTCAGAGAGGATCTGTTGTCATTGCTGGGCAGACACGAGTGAGCCAACACAGCACCCGGGTTTCCCTCAATAGTCTGGGGGCATCATTTCCCTCGTCAACGCAAGCGTGCACTCAAACTGGCTGAGTTGGCAGGAACTGATTCCAGCGTCTTTTGGGCCTGAAAAAGGAGGATGGTTGGGAACTTCTATGTTCCCTGTGTCCTGCCCTTCCCTTATCACTAGGGAGACAGGAGTCTTGTACTCAGCCCACTTCATGTTCTCCCCCACAGCCATGTCCCAAGAGACCATGACTAGGCCCAACCTGTCTTGCTTGACTCGTGTATCTTCTCAGTTATTTCCGTTTCAACACCAGAGATGGGACACAGAGCTCCCCCACAACAGGCACTCACTTTGTCACTGAGCTATATTCCTGGTCCTTCCACTCATTATTTCGAGGCAGGGCTTCACTAAGTTGCTGGCGCTAGACTTGAACTCAGTTTGTAGCACAGGCAGGCCATGAATTTACAGCGCCCCTGCACTGGTCCGGAGCTGCTGGATTTACAGGCCTGTGCCACCATGCCTTGTTCAACCAGACCTTTCTACTTACTGCGCGGTGCATGGATCAGCAGGTTTGTAGAAACACAGATTTTCATTCCAGGGATACCATCTACCTCTATGTATTCAAGCAGAAGTGGCACTTTACAAAGGGGATCTGGGTGCAAAATGACATCTGGGAAGCACTAATCTTGGAGACCTCTGCAAGCTGGTTCCGATTCTCTGACTTTCTGTCTTCTCATCTGCTGAATGAGGAGTAGCAATACCACCCTCAGGGTAGTTGTGAGGGCTCAATTGGACTAAGCACAGAACCTAACGTACTTGGGGGTACTTTGAACGATTGAAGGTGTCTGTGGATACCCACCCCACGAGGTCCCCATGATGCTCCACAGGCACAGGCTGTGATGGACGGTACAAGTGGAGACAGAAGTGGTACAGATGGGGACAAGGACGGGAACCCAGAAGTTGGGGAGGGAGAGGCGAGGAACGGAAAGGCAGAAGACACCGAGAGGAAGGGGCTGAGGAACGGAGCTGAGGGGAAAGAGGAGCAAGGGAAAGGAAGGTCCAGTAGGAGGCACATCCCATCTTTTTCCATCCTGAGGTAGCAGCTGGGTGGTCTGGGGTGGGAGGGTGAAAGCAATGAATTATGGGAGTGGCTGGAGCTTTGCATCCCCATGAGTTCCATCCAATCACCAGCTGTGTGGCCTCATTAGAGTCACTTCACCTCTCTGAGCTTCTGTTCTCTTCTCTGAAACCAAGGTCATCAAACACATCTAAAATCAGAGTTCCTGGGTGGACCGACATGGCATAGCAGTAGATGTTTTCATGTTTGTAAATGTCAAGGTGCCTGTTGTGCGTAATTTTTTGTCTCAGAAATCAGTTTGGGTGAAGGAAGTACTGGGCAAGGGGTGGGGGTGGATGGGGTGGGGAACTGCTGGAGCTGCAGATAGCTAACTCACTAGAGAGGGAAGACAGAAAGAACTCCATCCCTCAAGATATCCCTAGAGGGCCCCCTCGGATTGCTTCAGAAGTCCACACCTCCCAGCTCTCAGCCCAGCCTCTTCCTTCAGCCTCTCCAGCTGGCTGTCAAGGCTGAGATTTCCCTCCATACCACTTTTAGGCCCCTTCTCAGCTCTTACAGTGTGAACACGTGCGTTCCCAGGAAAGGGGGTGGGGGGAGTGTTGGAGCACACTGACCCCTTGCCTCCAGTGAAGGTGCTGCCTGTGATAGATTTGACACCCAGGGGCACATCTCTGTGGGGTGAGCCTGGCAGGGGGGAACTAGAATCCAGGTAGCTCTCTCATTCCAGCTGCTCAGAGACTCTAGGCAGCCACTAAAACCCCAGGCTGAGCCTGTGCCTTCATCTTTGGGTCACCAGCGCCATCTGGTGTTTTTGGGAAGAATGCTCATCGAGGAGACACGAGCTGGGCTTTGGATAGGAAACGGTTATGAAGCCCCACAATGGGACGAGCATAGGGGACACCAGGCAGGCTCTCTGCTTTTTGTACAACTTGCTCTCTAGTGGAGGGCATGGTCAGCGGACAGCGAAATGAGCAGATGAGCAAGGTCTCAGGTCTTGATTCATGTACTGAACAATTTTACAGAGCGAGCATGGGTGTGAGTTGAGCAGGGCTTGCAGGACAGCCGGCTCTGCCACTCCTGGAGGGGGCACGACAACCAAGTCTGAGGTAAACAGGAGTATCTGATGCTTGAGTTTGTCACCGTTCCAGGAGTGGCGAGGCAGAAGAGGGGGCCAGGGTCATGCTGAAGGGCAACTTCAAGGCGAGGGAAAGAGTCTGACTTCATTCTCTGGGAACTGAGAAGCTATCAAGTGTTAGTTTGAAAATAAGTTTTACTGAGGCTGGGGGATGGCTCAGTGGATGAAGGACTTCCATACAGCATGAGGGCGCTGATCTCCAGCATTCAAGTAAAAAGCTGGGCACTGGGACATGTGATCCCCACAGTGCTGGGGTGGCAGAGACGAGAGGATCGCTGGAGTCCGCTGGTCAGCCAGCCTAGCTCAGTGAAAGACTTTGTCTCCACAATAAGGTAGGTGAGGGTGACCGGGAGGATGCCTGACTTAAATCTCTGGTCTCCACCCGAATGCACACACTGGGTACAAGTGCACACACGCACAAAGAATAAATTAAGTTTTATTGTGTGTCCCTGAGGTTTATAGCTGATGCGCAAGCTACAGATAAAATCTGGCAGGGGCACTTGGTTGGCTTGCGTGCTTTGACTGCTGTGTGGAGAACGGAAGGAAAGGATGGATGAAGGGGAACAAGTAAGTGGAGAACATGTTGAATTTGCTACGGGAGTGGGGAAGATGCAGATTTTAGAGATCCTAACCAAAAAAAAAAAAACTAAGTAGCAATAGGAGGACCCTTTACTCAGTGGTGGGAGGGCAAGGCTTGGGGGAATAGCAAGAGTCTGAGCCTGGCATGGTGGTGCACACCTGTATTCTCAGGGCTTGTGTGGTTAGAGCAAGAGGATTGCGAACTCAAGGCCAGCTACATGGGAGCTCTTGTTCACACAGTGCAACAAGCTCTTGGTTAGGGGAATTCCTGGGGTGCTGCAAGGCCTTGGGGAGGAGCAGACCCAGCTTGAACTACACACAGTGAGACCTTCCAAAATACAAAAAAACCCCAAGGTTCTGTTACTGATACATTCTGTCTCCCTCCAGGTCTACACTCGCTATGGGAAGTGTTACACCTTCAATGCGGATCCTCAGAGTTCACTGCCCAGCCGGGCAGGTGGCATGGGTAGTGGCCTGGAGATCATGCTAGACATCCAGCAGGAGGAATACCTACCCATATGGAGGGAGACAAGTACGCAGGCAGGGAAGGGATAAGGGCACAACTCAGGGGTGGGGGCCTGGGTCTGGCTCTCTGCCTGGGAGTAGGTTCTGAAGCGGTCCTCCTCTGGTCTCTTGCTGTGCAGATGAGACGTCATTCGAGGCAGGTATCCGGGTGCAGATCCACAGCCAGGAGGAGCCTCCCTACATCCATCAGCTGGGGTTTGGTTGGTCCCCAGCTTCCAGACTTTTGTGTCTTGCCAGGAACAGCGGGTGAGCATCCCCAGCTAGGCCCAGCCTGGGCACAGGGAAAATCTCTTTTTGAAGGGATGCCGGCCAGGCCTGCCTTGCAGGCACCCAGTCTGCCAACCCCTTAACCCCTGCCGGGGGCTATTGACACTAGAGGACTGGCCTTAACTGACACGCTTGGCCTTGACCTTGTCATGCCCCATCTCTGCAGCTAACTTATCTGCCCCAGCATTGGGGCAACTGCCGGGCAGAAAGCGAGCTCAGGGAGCCTGAGCTGCAGGGCTACTCCGCCTATAGTGTGTCTGCCTGCCGACTGCGCTGTGAAAAGGAGGCCGTGCTGCAGCGCTGCCACTGCCGGATGGTGCACATGCCAGGTGGGCACCTCCAGCCCGTCTTTGGTGCCACGCTTCTGGGCTCCTGAGATCCCAGGAGCCGAAACATGTGTACAATATGTACACATGTCTACACTCATACGCATGTGCTCAGGTGTATGTCTGGATATTTATACATGTTTTCATATGCTTGGGAATGCATGAATTTGCATGCTTGTGTGCATGCTAGTATATATGTGTGTATATGTGTCTTGGGGTTGTGTGCATGAACTTAAGAGCGTACACATGGTTGTGTAAGCAAGTGTATGATTAGACGCATATGTTATACAATGAAAAAAACAATTTCAGTTTTTATGTATGAGTGTGTAGGACATTGATCTCTTATGTACATGTGCAAAACAGGCATATATGTGGGTGCCCACGTGGGTGGTGGTGGTAAAGGAGTAGGGAAAAGGCTGTGGATCTCAGAAATACTCTTCTCTCCTTTCAGGCAATGAGACCATCTGCCCCGCCAAATATCTACATTGAATGTGCCGACCACACACTGGGTGTGTGCTGCCTTTCCCCTTCTGTGTCTCTTTACCACTCCTCACCCCTCCGTGTGCTCTTCTCCTCTGCGTCCTCTCGCCTATCCTTCCAACATGTCTGGGAGGTCAGGTCTTGCTAAGGTTGAGCTGATTCTCACACCTCAGGGGGGCGGGTCTAAGGGCTTCTGCAGGTTCAGACACTTGGGTAAGTGGTGAGAGACCATGGGGTGATATTGCAGAGAATCCAAGACCGGGAGTGAAGGGCTGGGCTTCCATCTCTCAGTCCTTGCCAATGAACTCTCTCTCTCTCTGCCCTTCCCTCCTCTCTCTCCTCTCTCTCCTGTCTCTCCTCTCCACTCCCTCTCTCCTCTTCCCTCTCTCTCTCTCTCCTCTCTCTTTCTTCTCTCTCTCTACTCTCTCCTCGTTCCCCTCTCTCTCCTCTCGCTCTCCTCTCTCTCTCCTCTCTCATCCTTTCTCTCTCTTCTCTCTCTTCGCTCTCCTCTCTCCCCCCTCCATCCCCTCTCTCCTTCTCATCCTTCCACCCTCTCTCCTCTCCATCCCTCTCTCTCTGAGAAAGTAAAATGACTTCGCTAAGGCCCTAGGAAAAAGTATATTGCTATATGCTAGTATGGGTAAAACAACCCCATCTTTCCACAGGCCTCACCTGATCTGTAGCTTGCTCATCCATCCATCCACCCACCGCCCAATAACCCTTTAAACAATCAACTGATTGATTCAGTTCTCTAGACCTAGTCACATGTTCTGAGAGGTAAAAGTGAGGGACCAAGAGCCTGCCCATGAACACTTACTGAGGACAGATGCTAACCAACTAACAGTTCTTGAATAGGGGTATCTCAAGGGTGCTATAAGGACCTGGGGAGAGACACATAGCCCCACTCTGGAAAGGCAGGGAGGATTCTACATGGAAAGCCACATATCAGCAGAGATTTGAAGGGTTGGTTCTACTTAGTAGGGATAGCATGTCCCATGTCACCAATATCTTGTGACTAGAGAAAACATGATTTGTCTAGGGCACCCAAAGGTCAGTATGGCTGGAGAGAGAGGTCAAGGGAGGGAGCAGAAAGTAGAAGAGGGAGGTTCTGGGAAGCCAACAAGGCCTTAGGGCAAGGCAGAAAAGGTGAGTGGGTGGGATGCAGAGTAGATCAGCCAGGGGCTCGCTGCAGAAATCTAGATGTGATGGGCCTCTGTGGAGGCACTTGAGATGCTGGGGGTAGCAGGCTGGTATACCACGATCTCCCCGTATCACCGGCACCTATCAAGTGCGTGAGTAAAGAAAATTAAACGAAGGAACAGATGTAGCAGCTGGAAAGGGAACCACAGGTGCGGTGAGAGCTCCCAAGATTAGCAACACCAGGGGGCCTTCACTTTTGGGCTTGAAGGAATGAAGGAAGGAAGCATCACTGAGCTGAGAGACAGACAGACAGAGAGAGACAGAGAACACCTAGGGCTGTTTGAGAGGACTGGCTGGGGGCAGTGTGACACAAGAGGAAGAATGCAGCCCCTGCCCATCTGTGGCTGGAAACTGGAGAAACAGATACCACTGCCCTATTTACTTCCTGACCTGCCTGACCACAGGCTGGAGGGCAAAGGTGTCAAGGGATCAGCAGCCTCCTGGGGAGCATCCTAGTGTATCACGTGTGAATCCTGTCCATTCATCCATCCCTCATTTCCCTCCCTTCCATCCCAGCATCCTTCCCTTAACTCCTCGTGTGTCTGAGAACTCATGTTGACTAATTCTGGCAGATATGCTCTTACCTTCTGAGTCTTGGGACCACCTTGTCCCAGGGAGCTGGGGACAGAGGGAGAGATTTGTGGAGGTGCTGCTGTCATGGGTAGTTTAGGGTCGGTCTGAGGGGGACCCCAGCCAGTATTAGAAGATGGCAGATCTGGCCCTTTTTTTTGCTAGCTCAGGATAGACTTCGTGCCTGTCCCTACAGCCACTGGGCCTGGGGGCCACCCTCCTCACTGCAGCTGATGTCTCTGTGTTGCAGATTCCCTGGGCGGAGGCTCTGAGGGCCCATGCTTCTGCCCCACCCCATGCAACCTGACTCGCTATGGCAAAGAGATCTCCATGGTCAAGATCCCCAACAGGGGCTCAGCCAGGTATCTGGCGAGGAAGTACAACCGCAATGAGACCTACATACGGTAAGACATGCCCACAGATGGGCTTTGTGTGGAGGGCCCTTCAGCAGGCCTGGGACACAGCAGAGACTGAGACTGAGCCGCCTCTTTGTGTACATTGGGTCTCCTGCCAAGAACGCCAATCACAATCTTCCTAACTGCCATCCTTCAAGTTACATCCTGGTCCACTTCTGGGAAAACCCTTCCCAGTCCACGTCTGAGCTGCCACAGCTCCTTGCACGTTCCCCCGCCACTGCATTGTGTTAGACCCATTTATGTCTTTCTCCTCAGGCCAGCCTGGGCTACCTGAAACCCTTTCTCAGAAAAACAAAGCAGAACAACCACAACAAGACCACAGAGCCAACACAGCTGAACCTAGTTCCCTTTGGGAGTCGGAGGTCACCAGCTCCCCAGCACAGGGGTCTTAGATCAGGATCAGCTAGCTAGACTGAGGAGGATACCCCTGCCGGTTGTCTCCTCAAGACCAGCAGCCCCACACAGGTGTCATTTCATGTCCCCTAGGGAGAACTTCCTGGTCCTGGATGTCTTTTTTGAGGCCCTAACTTCTGAAGCCATGGAGCAGGCGAGCAGCCTATGGCCTGTCAGCCCTGCTGGGGTAAGCCCTGACCCTTGCCCCGACTCGTGTGAATCAGCCCAGCCTGTTCCCACTGACCCTGCCCTCTTGCTCTTCAGGGGACCTTGGGGGACAGATGGGCCTGTTCATTGGGGCGAGCATCCTTACCTTACTGGAGATCCTTGACTACATCTATGAGGTAAGAACGCGGAGGAAAGGCCAAGTGAGTGGATGCGGCTCCCGGGTGGGCTGGTCTGGCTGGGGAGTGGGCTCGGAGTTCTAGAAGTACCTGTGGGTCTGGCTCTGAAGAGGTTGGATTGGGGCATGGGGACCCCTAGAAGAGGGGTTGCCAGGCACCAGGTCCTATAACTGAGACCCTTCTATACCTCAACCTTGACCTGCAAGGTCTCCTGGGATCGACTCAAGAGGGTGTGGCGACGGCCCAAGACCCCACTGAGGACATCCACTGGGGGCATCTCCACTTTAGGGTTGCAGGAGCTGAAGGAACAGGTGAGTCATCTGCTCTCCTCCCAACCTGGAGAGCACCCTCTCTCCAGGGCCACTTCCTGAAAGTTTCCAAGGCACCCCAGAGAAGGAAAAGTCATGGTTGAGACTTGAGTACACGGCTTGACCACTGTGCCATCCCCTTTCCATTTTACAGAGTCCCTGTCCAGGCCGGGGGCATGCTGAGGGTGGGGGGGCTAGCAGTCTGCTTCCCAACCATCACCACCCTCACGGCCCCCGGGGGAGCCTCTTTGAAGACTTTGCTTGCTAGGATGATGCTGTGTGGGGAAGGAAGTATCCGTGAGTCTGGGATCCTAACCAGGCCCCACACACCTCCTGCTCCCGAGACAGAAGGCCTGGGGCAGCCCAGGGCTCAGGGTAGGGGTGGTGCTCACTGAGAGGCCAGGACTGGGGTCCTGCTCTCCCCGACCCAGGCTCGGCTGCCTTGCACAAGGGTCCTTCTTGTCCACATTCCCTGCTCCCAGGCAGGTGTCCAGGAAGGACTGAAGACCAGACTAGAGGCCCCTGAGGAGGGGAAGGAGGAAGAGAAAGACGGGGGAGATGGAACCCTGGCAGGGCCCCTCTGTACATCTGTATATATTTGGGGACTGGGTGGGGGTGGGACACAGACATAGAAGGGTGGGGCTGCAGGGAAGGGTGACACAGGATAGTCAGGGTCCCAGCCCTAGTGACAGAGGCAACTCCTTGGGACCTAGGCATGTTGGGCTGGTTCCTCTCCCCTCTCTCCAGGCCCAGCTCCCCTCTTGGCAGGGGGAGTGGGTGGCCCAGCAGGCCTGGCCCAGCTCCCAGTTCCCCCTGTACCAGCCCCACCTCGGGTTCCCTCCATGGGGAGTGGGCAGAAGACCTTTCCGACCTTGGCTGAGCTTACCGGGAGGGGGAGTGGCCTTCTCAGTCCTTGCTCCCTAAAGACTGGTTTTATAAAGTGCAGGCAAGACTGGGAATAAAAGTCACAATGAAATTCTGTGTCTGTGTGTCTATCTGCTCGTAGGTGGGTGGTGAGCGCGCAAGCTGGCATACACTTGCTGGGGGCTGGGCATCTGTGTGACTTGGTCCCTGTAAAAGGAAATGAAGGGGCACACAGAAACAGGGCTCCTCCATCCTTTGGGTCAGTCCTCCCTACTCCCATGCCTATCTTGCCAAAACTCTGAATTACCAGTCTACACTCATTAGTCCACATGTAGCCAGTTTATTAAAGCCAGGGTTTCATCACGGATCCAGAAGGGACAAGGTGGAGATACCGTACCCCTCCTTCTCCAACAACTCATCTACAGCCCAGCCCCCCGGACAAGATCCCAGGAACTATGGCTGGCGTTAGGCATAAATACATAGAGGCCACAGCCTGAATCAGCAGCGTCAAGGGGGCAAGGAGACTGGACAAGAAAGGATGGCTCTAGGGCACCTCTCTCGGGGCTTGTCCTGAGCCCATGGGCCCACAAAGCAAAAGACAAGGGACCAGTGGGCTGCCCTAGGGTCTGAGGCTACAGCCAGCCCTGTCCAGCGAGGCTGACGTGTGGCTCCAGGTTATTGGGGAAGAAAGAGCAGGGAACAGGTGTGTGGGGCTTAGGTGCTGTTGCCCTGTTCCTGCTCAAAGAGTAGCATGGCAAGCTGGGTGCGGGAGCCCAGGCCCTCGAGCATGCTCTGGCGGCAGCGGTGGTACAGATCCTCACTCAGCCGAGCGCTACACGGCTGGGCCCGGTAGCGCTGCAGCAGGGCTGGTTCCACTGCCCGCAGCACATGCAAGCTGGAGAAGCGCAGGAACAACTCGTACACATCCAGGCTCTCCAGCAGCTCCTCCTCCTGCTCAGAGGCCGCCGCCAGCCGTCCGCGGGCTGCCACGTAGTCGGAGTTGTAAAAGCACGCCTCACTGGCAGCCTGGCGGTCAAAGTGGCCAGTATCCCGGCCCAGTTCCGGTGGCCCAGGCCCCTGGGGTGGAGCCACGGCAGGGTGGAAGGCCTGGAAGTGCATGGGAAAGAAGGCCTGCCAGCCAGAGATGGCATGCATGCGACAACGGTTCAGGAAGTCAGATGTGAGCACTGTGTCTGGCCCGGCCAGCAGGAACAGAGTGTCTAGTGGGTGCTTCTTGGAGAGCAGATCCATGAGACGCAGCGGAGAGGGGGCAGCTGTCTGCACACTGAGCCAGGGCACTCGAGCACCGGGAAAACGCCGTTCTAGCTCCGCTACGTGGGCCTTGACAGGTGCGAAGACGTCCGAATGGGCTGCCCGCTGGGCCTGGCGGGGTTCATACAGCAGCAGCAGAGTCAAGGACGCTGCATCACCGGGCTCCAGCGCTGCAGTGGCAAAAGCATCTAGGAAGCCAGAACCCAGGTCACGCTCGGCTGCAGCGAGCGGCAGCAGCACAGTGAGCCGAGACGCCTCCGTGACATAGGGCACCGGCAAGATCTCCACTCGGCTCAGGGGGCGGAGGAGCTGCACCCTTCGGGTGAGGGGCCAGCGGCCACCCTGGGGTGTCAGTGCTTCCAGCTGCAAGTCTAGTGTGTACTCCATGCCTCGAGCTGGATCGAAACGCCGGTAGCCGTTCACCAGCTGCTGCTTCTGGAGCCGCAGTGCTGGCTGGTAACGGCGGTTGAGCTCCTCTAAGGCCGTCCCCAGGACATCAGCCACGTCAGCCTGGTCAGCCCCTCGCAGTGGGCAGCGGGGTGAGCCATCGGCACAGGAGAAAGCGTACTGTTCTGTGAAGTAGTCCCAGCGCAGAACCTCAAAGCGTGAGGCTGGGCGAGATGGTGCAGGAATGCCCACTGGCCAGGCAGAAGCCCGTTCCCCATCAGCAGCCAGTCTGCTTGTATTCTGGATCTCCCACTGGGCCAGAAAAAATAGGTCATGGGCAAACAAGGGAGCCATATAGTCAGAATCCATCTAGAGGCTATGTGGACAGGCAGTGATACCCAGGGAGGACCTGCAGCCTACTGCAAACTTCTGCTCACCCAAGGGCAAGGGCCCCACACGGTCTCTCCACAGGTTGAGGCAGCTTGAAAGTTAAAAGTGGAATTTCCTGGGGGTTCCACGGAGGTCAAAGACCCGGGATTTTAGCGCTGCCTTTTCATTTCCCACGATCTCTCAGAACCTGTTCCCCTTCACCCCCCCAACCCTCAAGCCCAGACTGTACCTGCAATTCTCGAATCTCCTGGTATGTGCGGTCCAGCTCAGCCCGGGCAAACGCCTTGTGCAGCTGGTACATGTGCACAGGGTCACGCACAGGGTGGGCTGTCACGGCATGGCGGAAGCGAGGGTCCCCCTCCTGTACAGGCTCCCCAGGGTTCAGCTCCAGATAGTTGTAATATACTCCCTGGGGAAGGAAAGGGGAGGGATCCGTAAAGGGAACAGCAGAACTGTCTCCCCTGTCTCTTAGCCAGCGTCTCATCTCTTAATCCTGTGACTGGTTATGGACCTGGGAGATTTTAAGTCTGTTTTATCAGCTGATGTTGTACAACCCTAGACAGATCATTCTGGGCTCATCTGTGAAAACTGTCTCAGAGGTGTCCAGAGAACTAAATAAAATAACTGATTCTGAATACATATAATATGCACAGATCTCTACTGTTTCCTAATTGTTTCTACTGTACAGCCCTGCCTAATAACTGTTCCCATCAGCATTCACGACGATGCTTAGGCCCAGAACTAGTCATTTATCTAGGACCACTGGGATTTTCAAAAACGTTAGATTAACATGGTAACGCAGGTCTGTGTCTCTACCACCCCATAGCTCTCCTGGGGAGAGAGATGCCAACTGAGAGAAGACACTACTGGGGAGGTTGTCTTCCTTACCTCATGGTCACCAGTACAGCCCACGCCTGTGGCATCAAGGATGCACCGTCCCAACCACTCATCCGGGCGAGCACTGACGATGTCATTGCGGCAGCTTTCCAGGTGAGGGCGCAGTTGCTGTAGCAGGGTGCGAGACAGTAATACTCCAAAGCCCCCGTGGCAGTAGCGGCCTCGGGTGCTCTCTCCACCGATGAAGTCCTGGGGCCGACCAAGATAGAGATGGGTTGCCGAGGCAAGGCTGAGGTGGCCAGCTAGACGTTCCAGTCCATGCGCCTCAGTGTAGGTGGCATCAGGCACTAGGAAAAACCAGTCAAAGTCATCGCCGTGTTGCTCCAGCAGGTGGCGCAGCGCCAGGTGCAGGTGTCCGATGGGCCGCTCTTCGCCCAGTGTCACCACGACCATGCCCGATGGTGTCCGGCGGCCCCGCGCACCGGTCAGGAACACTACACGCTCCAATCGGTGTCCCAGAGTTCGGTTCACAGCCACGCCCAGTGTAGGCAACGTGGCCTGTGAGGTCAGCACTGCCACCAGCAGCCTCTGCCTGATGCCCAGCTCCGTGCTGATATACCGAGTTCTGAGAAAAAGACAGTTAACGAACAAGATAGCATACAGGCTCCGCTTGTTATTTCTTCTCTGGGCCTGTTATGCACTCATGAATAGGATAAGAGTAACATCTCTCCCAAGAGGCATGAGAATTTAAATGAAATACTGGTCTTTGCACTGGAAGATAGCAAGTTCCATGCAGGTAACAAAAAGAGATAGTAGATCTAATTCCATATTTCACAGGCTAGAACTTGTGTCCCTGAACATAATACTTAGTTTGAGCCACCTGTAAAATGGGACTGACTGTACTCTGATTGTACTTAAACAGCAAAATGCTTGGAACACAGCGCATATACTTCCTACTATATGAAGATGCTGTCATCTCCCTGAGAATGTCCTATAAATGATGGGTAGGAATTTATGGCATAGTGGTATAGAGAATGTCTTTCTTGGAGGGGCGAACTAAGACTCACTTTCCTAAGGTATAAGGTAAGTTGTACAACTGGAATTCACTGTTTACTTAGGAGAAATTACTTCAATTCGTGGGCAGAGACATTAACGTGATGAGTACATTCCTCCCTCTCCCATCTCATCCCAAAGTGGCCCTGGAAACTCATCGAGGAATGAAATACAGGTAAATTCCAGGTTCCTCCTTTTTCTTTCCCCCTCTTTAAACACTTATTATCCTCCTTAACACTAATTTCTCTAATCCTAAACAGACCACCTAAGAGCTAAGAGGATGTCTGGGGAACTATGGGTGCAGCCGGTTTAGTTCAGCTCAGATCCGGACATGATCCAGAAAAGGCTTCAAACTGGTCCCCTGACTCCCTGAAAAGCAGGGTCATAGGAAGTAATCGAGGCCCAAGGACTTCCTGGCCAGCCAGCCCCTTCCTTCCGGAGCCTGACCCGGCCTCCGGTGGCCTCTCCAGCGCGCGCGTCCGGGCTGGTACCCGGGGTGGGGGGTGGGGGCGGATGGAGCGGATCAGTACCTGACGGCCTTCTTGGCGGCCTGGCCGGGTTGTGCGGGATGGTAGGGCAAGACACGAGGCTCCCAGCTCTCACCGGCGCCTGCGCCGGCCCCGGCTCTCTCGCGCTCCGCTCCGGGCTGCACCGAGTTGGGCCGGCGCGCCGCGTTGGTGTTGCCGCGCGGCGGCAGCTCAGAGTCTCCGGGTTGGGGCGGCCCCGGGCCGCAAGGCTCCTCCACCCAGGTGACGCTGAGCAGGCTCAGGGTGAAGCCCAGGGAGATGCCCACGGCCACAGGCCCCGCGGGCCGCAGCACCGACAGCAGCAGCGACGCCCGCATGGCGTCCCGACAGCGGGCCCCCGTCCCCCGCGCAGCCCGAAGAGGCTCCGAGGGGGCGGGACCGGGGAGGGGGCGGATCCGGAGGGCCCGGGCCCAGCAGGCGGGCCCCCTCCCTCCCCGCCGAACAGAGCCAGCAGCGAAAGCCGGAACCCGGCGCTGCTCCGCTGTCCTTCCAGCTGCGCTTCGCCTCCGGGCCTCCCAGGCGGCTGCTGTCCGACGTGTCAGACGAGGGCCCCGCCCCCGAGGTGGGATCTCAGCCGTCAGCTACCGGAGAGGGAGGAGGGGGAGGAGGTTAAAGGGGAAGGACCCCCGGAAGTGCCCCCTCCTCAGTGCCGGAGAGGCAGGCGCCGGGGGCGGAGTCCCCTGCTTCCTCCGGCGTGGTTGGTTCGTCCCGAGTGACGTCAGAAGCAGCCCGCCCCTGCCTGGATGGTGCACCCTGAGTGACGTCAGGAGCAGAGGCCGGAGCTGTCCATCAGCACCAAAGGCCGCCGGCGGGCTCAGGGCATGGGGCCGCGGCTCCGGGGCAGCCCGAGCTCCTGCTCCTGCTCCTGCTTCTTTCCCTTCCCCGGGCTGGGTCCGAGACCCCGGACTGTGGGGCTGCAGTGCCAGCCGGTGTTGGAGGTGGAGCGGCGACGCCGTCGCACAGAGACCTGTCTCTCCGGCCCAGCAGCCCCCTTCACACGGCGGACTTTGCCCGGACCCCAGTCAGTAGGAACCCCTGGCGTCCCACCACCCCGGCTCCTCCGGCCCTTGAACAGCCTCTCTTGCTCGGAAGCTCAGGTCACCTCCAGCCCAGGTATATCTTGGACAATTCCAAAATGAGCCTCTCACAGATGGTGCTCGGGTTGCCTCTTTTTTTTTTTTTTCTTTTTGCCAGCAGCGCCCTACCCTCATCTGGCCCCATCTAGTCCCTCTTTCAAGTCCATCCCAACCTCCTCTAGCCAGGCACTTGTTTCCCTTTGTCTTTGCTCCCGGTTCCGGAGACGCTTCCAGCGCTGCCTGATGTGGGCACCATTCCTTTGTCCACTGTGCCCTTGCTGAATTCCCCCACTCGCGCTGTTTTCCTGGTGGAGACCCACGACTGACTCTTGACCTCAATTTCCTCTCTGTCAGGTTGACCTGGGAGGGTGACCCTCTTCCATTCCCAGCACTATGCCGGGTACTATGGAAACTCTGCGGTTCCAGCTGCTGCCCCCGGAGCCAGATGATGCCTTCTGGGGTGCACCCTGTGAACAGCCTCTGGAGCGCAGGTATCAGGCCCTGCCGGCCCTCGTCTGCATCATGTGCTGTTTGTTTGGAGTCGTCTACTGCTTCTTTGGTGAGAGCCCCCTCATTCTTCACCTGTTCCCCGCCACTGTTTCCCTGAGGTTCCTTTTCTGGTGTCTCTCAAAACATTTTCAGCCCATCCCACCCCCGTGGCAATATCTTTCTCTTATTGATCCCAGATATATTTGTAGATCATTGACTCTAGAGTCCACAGAGCACAGGTTTTAAATTAGATTCTGAGTTTAAACCTGGCTTTATATGTTAGTCACTGTGATGTAATGGGTACATTAACCTGAGTCTCAGCTTTCCCACCTGGACGAAGGCAACAATGTTTGTCTCATATAGGCACAAATTAGTAGGTACTCAAAGAATAGTAGCTATTGTAGTAAAGATGTGTTTGGATCAGAAGGCTAAGCAGACACTAAAAACACTTAGCATGGTGATTAAACATGGTCCCTTACAGCAGGGCATATTGTATGGTGGGGGCGAGACCTGGAATATTCACACTTGTGATACATATTAGTGTGGGCTGTATGGTAGTCACACACATGGAGATCGCCTACAAGGCAGATTCCCATAAGGATGGGTATTGTGAAGAGTTGTATGGGGGAGGGCGTGGTATGTCTGTAATCCCAGCATTCAGGAAGCTGAAGCAGGGGAACGGAAGCGAAAGTCTAGTATGGATTTCATGGTACAGTGATGTGTGTGTGTGTGTGTAACTGCAGGAGTTCAGTTGAACAGGTGAGTGTGGGTCCAGTTGACAGCTCTCAAGACCTTGGCGACCTTCCTTAGAGAAAAGTATACCTTTTCTCATTTCCACAAAGATATCACATGGGTCAGTGGCAGCTTAGAGTGTAAATGCCCAGTGGGTTCTTCAGAAAGTTATAGAACTTCACAGTGAAGACTGTTTTCTATGTGTAGGGACCCAAAGACAGCCTCCAAGCAGACTGTAAGTATTATAACTAGTTTGGGCAAAGTGGCTGGCAGTTTGCCCGAGTGTGGCAGACTCTATACTTTCTGTTAGAATAGTTGGAAATTTGGGGTGTGGGTCAGATGGTCTTACTTTTACATTTTTGCAGAGTGGGCAGGAGAAATGCTCCCCCACAAGAGTTTAGAATATGTAATGGCTCTTCAAAGATCTGCATCCTCTCTGCTTTGTGTGTACCTACTCCCTCTGCTTGGTTCTCTGGATAGCTTAATTCCTTATCCTCAGCTCCCACATCATCCTACCCATTTTGGATGCTCCTATCTAAACTCTGTTGCTCTCTGACTACAGAGCCTTCTGGGATCCAATACCCTCATGCTTGGGATCAAATCTCCCTTTTGTATTTATTATCTTTCTCTTTGGCTCTCCCTGCCTCTCCTTGACTCCCAATTCTGACTTCTGCCTTCCCACTGTTCAAGATCTATACTCGCTCTCTCCTTCATACACTGCTAATGGTGGAAAGTCCCTATAACCCGCTCTTCTGAAACTTCACAACCACAACTTCTCCGCATAGTCCTCTGGGATTTCCAACAGTGCTATATGGATCATAGCACCCTCCCAGTGGTTCTCTTTGATCCCTGTCACTCTGATCAGGAGAATGTTCCTCATCACTGTGGTCTCTAGTGATCCCATTTCTCTGGCCTTGGTGTTTCCCCTTGTCTTTAATAATCTTAATGATTCTCCTTCTACCTGCAAAGACCTCATCGCCCCATAACCCAGCTCTGCTATCTCTGCAACCTTCCAGAAGTGCTTTAGCTCTGAAGCCCTGTGACCATACAAGGATCTCACCTTGTATGGGATGTAAACTTATGTGACCTCATCCCTATACACATTTTTTCCTCTGACTTCCATGTTCATCTCTGACTAGCCCTCCTCAGAGGCCCTAAGGACTCATTATTGATGCCTTTGTGACTCCAATGAGTGATATCTCCTAACCATATGATTCTAAAAACCCTTATCTCCCTATTACTGATATACTCGATCCCAATGATCTTTAACTCTATCCCTCAGAGACTTCAAAGCATTATTTCAATATTCAATATCTTCCCAGTGATTCCCAGCAAACATCTACATGGTCCCCTGACCTCTAGCTCCACCACGGAGCCCTTGTGACCTCTAATTCTCTTATTATAGCACCCCTGTCTCTGATTCCCTTGTGCCTCTATATTCCCATTCTCTGACTTCCAGCCTGGAAACGCGTTCTTGGCCCATCACTGACCCTGTTCTCCTCCAGGTTACCGCTGCTTCAAGGCAGTCCTCTTCCTCACTGGGCTGCTGTTTGGCTCGGTGGTCATCTTCCTGCTGTGCTACCGAGAGCGGGTTCTGGAGACGCAGCTGAGCGCTGGGGCAAGCGCGGGCATCGCACTGGGCATCGGGCTGCTCTGCGGGCTGGTAGCCATGCTGGTGCGTAGCGTGGGCCTCTTCCTGGTGGGGCTGCTGCTCGGTCTGCTGCTCGCTGCTGCCGCCCTACTGGGCTCTGCCCCCTATTACCAGCCTGGCTCCGTATGGGGCCCACTGGGGCTGCTTCTGGGAGGCGGCCTTCTCTTTGCCCTGCTGACACTGCGCTGGCCCAGACTGCTCACCACCCTTGCCACTGCTGTGACTGGTGCTGCCCTCATCGCCACTGCCGCAGACTATTTTGCTGAACTGCTACTGCTGGGGCGCTACGTGGTGGAGCGACTGCGGGCTGCGCCTGTGCCTCCCCTCTGCTGGCGGAGCTGGGCCCTGCTGGCACTCTGGCCCCTCCTTAGCCTGATGGGCGTTCTGGTGCAGTGGAGGGTGACAACGGAGAGGGACTCCCACACAGAAGGTGAGAGGGCACAGGCTAGGGTGGGCATGGGAAGAAGGGATGGACAAAGATGGGTGGGGTGATTGGGGGATTAGTGAGAGTTGACGGAAGCTTCAGTTAGAAAGCTGACGCGACCAGGGTCTAGGAGACTAGGGCTTAATAACAACATTCACTAGAAGAGAATGCATGGACACCGGCTCTAGGTCAAGCCCGTTCCAGTCACTGGGGTGATACAGCAGAGGTGAAACGATAGAAGGATGAAGGATGTAGCTCAGTGGCAGCATGCTTGTCCGACATGCGCAGGGCTCCGAGCTTGATTCCCAGGACCACAAACGAACAAATGCTACCAGAGACGGGTTCATGCTCTTATGAGAGTACATCCAGGGCAGCTGAGAAACATACTAAACATGCAAACAAACATATAAGTTAATTCTAGTTGTGCAGAGCGATATGGAGTGATACAGAGTAATACGAAACTTTCACTTTATGGATTCCACTGTAGTTAGAGTGGCCAAGGAAGGCTGATGGTGTTGACCCTCTGCGCCGAATTTTGTTAGGACAGTGGGATGCCCGTGGAGGGCTTAGGGTAGCGGAGGAAATAGTAGGTTAATGTTGGGGAATGTAGAACACATTAGAGAAATGGTTCTCAATCTTCCTAATGCTGCGACCTTTTAATATAGTTCCTTACATTGTGGTGACTCCCAAACATAAACTTATTTTTGTTGCTACTTCATAACTGCAATTTTGCTACTGTTATGAATCATAATGTAAATAGCTGTGTTTTCCAGTGGTTTTAGGCAACTCCCATGAAAGGGTCGTTTCACCAAGTGGATTGAGATCCACAGGTTGAGAACCACTGCACTAGAGGGAGGCAAGCGGAGAAAGGAACAGTGAAGAAGCAGCTGTCCAGTTGAAAGATGGTGGCAGCTGGCCTGGGAGTCACTCAAGGCTTTAGGGTTGGCACAGCAACAACAGTTGCGGAGGGGGTGTTGCACATACAGGCCTTTGCGAGAAAAGAAAAACTGGGAAGTCCGTCTTGGAGGTGGGAAATCAGGAAAGGAAGTAACAGGGCGGAAGTGTGGGTCATAGGCAAGGGGCTGTGGAAGCCTGAAGCCCCTCGAGGGGAAGAAGGGAGAGGGCTCAGGGATGAGCTACATGAACCGGAGTCTCCTGTGCCCATCCCTCTACAGTGGTCATCAGCCGGCAGCGAAGGCGAGTGCAGCTCATGCGGATCCGGCAACAGGAAGAACGCAAGGAGAAGCGGAGGAAGAAGAGACCCCCTAGGGCTCCTCCCCGAGGTCCTCGGGCTCCTCCCCGGCCTGGTCCCCCAGACCCTGCCTATAGACGCAGGCCAGTGCCCATCAAACGCTTCAATGGAGATGTCCTCTCCCCGGTGAGGTCCCAGAGCCCCTCCAGCTCCTGGTGGGAGGTGTATGTAGACTGACTGTGCAGGACTGAATCTTCTTGGGGGACACTGGCCTTAAGGCCTATGTTTGTCCATCCATCAGAACCTCTATACCTGGGCCCTGATGGATCCAACTTGGCAGGTGTCCCTAGTACTGACACTAAGTGGATATGGTATATGGTGCCTTTTAGGGTTGTGGACTTTGTGTGGAGATGCTCTGGGTTTGTGTAGGCCAGGGGAGTGTCAGGCCTGGGTGGGACAGGGAGAGGTGGTTCTGCAGCAGGGCTCATACCTGTGCTTATTTCCCCCACAGAGTTACATCCAGAGCTTCCGGGACCGGCAGACTGGGAGCTCTCTGAGCTCCTTCATGGCCTCACCCACAGACACGGACTATGAGTATGGGTCCCGGGGCCCACTGACAACCTGCTCGGGACCCCCTGTGCGGGTGTAGTCATGTTGCCTGTCTAGACTCTGCAGTCACCAGCTCTACCAGCTTAGAGTCCTGCCAGGCCACTACTGAGGCTGCATGGCCCTGTGGTCTTTGACTATCTCTCTCCCCTCCTTGGAGAGGGTTGGCCATCCACCAGAAGGGAGGCCATGTCTCAGGCTAGGTAGGCCTGGCCTGAGGGAGAAGCTCCGGTCCAAGCTCCCGAGGGACTCGGGATGTGAGCCCCACTGGGATGTGCTCAGGGTTCTGTGTTGCCCACATATGCGTGTGTGAAGGGGGTAGGCTTTGAGGGGACACTGGGACCCTTGCCTTAGATTCCTGATTGGCAGGGCTTCTTCAGGGCTAGCCCCGCCTCCTGTCTCACTGCTGGGGTCCCATGGGCCACTCTCCTGCATGTCTGTGAGGAAGAGGCCTGCCTGCCTCCCCTATTGCTCTACCTTCCAGCCACTCATCTAAGGGTTCTTGTCATTGTCCATGGAGCTAATGACAGCACTCCTTACCCCGGTCCCCTGGCCTCTGCAAAGCAACCAGCCTGAAGAGCCATGGCAGGGGATGGGGGCAGGGAGTGTTGTTCTCGGTTGGGTTTGGGAGGAGGGTGGAGGGAGAAGGGCTTAAATGCACGGTGCATGTCTGGTGTCTGTCATGCCACCCTAGACACCTCATGCTTCTGTCCCCTCCCACCCTGTTTAACAACTTTTATAAATGTGCCAAACTATGTGGCCTCTGCCAGAAGTCTTCAGTAACTGGTACTTCCATCAATCAAGTTGGAAGCCCTGCAGCCTCGGAGCTATGTCACTGACTATAGGGGCTCCAAGCATGCCCTGCCCTCCCATGGCACACAGACAGGCGTGGGCATGAATGGTAGTATTTGTTTGTTTTTATTGTTTCGCTATCTCTGACTCCTCCCATCCACCATGCCCAGTATAAGGGTACACGCTTCCTTCCGTACTGTCAATGCCCGGTCGGGTTCAGTCCGCTAGTCACCTGTAGAGGAACGACTGCATGTGGGACTGGGGTGGGGAGAGTGGGCAAAGCCAGTTCCCCCCCCCACCCCCAGCAGAGCTTGGATATCCACAAGGGGAAGAGGTGGGTCCCACCCTTTCAGAGCCTCTGTCAAGGGTGTCTGTGGGGCCAAGAAGGTGAGAGCCGGTAGGGTGGAACACACAGTAAAATGTGAGAAAGATATGCAAAGATCTGAGGTAGGATGGGCACCTGCTATGTGAAAGAGGAAAAGAATGGAAGGGGCTGTCTCCCAGTTAGGAGAGCAGAAGCCAGCTGGACAAAGGGCAGGAGCGGGTGAAGGACAGGTACCAGCAGATACTGGTGGGTAGTGAGAAAGACAGCAACTGGTAGCAATGGGGTTTTGGGGGTGACAAGCATGCTCCAGGAACAGAGGGAAAAGGCCCTAGCAAGAAGGGTCCTAGGAAGGTCAGGAAAAGGTCCCTTGAGACTCAGGCATCCCTCTCCCCTACAGCCTTGGGCATGATCTCTCCCGCCCCTCCCCCACTCCCCTATGGCCAAGAGTCCTTCCCTGAGTCCTGGAAAACCTCCCATAGGTGTATCTCGGCGCTGCCGCTTCCGGGGGCACCCTCTGCCCGGTCAGCCTCCTGTTCCCGGGATTCTGCCCAGGGGGCTTTACTCACCCTCTACCAGCAGCTGTGTGTCAGCACTGTCCTGGCCCGCCTGGCAGCTGTATATGCCCTGGTCCTCGGGTCGGACGTCACGGATGACCAGGCTGTGGGTGGGGCCGTGGCTGCGCATCTCATACTTGTTTCCGGGACACAATTCGACCCCCTCCCGCAACCAACACACGTAGCCTCCAGGGCGGGACACAGTCACCTCCAAGACCGCCCTGCGGCCAGCCAGAACTGTCTTCTCGCGAGGTGGGCGGCGGCACATCTGGAGAGGCAACGCTGCGGTTGGGGTGGGGAGGGGGAAGACAGGGGCTTAATAAGGACACGCACGGCCCCTAGAGGAGAGGTGCATCTTCCCTGCCTACGACCTCCGCTTCTGGTACAAGCCCTCCGTGCCACAAGACAGTTTCCCTGAACGACCGGCTCAAAGTCTCTTCCTCTCCGTCTCCTCCTGAAGAAATGGGCTGCCCTCGGTGATCTACCCCAAGAGATCTCCTCGAACAGGAGAGATAAAGAAAGCGGCATTTCTAGAACCTGCGGCCAGTCAGTCAGTACCAGGATGGAAGGTGATGCCCTTCCTTGTCCCCTTAGCCTCAGAAGCTTACCCTCCACCTCCAGCCGAGCCAAGGACTGGGCGGGTCCCGCCTGGAAGCAGACTTCACCGGTGTCCTCAGCTCGCAGCTCGCTCAGCACCAGAATGTGTTTCTTCCCTGGGGGGCAGGGGAAGGTAGCGAGGCCTCAGCCGCTTCCCGGGAGGATTCGAGAACGAAGGTGGTACCCGAGCAGGTCCCAGGGAGGTTCCGAAGTATCGGTGTGAGGAATTGGAGAGAGGAAGCAAAAAGGAGCTAGGCAGGACTTGGAGCTGGCGGCAGAGGAAAGTCCGGGAGACCCTGGTAGTGGGGCCGAGGGGCGGGGCCTGATCGAGCTAGAGGCGGAGCTAATCCTAATGGGGCGGAGTGTGCCTGAACCCTGGGAAAGGTAACAACGGGTCACAGAGGGTAGAAAAGCAGCCAGACCTTCCTGTCGGATGCGGACGCGATCTCCGGGTCTCAGGGCACGGCCTCCGAGCTCCCAGCGCCCGGGGGTCTCGGCCTCCGACACGGTGCACTCGAACGTGGCGCTGTCTCCTTCGCGGGCGCTAGCGGACCTGAGCTCACTGAGCACACACACCTCGCGCTCTGGGGGCGGAGCCGGGGGCGTGAGGCAGGGGCGGGGCAGAACCAGGACACACCCGCCACGCCCCCTCCCTAAAAGTGTGTAAACTGTGGGGGAACGCCCTTCTGCAGGCCAGGTGCCCAGAGTAGTACCCAACCCCGCATCCCTGGATACCCACCGCGTACTGTCAGGCGCGCGGGCCCGGCGCGGGCCGTCCCCACGACGCAGCTGTAGGTTCCGGCGTCCGAGGAATTGCAGCGCCGCAGCAGCAGAAGGCGGCGCGTGCCGAGAGCCTGGAGCCGGAGCCTCGGGCTTAGAGAGAGTGCCTGCCCATCCTAAGGACAGCATTTGTAGCCGATCAGACCGAGCCCAGCAAGACTCTGGGGGCCGCGGTCCCGGAAGGTGGCGGTGTCCTCTATGCATGCCAAGAGGCTCACCAGTGGAGTTCACTGTGTTCCCCTGCTAGGGTTGGACCATCCCACATCTTCCCTTTCTGGTCACTTTTCTGAGAAAGTGCCATCCCTTGGGGACTTTAGAGTCAAGAATTGACACCAATGGCACAGAAAGCCCAGAGCTCTGCATGGACCCACTGAGTGTGGATTTTAAAATCGGTTTCCAACAAAGGCTCTACCCGTTTTTTCTAACGTTGAGCAACTAACTCCGTTCATCCCGCAGAACATATTCCTTAGATAACCAACCCGGTGACAACAAAGTGTTCCTTCACAGGGTGTTGTAAGGATTAAAAAGGATGAACTGCGCCATCGGTCTTAGCCTAGTGCCAGTTTCACTGGTCCAGTGAGTGTTAGTTTCTTGCCTGCGCTATTGTTATGTGCACAGGTCTGCACTAGGGCCAGGCTCTGACCTTCTCCCATACAGCGTCAGCCAAAGTCTGGGAAAGCTCGCACTCGAAAGTGGCTGTGTCACCTTCAGTCACTTCTAGGTCCTGTGGCCCCCGCACAAACGTCACTGGGACCTCTGAGAGTGGGTAGGGGAGAACAAGGCCAAGGGACAGGGATGAGTGAGGAGGGCCCAGTATGCACAACACACACACGCACACCAGTCAGTGGCAGACACATGCAGGTGGTCAGTAGAGGTCACTAGTGAGTGGAGGACACTGGACGACAGAAGTTCAAAGGAGATGCTGGAAAATGGGGGACACAGCAGGGCCAGAGAGTCAACGGGGTAGGAGTGACTAACTGGAAGTCACGAGAGGTGGTCAGCAGGGGACATGCTGGGGCTGGAGGCAAATGGTCGACGCTGAAGAGATGCCAAAGGGATGGATCAGTCATAGATGCATGGGCAGCAGTGGCCACACAGCTGGAAGGGATAGCAGAAGACACTGGGCTTGGGGGGGTGGGGCACGCATAAAAACTCCACACAGCCTGAGGTCCATTAATGCCACAGGCGTGATTAATGGGGAAATCATTAGGGCTGGAAAAATGGGGATCCTCAGGCAGAATCAGTACTAGAGCATTCTTCAGTGGCTCCTTAGTGGAAGAACGACAAGGGGCACATTTTAGGCAGCAAAGGGGATCACTGAGTTGGATTAAGAGTAGTCAGGTAGATAGGCTAGAGGGACCACACAGACACAGGATTGCTCAATGTAGCACCGGTTCGCAGGGCTACAGGCAACCGAGCAGTCATACGCAAGGTGTTCATTAGAAGGGCCCAAACAGATCCAAAGGGTCCAGGGGTTCCCCACTTGGGCAGGATGGTCAGTAGAAGCCACACGGTTGGTTAGATCAGTGGTCACACACAGGAAATTAGCAGGCAGGAGCCCAGAGGCCACACCTCTCACTGAGAGCCGAGCAGCGCAGCGAAGGGTATCCGCAGTGAAGGAGACACAGCCTGAGTCAGCCAGACCTAGATCGCTGAGCACCAAGCGGTGAGTACGGCCTTCTGCATAAATGTGGCACTTGGGCCCTGGGTGCAGCCGGACTCCACCCTGGGCCCACTCTCCAGTCACTCCCTCCTGGGACAGCTCCAGCTGGAAGGTGGCGCTGCCCCCCTCAATGACAGTCACATCCTCCAGAGGCCGAAGTTCCCTCAGCTGCCGCGCTGGTGTGGGAAGATGAGGAGAGAGAGGATGGTAGCTCTAGCTCTGGGCAGGGTTCAGGGGTTCACGCAGCCCTCAGCACTCTCCACACCACCCCCAGCACTCAATGGAAGGCCCTAACTATAGAAATCAGACTGGGTAGATGGGAGGAAAGGACAGAGACAATTTGGTGAGGGGAGAGGTGTATAAATGTTAGGAAAAGGAAAACACACGAAAGGAATGTAAAGACTTTGGGGGGAGGGGTGAGAAGTGTGGGAAGCCACATGGTGTGGGGTTCTGTGACATAGGAACGAACAGGAAATGTGAAGCCAGACCCATTGGGATTGGAGCCTAGCTTTAACATATAATTTGCATATGGACTGTGTGATCTTTGGCAACTGCTCTGACTTTTGCTGGCCACAGTTTCCCCTACTGCACTAGATAAAGATCTGGATTACACTGTGATGGTGTCACCGATGACAGCCAATCGCCAAGACCTGACACTTCCGCTAACTTCCTCCAAGTCTCTAGAGTAGAGAGGTCAGCCCCATTTTTAGGAAAGAGCGTGTGTGGGGTCGGTCATGCAGCTAAGTAGTGGTGGGGGAGGGGGGCTCCAGCATAGGGTGGCGGGTGAAACGTGCTATTAGCCAGTCAGTCTTCCAAACAATAAATACAGAAGAGTCTTTCTGGAGTATAGCATTTATGTTGCTAGCAAAGCCATCTTGGAAGTCGGAGGTGGAAAGCAAAGTCCATGCGGACTTCTGAGGTAACCAGAAAACATTAGGAAAAAAAAGAGATGCTTTGCTTCAAGCGGGGAGGCTTCAGGCTCTAACCCCTGATTGGGATGGCCAGGGCAGATTGTCCTTAGCAGAAAGGGGCACTTTGGTGGGGGGTCTCGGGGATTCTGGGCCAGCCAGGTGGGTGATGAATTAGGAGAAGACAGGGCACTCACGCCTCACACTGAGCCTGGCCAGGGTGCGATCATGGTGGCTCTCGCAGCCGTAGGTACCCTGGTCGGTAAGTAGGACACCATGGATGGAGAGGCGGTGGATGCGGCCATCCTGGGCGGTGGTCAGGTGAGAGTCGAGCGGAAGAGGCTCCCCACCTCGTAACCAGCGAATGGCTCCAGCGGCACCCACTCGGCCGGTCTCTACCTCGAGGCACACATCCTGACCTTCTTCAGCCCGCACATCCTGTAGCCTCCGCAAGAACAGCAGCTCTGTCTCTGGAAGGGGAGGAAAGAGGAGGTCACGGAACCCTGACGTAAGGCTGGCGCTGGTTATATCACTTCCGGGCCAGGATTGGGAGGGGGTTACAGGGAGCGGAGTGGCACCAAACCTCGAATGTGGAGCCTGGCGCTCGTGTCCGCGGCTCCCACTCGTGCAGTCACGGTCCCCGTGTCTTTGAGTTGGCAGCCTCGGATGATCAAAGTGTGGCTTGAACCATTCTGGACGATCTGCAGCTGGGGCCCTGGAGTGACCACGGCTCCGTTGCGTAGCCAGGTGACTTGGGCGTCTGGTGTTGAAACTTCACACTGGAATGTGGCATCGTCACCCTCGTGGACCGTCAGGGGGGTCAGTTCGGAGACCAGTCTCACAGGTGGGGGTTCTGGAAGGAGGGGTGAGGCAGTGAACCGGGTACCTCTTTCTGCCTCTCTCCTCATCTGTTCCTTAGGACTCAGCCCTCATTCTCCCACCAATTACTACAGCTTGAGTGAGATTCTGCTGTGTGTTGGTCATGGGGATTCTCTCAGAGACCAGGATAACAATTCCTTAGTAAGCTCCTTGCAGTCCCATCCTGGCACCTATTCCCAAGTCTCTAGTACCAATACATCATTTACTATGGGCCTTATTACAACACTTAACATAGAAACCTATTTGCTATTCCAGTTCAGAGTTTGGGCTCAGAGAAGTAAAACAACTTGGCAAATATCACACAATTCCCAGAGAGCAGAGTCTAGGTTGGACCCTGGGCAAGTTGACTCTAGGGCCCTGTTCTTCTCTACTGGGCCATACAGCATGCTAGGGTCCTGGAAAAAGGAGTTTGCTCTCTCAGGGTGATGTCATGCACACATTGGTGGGAACCACAGACAATAGGCTGGGTGAGATGTAGAGGAGAGGAGCCCAGGACAGGAGATGGTCTTTGTGGGTGCCAGAAACCAGTGGGCGTGAGGGGTGCACTGTTACCTTCCACGCAGACGATGAAGATGCGACTGTCCTGGGGTACGTCACACAGGTATTCCCCAGCGTCCCCTCTCCGTGCCCCCCGCACCCGCAGCACCTGCCTGGCCCCGGCTTGTTCCAGCTGCACCCGCCCCTGGTTCACCAGGCGCTCCCCGTCCTTGTACCAGCGCACAGGGCCCCCTGGCCTGGAGAAGTGCACCACCAGCTCTAGGTCCCCGCCTGGGGTACTTCGAACCCTCGTCTGGGCTGCCTCGGGGGCCACTACCCGCACCGGGGGCTCTGTGGGGTCAGAGCTAGGGGTCACTGTGAGGGCAACGAGGAGGGCAGGGAGGCAAACTGGGGAAACTGGGCAAGGGATAAATGTGGTGTTTTAGGAAAGTGGGGGAGTCCCGGGTACGGGGTGCTACTAAGGCTTTCTTCCATGCTGTACTCACCAGCCACCTGGACACTGAAGCTGAGACTTGGGGCCCCTGGGTCTGCCCCAGACTGGCAGGTGTAGACACCTGCGTGACCTAGGTCTGCAGCCTGGATGCAGAGGATTCGGCGAGGACCCTCAGCTCTCAGCTCCAGCCCTTCGCCCTGCTGCACAGGGCTCCCATTATGGCTCCAGAACACTTGTGCGCTTGCTCGGGACAGTTCACAGCTCAGCACCACTGGCTCTCCGGGAGCCACAGAGAGTGGGCTCGGGGCTGCCTCCGGGGCGAGGAACTGCACTGGCAGTTCTGCAGAAAGAAAGGAGAAGGTAAGCCTAAGCCAGCCACTGCCTCCCCACCCCAGGCCGGCCCCGGCACACCCACCAGCCAGGCTGACGTTGAAGGTGACAGCCTCATCTCGGGTCTCACACACATACTCCCCGGCATCCTTGGGCTGGGCATGGGGCAGGGTGAGGGTTCGGGCAGGCCCCTCGGCACCCAGCTGCAGAGCCTCCGATACTTCTACCTCTAGCCCGTCCTTGTACCAGCGCACCTGGGACCCGGCTGGGGCCACTTCGCAGCGTAGCTCTACATGTCCTGGAGCCCTGAACTGCAAATTCAGGGATCGGGCTGCCGGGTGCACAATCCTTTCTGGTGGAGCTAGTGGGTGGGCAGAGAAAGTGGCACATGATTCTGACTCAAGGCCGCTGCCTGACTCTCCAATACACTTCACAGCTAAGGACCTGAGGACTCCTACGAGGAAAAGGACTTGCCCAAGGTCTCAGAGGCAGGTCAGACTCATACCCAAATCTATCGAGTCACTCCTCCCGAGCTCCATCCCAATTTCCTCCAACGCTATGCTCTGCCTCTGACACACTTATCTTTTGTTACTCAATGAACCATTTATTTTGCTCCCCCCTCCTGTCTATCCCTTCCCAATGAGTTCCTGTAGTTCACTGGCTCACTTTGTACCCAGCATCTAGGATGGCGACAAGCATATAGTAGTTGTTTGGTAAGCATTTGTTAAATGAAAGAATGGTCCCAATCGCTGGGCTCCCTCTTGCCAGGCTTGTGGTCATTGTCCAAGCTTGATCTCTCTAATGGTTAAGACTGAAGAGACCAGAGGTATGGGGAAAGGAAAACAGGGGTCCCCTAAGAGGAGGGAAGGACAGTTGATGCCTGTCCCCATAGCACCCTGGAAATGCCCACATGAGCTACCCACCTGTGACGGTGACAGTGAAGAAGGCCGAGTCATCTCCAGTGTCGCACACAAACTCGCCCCCGTCCTCTGGCTGGGCAGCAGGCAGCACCAGACGGCGACGAGGCCCGTCACTTTCCAGCACCAGGGCCTCGCTCTCCTCCACCTCCAGCCCATCCTTGTACCAGCGCACAGGAGCATCCTCTCGGGACAGCTCGCACGTCAGCACCACACATTCCAAACTCACAGCGACCAAGGTCACCTCATCCTGAGGGTATATGATCCGCACAGGAGGCTCTGTGGAGCAGGGCAAACAAAGGTGTCAGCAGCTGGCATGATCTGAGCCGTGTCGGCCATGTGGCAATAACAGTCCAGAGTACTGAGTACCATAATAGCAGTAACAGTAGGTCCCTGATCTGTCCCCTGAAATCCCTAGGGTCAGCCCTTTTCAGAAATCAGAGTGCATTTCTCATTTATAAAACACCTCCAGGCCGGGCGGTGGTGGCGCACGCCTTTAATCCCAGCACTCGGGAGGCCGAGGCAGGCGGATCTCTGTGAGTTCGAGACCAGCCTGGTCTACAAGAGCTAGTTCCAGGACAGGCTCTAAAGCTACAGAGAAACCCTGTCTCGAAAAACCAAAAAAAAAAAAAAAAAAAAAAAAAAAACACCTCCAGGCCCTGCCCCCACCCCTTATAACTATTCCCACTAACATGTTTGCTGTGCAATGTATTTCCCCTCAGCAAAACATATTAAAAGATAATAGTCACATCTCAGAAAGATACAGATATACTAGTCCTACCAGATAAACCAGATAATTAAGGAGTAATTAAGTATGTAGCAATTAAACTCAGTTTTAGTGAAATGAATTTGACTACCAAACTTTTCCTTTCTTTTCTTTCTTCCTTTCTTCTCATTTTTTTCGTTCTTTGAGAAATGGTCTTACTACATAGCCCTGGCCGGTCTGAAACTCACTGTGTTGACCAGAATAGCCTGGAACACACAGAGCTTTATCTGCCTCTGCCTCCCCGAGTGCTGGGATTAAAGACGTACACCACCATATCAGACTACTGTTGACCTTTTAACAGGCCTTTTGAGGGTTTGGGGGCTTTCAAAATTGTGCATAAGGGACGGTCGGGATCTGTAAGAACAGATCCTTCCTAATGTGCTAGTGATGGCGCTAAGCACTTTGCATGGTTAGCCTCACGAGATGTCTGGAGAAAAGTACTACAGCTGTCTCCATTTTCCAGGTGGAAGAACTAAGGCACAGAATGATTAAGCAATGCCTACAGCTCCTGGGGGCAGGAGGAAGCACTTTCTATTCCAGGCAGGCTCTCCTGCTGCGGGCAGTTCCCTCGAACCCAAGCCCAGGCTAGCAGCCACTAGGGAAAGCTTTTTGTGGCTGTACACCAGAGTTGCTAATACTCGTCTACAAGTTCCCCAAGGATGCTACACACTGCTCCAGGGATCTCATCCCCAGCACAGGCCACTTCTCCATAGAAAAGGAAACAAGTCAATATTATTCGACAGTCAGCAAGCCCAAGCCTGCCCCAGTACCATGCCCTTTTGCTCCCCTGGGAATCAAGTTTCAAAGACAGAGTACACCTAGCCCCCTAGTGGCCGGGTTGGAGAACTGCTAACTTTCCCGACTAGGAATTTTTCATAAGCTCACGGAGGGACCCAACCACAGCACATGGCAGCCTTGAGCTGGTGGAGCACCCCTCCACATGGGATCCTTTTCACAAAGTGTCTGATCCAATCATGGCAAGGCCAGAAGATTACAGGAGGCAGCTTCCAGGGCTGCGGAACAGGTCGAGGCAGTGAGCGGGAGGAAAGCTACAACAGCAGAACTCATTGGGTGTGGGACTAGACCCACTCTGGCCTGGAGGTGAAGTGCTATCTGTGTGAACTTCCTGTGGGGCACCTGGTACTTTGTGGCTGTGGCTGTTATGTCTGGCCAGGGCTGGGAACGAGAGAGAGTGAAGCTGGCTGGCTCTAAAACAGAATGTGTGCACCGCCTTGTTGCCACCGGGGACTCCTCTAACTGGGGTCCCTAAGCGCCTCGGCCTCAGCATGACTCCTTGGGTAGGTCAGGGAAGAAGGTAATAGGGCCATGAACAAGAGCGCGGTTGTCCATTGCGGCCACTGGGGTTCTTTGGTGATGCCCAGAACTGCCTAAACCCCCACTACCATCCCAAAGTCTCTGGCACACACTACCATCACTTCTAGCCACCCTGTACGTCTCCCTACCTAGAATATTCTCTGCCTACCCATAGCTCAGATGCAGTAAAGCAAGTAAATGCCTTCATTACCCTGACCAGGATAGCAGTTGCCAGCCCTAGGAGTCCTGTGCAGTCCCTGACAGCCTACCCTGATACGTGTCTGACTTCTTACTAGGCTGTGCCCTTTGGGAAGGAAAATACATGTCTGTTCATATGCTGCTGAATATATGAAGCCCACCCTTTATTACAGTCACCCTGGATTACTTTCTCCCAGGTCCTCCCTGCCTGGCTGCTCTGTTGAGCCCTGGACCCTTAGCAGGTTTATCAGTTATCACAGGTGTCTTGGAGTGTTCATTGGTGTGTTTATTGGTTTAACACAGGGGTCGCCAACTGTGGACGCCACGTCGGGTTGAATCAATAGCTCAAGAAGTCTGGGGAGAGGCAAAAGGAATGGCAGGGTGGGTGGAACAGAGGGATGGGGGCCCCATACTATGGGGCAGCTGCTACTCAGTGCCAGCCGTTCGTCGCCATGGGGGGAAACGGGACCAGAGCCGCCGGGTCTTCGGCTTTTTCAAGAGGACGCATAACTCCAGGTTGTTATTTGGGCTGTCCTGACTTGGGTATGACTCTGCAGGCCAAACAAAACATATCTGTGGGCTGCACGGGGACCAAGGGTCTCCCCGTTTGCGACCCCTGGTTAACGACTGTCTTCCTAGCTAGGCTGGCAGCTCTCTGACCAGGAGCCCAGGGAACGACCCAGATGGTGTTAGTCAGTGAGTTGGGGGAGCACAGTTAGACCTGGCCTTGACACTGGAGAAAGGCCTGTTTCTTCGTATTGGGGTTCCAGGTTCTTTCCAGCAGGGGTCCTGGTGCATGCACTTCAACCCACACTTCTTTCCCTGATACCAGTAAGTGGGCATGTGAGGAAATAGCCACTCAACACCCTTTACACTCAGGGTTGTCCTCTGGTGACTCTGGGGGCTGGGGTGGGCCCACACCTGTGACGCTGACAGTGAAGGAAGCCGACTCGTCATCGATTTCACACAAGTACTCTCCGGAGTCCTCAAGCTGGACAGAGGGCAGCACCAGGCGGCGGATGGTGTCTTCCTTCTCCAGGAGCAGGGCTGGGCTCTCCACTACCTCCTCCCCATCTTTGGTCCAGCGCACCTCAGCCCAGGGCCGGCACAGTTCACAGGTCAGCACCACACGCTCTAGGCGTACGGCTGCCACATACACTTTGCCACTGGGGTACACGATCCACGAGGAAACGTCTGAAGGACAGAGACAGCTGTTGCTAGGCGAGACAGGGTGGGACTGGGGTGCCCTGCTACCCTTCCTGCTGCGTGCCTGTCTGCTATGCTTTGAAAGTCTGCCGTGTCACTCTGTAGTCACTCTGTAGGTAGTCACAGCTAGAGCTGCACAATACTAAACACAGCCACCACGGGCAGAACGACAGGACCACAATCTCCAGAGCTCACCCAGCTTTGTGTGGGAGCCGCATAATGGGGACTGTGGAGTCAACTTTAGCATTGGGAGCAGTTCACATTCTCTGGGTGGAGACAAGGACAGTATAAAAAATAAAATGTGGGAGAAGACTGGGTCTCAGTTTTCTGACCCCTTCTGCACCTCATAGCACCTGCTTTATAACAGAACTACTGCCCCCAAGGAACCCTCTTAGCGGGGCGGGGGGGGGGGTTCCTGGAAGATGGTGAAGTCAGGGCTCCGCTGGGGATGAGGAGCCAGGACTGGTGTGCTCAAGACTAGACCACATAGGGAGGCTAGTGGAGGCTAGAAGTGTGGCATGCAGGAGCATGTGTGCTAGCTGCTCTAGCTGGTCCCACCTGTGATGGTGACAGTGAAGTAGGCACGTTCGTCTCCTGCGACGCACTGAAACTCGCCCCCGTCGGCGGGCTGGGCTGCAGGCAGCACCAGGCGGTGATGGGGCCCTTCATTCTCTAGCACCATGACGTCACTCTGCTCCACCTCCTGCCCATCCTTGTACCAGTGCACAGGGGCGTCCTCTCGGTCTACCTCACAGGTGAGCATGACGCACTCGGAAGTGATGGCATGTACAAACACATGTTCCCGGGGGTCCACGATGTGCACCGGGGGGTCTGGATGGTGAAGAGAGATGGGTCATAAACACCCCCTTATACAGGAGATGAGGACAATGGGGGTAAGGGAGAGGGGTTACCAAAGTCCCGGCATGCAGCAGTTTGGGGGTAAAAACCAGACCCTGACGGCAAGGCAGTTTAGCTATGACGTAAGATGAAATAACACAGTGTGACCCAAAGATCCCCAAAGGCAGCTGACTGGCATCCAATAGTGACAGAGGTCAAAGGCAGATCACAATCACAAGGCATGTGGCTGGGTTTACTGTTTCCTTCACAAGGACAGGACAAGAAGGTCAGGTTTGGAGGATGATTTAGCCAGCGCCAAGCAACTCCTCCACCGGGCAATGGTGTGTTTGTATTTAGGTAGTATCTCCAACGCCCAGGTGTTAAGGGCTTGCAGGCCGGTCTGGTGCCATCATTATGTTGTGGCATGATCGGACGGGAAGACCTTAAGTCACTGGGGCCTGACTTCCAAGGGGTTGGTGGGATCCCAGCCCCTTCCCCTCCTACTTCCTGACCATGAAGATGAGCATTTTTTTCTGCCACATTCAACCCTCCCTTTGTCATCGAGCACCCTCATCACAGTCTCAAAACAATGGGTCCACTTGTTCTTGGGTCGGAAACCCCCAAAGAAACCTTTTCTCAATGAGTGTCTCAGGTATTTCATTACAGTGACAGAAAACAGATTAGCATGGGTAGTGAGTTTCCTGACACAGATCATAATCAGATTGGGGTTACAATGTCTCCTGGTAATGGAGTTGAAGCAGGATTTCTATGCAAAGAGATCAGTAGCTCTTAAGCCACCGTCTTTGAAAGTCAGCTCCCTCCCTCCTTCCCTTGTCCCTCCCTTCCTACCTCTTTCCCTCCCTCCCTTTGTGTGTGTGTGTGTGTGTGTGTGTGTGTGTGTGTGTGTTTTGTTTTGTTTATTGATACAAGATTTCTCTGTTTAGCCCTGGCTGTCCTGGAACTAGCTTTGTAGACCAGGCTGGCCTCGAACTCACAGGGATTCCCTGCCTCTGCCTCCTGAGTGCTGGGATTTAAGGTTTAGGTCACCACCGCCCGGCTCTTCCCTCCCGTCTTTGGAGATAGTGCCTCACAATGCCAAAGCTGGCCTCAAATCTGCATGTGCCACCTTGCTGAGCTACTGTCAGCTTTCTAAAAAGAAGACTCCCCCAGGCTCAGTCCTGGATGTTTCCACTCTGGATATCTCAGGGGTCCCGGGTATGTGCATTTGCAACAAGAGTCTAGCGTGCACCTGTCTGATAGGAACCACTAGACCAATATACTTAATACCTCTGCATTCTTCAACCACCACGAGTAGTAGAAAAATCCAAGCCTGGGTGTGATTCCAAGGCACCATCTTTGCTGGCTATGTGATGACAGTGAAATCATAATAATTCTGAAACAGCCCAGCTGTCCTGAAACTCGTTCTGTAGACCAGGTTGGCCTCGAACTCACAGAGATCCGCTTGCCTTTGCCTCCTGAGTGCTGGGATTAAAGGTGTGTGCTACCAGGCTGGAGAGATGGCTCAGAGGTTAAGAGCATTGCCTGCTCTTCCAAAGGTCCTGAGTTCAATTCCCAGCAACCACATGGTGGCTCACAACCATCTGTAATGGGGTCTGGTGCCCTCTTCTGGCCTTCAGGCATACACACAGACAGAATATTGTATACAGAATAAATAAATAAATAAATATTTTTTTTTTAAAAAAAAAAGGTGTGTGCTACCACTGCCTAGCTGAGATTATACCTTTCTGAATTGTGGAAATTAAACAAAAGAGCATCGGTGCAAAATAGCTCTAGCCCCAAAGTAGGTTCTCAATAAACGCCAGCCACTTTTTTCTTCCCTCAGGTGCATTTAGCTCCCTCACCCAATCCAGCAGAGGGTGTGCATGCATTGGTGAGCAAGTGTGCTTGATGATGTGGATACATGAGAGATTAAAGATGTAAATGCAGGACCAGGGATAAATCTAAGCAGTACTCACCCTGCACCCACAAGGCCCCAGGCCACACCCAAATACCACAAAGTGAAGCATATAAGAGCAGGGGTTACAAGGCCCCCAGAATCAGCCTCAGCAGCACGGTTCCTGACCTTGAACAGTGATGTTGAAGAAGGCTGAGACCCCTTCGGTTCTGCATTCAAATTCACCGCTGTCTCGGACTTGAGCCTCGGGCAGGATCAGTCTGTGTTTTCGCCCATCCACCTTTATGACGAGTGCCTCACTCTCCTCCACTCGCTGCCCGTCCTTGTACCAGGTCGCTGGAAAGTCCACTCTTGAGAGCTCACAGGTCAGCACTACCCGTTCAGAGGTTGTGAAGTTCAGCGACACTTTGTCCTGGGGACTCAGGATGTGCACTGGGCTTTCTGCACGGAGAGAAAGCTGGTCACTTTGGTCTATTCTGTTTGAATAAGCATCCTTTCCCCAGTATCTGTGCTTGTGTAGGGGTGCACGCGTGGGAAGACAACTGCTGTCAGTGACTAAAGCCCAGCTGTCAGGGTTTTCAAAGCGGGTCTGAGGTCAAAGGGAAAGAGGACAGAGGCCAGGCATCTGTCAAGCACACACAGAAGGTACTAAGTTCAATTTCCTGTACTTGGGGAAAACAAGTATTGTGCTTTGCTATGTTTGGATAGGATCTGAGTTATCACTGAAAGGTCCATGTGATGGAAATGTGGTAGTCAGGGTGGCGGTGTTTGGAATCTTTAAGAGGGGAAGCCTAGGGCCAGGTGTGCTTGTGCAGGGCTACATAGTGAGACACCGTCTTAAAACCAAAACCCACCCACCCACCCACCCTCACACCCACACACACACACACACACACACACACACACACACACACTCACACACAAACAAACCACCACCACCACCACCACGAATGACAAAAAGCACAAAAGAAACAATGAAAGGAGAGGAGGAACAGAAAGCAGCAGGCATGGTGAGCTTAGTGGGAGGAGTTCCCAGGACCCCAGTCAGCTCTTGTACAATGTTGCAAAGCTGGTTCACCCCAAGTACTTGCTTCCTTCTGTCTTGACAGCCTTTCTACTTCCTTGTCATCTTCTGACTTAGGGAAAGGTTGGAGGCAGGGGTCACTAGAAACTAAACCGATGGAACTGACCAACTTTGGACTTTCAGTTTCCAGAACCATGAGCTAAGAAAAGTACCAGTATCACCAGTTCTGTTATGGCAAGAGAAAGCAGGACAAGCCAAGTCAGGCTTTTAGGTCACTGCTTAAGAGCAGTGGTTTAACTCGCTCTGCAGACCAGGGAGGCCTCAAACTGACAGAGATCTGTCTGCCTCTGCCTCCCATGTTCTGGGATTAAAGGCTTATGCCACCACGGTCCAGCATAGCTATGAAGTCTTTTTAAAAAAATATTTATTTATTATGTATACAGTATTCTGTGTGCATGTATGCCTGCATGCCAGAAGAGGGCACTAGACCTCATTATATGAGGTTGTGAACCACCATGTGGTTGCTGGGAATTGAACTCACAACCTTTGGAAGAGCAGGCAATGCTCTTAACCTTTGAGCCATCTCTCCAGCCCCAGCTATGAAGTCTTAAAGAGACTGTCTCTCCTGGTGCCTCTGGTATTAGTGCTCCTGGGTTAGTGTAGAAATGCTGCTCTTGTTAATTTCTGCCTTTGCTCTCTGCTTCTGATTCTCTAAGTTACCACTGTAAGGTCTCTGGTTTTCTAGCAACAACAAGACAGCTAAATGTTACGACGGCCCTTGAATTTTTAGCACCCCCTCCCTCAATCCTGAGTGAAGACACATTCCCTCCCTTCCTTGTTCCAAAGGAAGCATGGTGTGTGGGGTGGGGTGGGGATGAGGGGATGGGAGGGTGGGGATCCTGAAGGCCATTTAACTTCTCTGTGCCTGTCTCCCACAGGCAAAGTGCCAAGTACAGAAGAACCTGTTTTATAGGGCTATCAAAAGGATCATGCTGTGCCTGGCTCAAGGTGAAGACTAGGAGACAGTGTTGGCAATCAGACCAGCAGACAGAAAGCAGACAGTGATCCACGTCTCTCAAATGGGAGACATGTAATTATTCTTTGGTGGTATCGAGCTAGACCCAAGGCCTTACACATGCTAGGCAGTGTTGTGCCACTGGGCTATACCCCAGCTCAACAGGACAGAATTACTGCAAAGTAGGGCAATCCAAAGAACAGAAATGACACTCTAAGTGAAGCTCTATATGCTGCAAGTTGAAAGTGGCTTCCTGAACACCGGAACTCTCAATCGGAGCTCATCACAAAGGCCCCTTATTCTTCCAGCCCATCTAGGAGAAACAGGCGCAGCCTAGGTGTCTACCGGTACCCACCTTGGATAGTGAGAGCTGCAGAGTCTTGCACACCAGGGCAGCTGAAGCCTACCAGGGCTCCACTGTCCTGGTGCCTGACAGCTTGCAGGATGAGTCTGTGCTGCAAACCTTTCTGCTCCACCCGGTAGCGCAGGGCTCCAGGCTCCACCTGGCCTTCCGTCTCAGTGCTCTTGAGCTGTTCCCCATTAAGGAACCAAGTGCCCTGGATGATGGTGGACAGATCAAGGGAGAAGACGGCATCTTCCCCATCATACACCTGCACATCCTCCAGGCCTGACACCAGGCGAGCTGTGGGTACTGGGACAGAGAGAGACAGGGTATGCATGTTAGAACCAGAAAGGGCCAGAGAGGACAGAAGCTGGCGGATGGAAGAACACCATTAGTCAGAGAGTCAGAGAAGGGAGGACATGACCTGGGGTACAGACACTGACAGGCAAAGGACTGACTCACCAAGGTGAGCAGAACCATTGAACAGGACATGGGGACTGCGGCCATGTTCACTGACTGTGCAGATGCGAAAGCGGTAGTCACCCTCGGCAGGGACACAGTCCCCTGGCACCTCTACGGCTCCGGCTTTCTCAATGCTGAAGCACTGGACCCAATCTTCAGACCCAACCTCCTGCCGCTCTAGGCGGTAGATGAAGGAAGTCTCTGGGGGCGGCTCAGGGGGTTTCCAGGTCAGCAGGACCGTGTTCTTTTGGCCTTTGAACATCTCAACCAATACGGGGGGCCCAGGAGGACTGTGCTTGACACCTGGGACAAAGGTGAGATTCTCACTTGAGCCTTGCATGAGCCCCCAACAACATTTCTGCTTTAAATCCACTTTGCCAACCTGGGACCCAGTGCTACCCTCCTGCCCTGATCCTCCTGTTTACAGGGCTCAGTGCTCTCACATTTGACTCTGAGCAGAGTGGTGGTTCGAGAGTTGCCCAGGCTGAAGGTGATTTCCCCAGCATCTTCTCGGGTCACCCCTGGAAGGACCAGGGCATGCATGTGACCACAACTGCTCTGGCAGCTGGCTGGCAGCTCCTCCCCGTCGTGGCTCCAGCACCCCTGGACCCCAGCTTCTCGGGTCTCCACCAGCAACACGGCATTCTCTCCTTCCAGGACATCAAGCTTCCGGGGTAAGCGCTTCAAGATGGGTCCTGAGAGGCGGACAGGAACCCATCAGCCCAGGATCTAGACCCCACCGGCCTCAGGCTCCTCCCACTGGCCAGCTGACCTTTGACCGTCACATTGGCCACAGTGCGCACTCGACCCCGCATCTCACACAGGTAGACGCCATCATCGTCCGCCTTTAGCCTGTGGATGATGAGACGCCTCACGGTGCCCTCCTCGATCTGCTCGTACTTGCGGCACGGCAACAGGCGTTGGTCCTCTCGGAACCAGGCTGTGGGGATTCGGGAGTTGGGAACTTTACACTCCAGCACCACGATCCCATGCTCTCGGCCCTCCACATCCTGGAGGGGCCTTGTGAACCGGAGGCGGGGCTCTGTAGAATAGAGGAGAGTGAGAGAAGGCTCAGAAGAAGCTAGCTGAGGACTGGTACCATACATTACTCGCTCTTCCCAGAAGGAGGATGGCAGCCAAATTCTCAGCAGACTTAGAGGGCCTGATCTCCAGCGTGACCCTGAGGCTCAGCAGTTATGTGACCTTGAGCACCGCAGTTTGCTCCTGCGTCAAATGGGAGAGGGAGGGCAAAGCTGAGCCAGATCGGTGACTTTCAAACTCTTCCCTAACTCCCCAACTTTCCCCTAATTCTGCAAGGGTCTGCATTGAATTTTACCTTGATAGCATTCTAAGGTTTGTAAAACCGTATTTCAGAAATAGAAAGAAGTTTCTGTGCCCCTTGGAGAAGTTCCCTTACTTTCTTGAGAGCAATCCACTTCTGCACTGGCCTGCAGAGTTTGGGCACATTGAGTTGTGCCCGTGAGGACGCTGCCACAGCTCAGGTACCACACACTTGGGTGTGTGCCAGGCAGGACTCAAGGGAACTTCTCAACATGTTTCCCTTGGAAGGAGAAACTTAGGAACAACCAGTGAAAGAGTAATCCCTCGAGTTGGGATCAAATCCTATCAGGGAGAACTTTAGCTTCCAGGGTGACTTTAGAGCGTGTTTTGTTTTCTCTGGATTTTCTGTTCACGAGTACTGAAAACATGTTAGGTCCCACCCCCCTTTTGCTCAGGGAACTTTTCCTCTAGCAAGTTTATCTCCCCTGTGAAGGAGCAGTTGCTCCAGCGAGGTTTGCAGGGGGCCTTCCCAACAGATTCAGGGCCTGAAGCTGTGAACACAGCCTCCACTCCAAATGTGTGTTTTCAGTACAGCAGCTCCCTTGATCTCATTGACTGGCACGTTACTAATTTAGCCTTAGTTATTTACACCCATTTAAAAAGCTCCTTTTATCTTACAGACAAGGCGACCGATGGGAATCCAGTTGGGAAAGGATGCCTAAAAGAGCAAAGGATGGCAGCGTAGGACTGGGAAGTTTACACATAGTCATCTATTCCTAAATTTAGTGGTTTTCAACATCTGCCTGGGTAGTGTGCTAAGAATTTCACAAGTGTACTGTAGACGTCTAAATCCGCACCCCTGAGGGTGGGAGGCAGGAAAGAAATTGGAATGTAATATTTCGCCCCCCCGCCCGAACACGGAGGTGGACAAGAGCAAGGAAGACCTCTGAGGGCACTGGAGGCGCAGCGCTCTACCTTTCACGTGCAGCTGTACCGCGCTGAGTGTCTGGCCAGCCGAGTTGCGCGCTGCGCACACATAGAGCCCACGGTCTTTGGCCTGGCAGTAGAGCACCTTAAGTACAAAGCCACCGTCGCGGTCGCGGTACATGAGGCGGCGGCGGTCGGGGAGCAGAGGTCGGCCCTCCCAGTGCCATTCGATCTCGGGCTCCGGCTTGCCCATCACGTAGCAGCGGAACTTGGCATGCTTGCCCTCGTTCACCCAGAAGGTCTTGGGTGCGCACTTGAGAGGCTCCACTACGGGTACGGGGGGCTCATCCGGGTCCTCGGGAGGGCTCTCGTGGGGCTGGTGCACCTGGAGCAGCGCGCCGGCCTGCGCGTGACCGTGCGCGTTGCGGGCGTGGCACACGTACACACCGGAATCTGGTAGTCGCACAGCCTGGATGCGCAGCGTCAGGCTCACACCCCGGCCACCCGCGCCGCTGCCCGGCTCCAGCGCGAAGTGGCTGCTGTCCCACACTTCGTCCAAGGCCATCCCATCCTTCTCCCAGTACAGCTTGGGCTCCGGGAGGCCTCCCACCTGGCACGTCAGCACCACCTCCGCCCCGCGCAACACCCACTGGGACTGGGGCCCTGTTAGGAACACCGGGGCGCTCTCCCCGGTGCCCGGAGGCGGCAGCGGGCGATCAGAGGACTGGGGCTCGGGCTCTGGAGCGGGGGGCTCCAGCACGGTCACGGCGGCCGCTGCGTAGGCCTCTCCGGCCGCGTTGCGGGCGCGGCACACGTAGACCCCGGCGTCGGTGGGCAGAGCGCCGCTCAGCAGCAGGCTGTGCTCGGCGCCGTCCTCCGGGAAGCTCAGGCGCTCCGAGGCCACCAGCTGCTGCCCGCCTTTCTCCCACAAGACAGTAGGCGGAGGCTCCCCCAGAACCACGCATTTGAGCTCGGCCTCGGCGCCACTTACCACCCGCACGGGCCGCGGGAAGCGCAGGAAACACGGGGGGCTTCCCTGATCCCCTGAGTCAGCCTTCATCGCGGCCGCAGCAGATGGCCCGCCTGGGCGCGCGGGAAGGCCGGGAGCCGAGGCCGGAGCGTGGTGGAGCAAGCACGGGGACCCGTGGAACTCCGGTGCCCGCCCGCCTCCTTCTCCTCGACCCGAGCTGCAGCCCTGCTGCGCGGCGATTCCTGGGCCCGGAGCCCAGAACTCAGGGGGCAGTCCTTCCTGTTTGCTTGTGCAGCGAGGGGCCCTGGAGCCTAGTCTGCCCGCAGCCTGGCTTCCTGCTCTCAGGAGCCTCTCTTCCCAGCCCCCTCCCACAGCCTGGGCCTCTTTCCCCTCCTCCCTCCCACCTCCAGCCGCCAGGTCTCCAACTGCCGGCCAGGCTTGGGCCTGAGTGCCTGAGGCGCCTGCAGCTGCCAATCCCAAAAATATTCTCTGATGACACAGCTGGAGGACAAGAGCCCAGACTGGCTCCTCCAGGCTAAGTATAGAGCAGGCGGGACCACCTGCCCTCGGCCCAGAGCTCCAGACCCAGGGCTTCCCTCCCACGTTGGTCCTAGCAGTTGTGTGGTTGAAAGGGGCCTCAGAAAGTCTGAGGGGGTTGGTGCATTGTATTCTTGACAAATGACACTTTCAGGAACTCATGACTGGCCAACCTTAGCACCCAGGCACCTGTGGTACCTGATGTCCTGCCCTGATGTCGACTCTCATTCGTGTGTGTGTGTGTGTGTGTGTGTGTATGAGAGAGAGAGAGAGAGAGAGAGAGAGAGAGAGAGAGAGAGAGAGAGAGAGAGAGAGAGAGAGAGAGAGGTTGTATGCTTGCATGAATGGGTTAGGTCACTTGGGGTGAACACCCTCACAGCCCCTTCCCCCACATTCTTGGCGGGAGTGGGAGATAAGGCTCAGGGCCACAGACATCTGCGTCAGAGATAGGAGGTCTCAATGCCATGGGCAGGGGCAACTGGGATTGCAGGGCGTGGGAAGGACTGGGGGAGACTGGGGTGAGAAGGGTAGAAGAAGGCAGGCAGTGGGATGGGGAGGGGAGAGTGGGGAGGTCCTGGACAGAAGGGACACAGGGCAGGGCGTGGGGTTCCCTGTTGTCAGTGCCAGGTGAACAATGGAGATCCAGCCGTCTCTGCTGCTCCTTTTGCTGTTGACCCTACGGGATGGGGACAGCTGTCAGGGCCCAGAACTGGTGCGGGAACTTGTCCTGGCCAAGGTGAAGGCTCTGATCCTAGATGCCTTGGGGCCCCCAGCAATGACTGGGGAAAGTGGGAGCCCTGAAATAAGGCGGCTGCCACGAAGACACGCCCTTGGGAGCCTCGAGCACAGGACCTCTGAACCAGAGGAGGAGGATGTCTCTCAGGCCATCCTTTTCCCAGCCACAGGTAATGATGCTAGGGACTGGCAGATCAACTTGTGTGTGCATTGATGTTTGTTACAGACGTGTGCGTGCTGGGGATCAAACCCTGGTCCTCTGGAAGAGCAGTCAGCACTCTTGCCCACTGAGCCATCTCTCCAGCTGGCAGGTCAACTTTGGAAAGTAGCTGGTACCATCTCAAGGGCCTGGGAGCCAGGCAGATTTGGGTGTGAATGGCAGCCCCAGCACTCAGCTGGCTTTGCAGCAAGGGGACAGTTCCTAAGCTTCCTGGTCTTCATCAAATGGATGGTGGTCTCCACTCAGGCTGGAGAGACCCAGTGGGCCTGGCACAACTGGAATACGAAAGGGAAGATAAGGCTCTATGGAGACAGGGAAACAGGCTCTCAGACTCCTGTCTACTTTCTGTCCTCTCTCTCTATCTCTCTGTCTCTGTCTCTGTCTGTCTCTCTCTCTCTCTCTCTCACACACACACACACACAAAACCTGTTTCGTTAGCTGTAGGCAGCTGGGACTCTAGAGGTGTCTCGTGTGCAGCAGAATGCTTAGCCGTGTTCCCAGGAGTCTCTCATCCCTGTGTGTTTCCCTTATTTCTATGACTGGAAGAGTAACGTTCACCCGCTGGGCTCCTTTCTCATCTGGCCCACTGTTCTTATACAGAAGTCCTTTTGCTTCCCTCCCTTTGGCCCCTGACAGCAGAATAAGGAAAAGTAAGGATTTCAGATCAAGTGGAATCCCAGCTTGGCCGTGTAATAGCTGACTGCCAGCCACGTATGGCCCTGGCCTCAGTGTCTTGTCTGAAAATTGAAACAATTGTTAGAATTTATAATGAGAGGCTCCGTGCTAGTGCAGCCCCGATTGCCAGTCTTTTGATGACAGTTGGCCCATAATATTTACTGTAGCCTGCGTGTATTTTGGGGCAGGAATGCCAGCTGCACTTCCCTGGGAAGGACTGGCTTTCTTCTATTCCATTTTCCGTTTCATTGCATTCTTTCTCTTTTCCCTCCCTGCTCCTCCTCCACTTTCTTTTGTTGTTCTTCTCTTTGATTATGCATATGCACGCGCATGTGTGTGGAGACCAGAGTTTGGCCCTGGATGTCTTCCTCGGTCACGTTCCACCTTAGTTTTTGAGACAGTCCTTCACTGAACGGGGAGCTCACGGATGAAACTGGCTGGCCAGCAGGCGCTGAGTCTCTACCTCCTCATTACTGATAGAGACCACGGGTTCATTCAGCTTCCTACATGGGTAGCCGGGGATTGAACCCAGGTCCTGATACTCAGGCAGCAAGCGTCTTAGCATATGAGCTCACTTGCTAAGGGTCTTCCAACTCTGTAAACTGTCTTTAAAAATATAATTATTTTAGGGAATTTGTCATATAAGATTTCTGACATGCCAGGAGATACCAAAAGCAACATAAACACACATCCACACACACAAGATAATCACTGTGTTAATCTGATGAACACTAACATATGCCTTGCCAGTGAACCTGTGGGTGAAATAGAGCAAAAATGGCTCTTACACATTGCTGTTTATAATAATTGGTAAACTGCCTAGGAGAGAGATTGCCAATGTCTTGTTTTGATGAAGAATAGAAAATTGGGGAGCCTCTGCCAGTTTTCCCAAGACTCCAGAGAGTGTCTGGTCTAGACACTCAGCAGTGTTTGACACACAATCGGCACTGAGGGATATTCTCCTCGTTCTTCTCATGGAGGTGGAGGTGTTTCCTGTCCTACAGGTCAAGGTTGCCCTCTCTTTTCCCCTCTGTCCCCTGCAGGTGCCACCTGTGAGGACCAGCCAGCTGCTGGAGAGTTTGCCCGGGAGGCTGGAGAAGGTCTCTTCACTTATGTATTCCGGCCATCCCAACACGTGCGCAGCCACCAGGTGACTTCAGCCCAGCTCTGGTTCCACACCGGGCTAGACAGGAAGAACACAGTGGCCTCCAATAGTTCCGGGACCCTGCTAGACCTGCTGGCGCTGTCGCCTGGGGGGCCCATGGCTGTGCCTGTGTCCTTGGGACAGAGTCCTCCTCGCTGGGCAGTACTGCACCTGGCGGCCTCTGCCCTCCCTCTGCTGACCCACCCGGTCCTAGCATTGATGCTTCGATGCCCTCTCTGTTCCTGCTCAGCCCGGCCAGAGACCACGCCTTTCCTGGTGGCTCACATCCGGGCTAGACCACCCAGCGCAGGGGAGAGGGCCCGACGTTCAACCCCCTCGATGCGTCGGCCTTGGTCTCCTGCTGCTTTGCAGCTTCTGCAGAGGCCTTCAGAGGAACCCGCTGCCCATGCCTATTGCCATCGAGCTGCACTCAACATCTCCTTCCAGGAGCTGGGCTGGGACCGCTGGATCGTGCATCCTCCCAGTTTCATCTTCCACTACTGCCATGGTAGCTGTGGGATGCCCACATCTGACCTGCCCCTGCCAGCCGCTGGGGTTACCCCTACCTCTGCTCAGCCCCTGTTTTTGGTGCCAGGGGCCAAGCCCTGTTGTGCTGCTCTACCAGGGAGCATGAGGTCCCTACGTGTCCGAACCACCTCAGATGGAGGTTACTCTTTCAAGTATGAGATGGTACCCAACCTTATTACACAACACTGTGCTTGTATGTAACAGCATTTTGTTTCCTCACCCCACAGCCGATAGCCACCAGCATCCCACCATCATCAGCTAGGAGGAAAGCAGGGTGTGGAAAACAGGAATTTTCCACATCTTCCCTACATGTCTCCATCTGAGCGCTCCATACCCTCTTCCACCCCAATCCCCTGGGTAACAATAAAGAAGTGTGTGTGTGTGTGTGTGACTTTGCATGCATTCTCAGCCTTGTTTGATATGGGGCTGAAGACCTCTGGAGTCAGAGAGAATAGCATTGTGGGATTTTGGGTTACTCAGCTACATTTGGATTTGGGGATCTATCGTCTAAAAAGGTAAAATTAGGTGTGAATTTGTTGGAAAGCTGCCCGATATCCCAGAGCTCTTTAACACCCACTCTAGGGACAAACTTGTCCTTTTACAAAATGAACTTGATATGTCACACAGTGTGCCGGTCTTGCCACATCTAAAAGAAACTGTTACTATCACCGGGGCTTCATCCAAGGCTATCATAGCCCCCACTATGGCTATGGTAACAGCTGTTCTCTGCTCTCACTCACTGGTGTATAACTCAAGGTCAAAGGATTCATAGCCTAGGCAGAGACTGTCACCACGGCCGCACCACTGGGACAATTGTCCAGAGAGGGTCGCCTCTTGGGAGCTTTGGTGGGAAGAAAAGGGCAAACATATAAATTGACAGTGTCGGGCTGGAGAGATGGCTCAGAGGGTAAGAGCACTGGCTGCTCTTCCAGAGGTCCTGAGTTCAATTCCCAGCAACCACATGGTGGCTCACAACCATCTGTAATGAGATCTGGTGCCTTCCTTGCCAGCAGTACATTGTATGCTTAATAAATAAATAAATCAAAATTTAAAAAAAAAAAAAATTGACAGTGTCAGGGAGAAACTCTCAAGGAGAGAAGTCGTGTCATATTGAAGTCAGATGTCCAGAAGGGAGTTTCAAGAATTTCAATTGACTGAGGGTCACAGGATTGCTAGAAATCTGTTTTTGAACCTTTTTTCCAGCCCCTAACCACTCCCACCCTTTTTTGAGACAAGGGCTCATCCTATAGCCCAAGATGGTCTTGAGCTGAAGGCAATCATGTTGCCTCAGGTTCTCAAAGTGCTAGGGATTACAGGCAGAGCCACCATACTTGGCTTTCATCATTGCCTCTTGAGATAAACTGCAGGAGGTCCCCTGACCTGGGACTCAGGCGCCTAAGATCCCTTGATGCTTCCTCTATATCTTTACACGATACTTAACTTAGTAGATAACATCAGAAAGATGGAACGATAACCCTCGGTTGGGAAAATGTGCTCCTTGGTGACCTGGTCCACACACACTTGGTGTGCACACTGAAGAAAGCGGGGCATGGTACCAAACTGCGCTTTTCTCATTTGCTTCCTTATCAATCCATTTTTCCTCCAAAATAGAGCATTAGGAACTTCCTCCTCTGGATTATTCCAGGGTACCAGCTCCCAGATGATTAGCCCTATCACAGTGTGGTATGTGTGTAAGGGTGGGCTGGGATGTTCAATCTATCAGCACTTTCAGATCCTGACTGGAGGACTCCAGAGTGCTTCTGTGCTAGCGGAGCCTCGGACTTGTCAAAGGCTCCCTTCTAGCGGCTGAGGGTGGGTAAGTGCCTGCTCCAGCCAAGGGTACAGAAGGGAAAGAATCCCAGAACTCAGAGTCAAATCAACACCCTGCCCCCAGTCTGAATGACCCTGAAGGAGTTTCTGTTCCTGGCTGCACAGGGCCCCCAGTGCAGGCTCCCAATGGAAGCCCCAGGCTTGGTTTGCTCACCCCAGGGGGCTGCTACTTCTCTAAAGGCGTGGAGTGGACAGGGCTTCTCTTTTCCAGTACCTTCATCTCCACCAGCGTTAGAACTGCTTTGTGCTCAGGGTTCCATGGTCCCAATCCAGGGGACTGCACAGCACAGATTCAGCCAGTAGGATCTGGTTTTGTTTTTTGTTTTTTGTTTTTTTTTTTTTTTCTCAAGGCTGTCTGCATTCTCTTGCTCCCTGCATGGCCAGGCCTCCCTGGCCCAACACCAAGGCCTTTCCCTGGGAACTTTGATCTTCGAAGACCCTTATTCTTCCTTCTGGGACCTCTAGGACCCTGTATGTCCAGACAGTTCCTGTCACATGGCAGTGGAAGAGCTCTGAGGACTGGGGACACTCCCCGAAGGGCTACAGAACCCTCCACTAGGCAGGCTGGCAGGTGGCTATTATAAGTAAAAGTTTTTACATGTCCAAGACAAAGCAAGGAAAGCAGAGAGTACAGTAAACAACGATCTTCCGTAGTGGCAAATATATTCATTTAAAAAAAGCCAGTTATTATTTCTGAGTTTCCCCCTTTCTAAAACTATCTCCTTTTTCTCTCTCATGTACACACCCAGGATCCACCTACCCCTGCCCTGACCCCAGTGCAGAGGTTATAAACGGAAGCTGCCACATCAGGCTTTTTTACACGGATACTGGGTATCCAAACTCAGGTCCTCATGTTTGTACAGCAAACACACTACCTGCTAAGCCATCTTTTCTGCCCCTCCCCCATCTCCCTCCCTTTTTATCTTCTGAGACAGGCTCTCCATGCTGGTCTTGAACTCAGGATTCTCCTGCCTCAGTCTCCTGTTCTGAAATTGTAGGTAAGGGCCACCAAAAAAACAAAATTAAATAAACAACAAGAAGAGATGAGAGAGGATGAGGTTGTGGCCCGTCCTGGGTTAGGTCAGGCAGAGTCCTCAGGACCCACAACAGTGTGCGAGGGAGCCAGTTTACAAACTTCAACCGTGTGAAGATTCTGTACCAAGGCACCCTCTGTGCAGGAGAGTGCGCCCCTCACTGGGTTCTGAAAGTCAGTGCCAAGGACTTGCACTTGCCAGCCTCCGGAACTGTGAGAGAGTAATTTCTGTTATTTATCTGATGTGCTGCTGGAACTTTTCACAATGCTAGGCGTAGTCTCCACTCGGCGACATCTACAGTCCAATTTCTGTTATTTCATTGTGTTTTATGTGTACGTGTGTGTGCGCACACGTGCATGTGCATGCCACAGTGCATATGTGTTTGTCAGAGGACACCTTGGAGTGGGTTTTCTCCTTGCACCATGTGGGTTCCAGGGATTGAACACTCAGGTTGTCGGAATTGGCAGCAGGACCTTTATCCCATGAACCATCTCACCGGCTCTGTTGAGTTTTCTTTTTTTTTTTTTTTTTTTTTTGTTTTTCGAGACAGGGTTTCTCTGCAGCTTTTTAAAAGCCTGCCCTGGAACTAGCTCTTGTAGACCAGGCTGGCCTCGAACTCAAGAGATCTGCCTGCCTCTGCCTCCCGAGTGCTGGGATTAAAGGCGTGCGCCACCACCGCCCGGCCTGTTGAGTTTTCTTTAGCTTTGTTTTATAGCTCCGTGTTACCTTCTTTTTCCTTAAGTAATCACAGCCCCTCACCCCAAGAAATAAACTCCTCTTGCTAACTTTATTATCCACAGACCAGCTATATACAGCACGGCATGCTTGGTACGGGACAGCTACAGGCTCAGAACAACTGTGCACAGCAGGCACTGATGCCGTACCCATTCTACACATGGGGATGAGGCATAAGTGATTAAATGCAGCCAAGTTATATCCCTGGGAAGTGGGAGAGGCCGGATTTGGACTCCAGAAGTTCAGTCTGTGTATCCCTCCCTCTGTCCATCTCCTACTTCCTTAAGAGACAAAAGTGTTTGTGACCACTGAAGAGGGAGGACACCCTGAATCTAGCTACCCCCCTTTTTTGTTTTTCAAGATAGGGTTTCCCTGTGTATCTCTGGCTGTCCTGGAACTCCAGGCTGGTCTCAACCTCACAGAGATCTGCCTGCCTCAGGGATTAAAGGTGTGGCCACCACCGCCTGACAGCTAATCACCTTTAACCTGAAAGGACATTGTCCATCCTGTGTCCCCTTCTTCCTTTTCCTCCCTTGCTTTCCTGCCTCTCTCCTACAATTCTGTTTTATGCTTAAGTTTGAACAAAGTTACCAGTTTGGCTCCTGTTGCACTTCACTCCTCATTCCGTCTCAGTGGCTCATTTTCTTCTGCTGCTGTCCACTTTGTTTGCTTCAGAATGGTTCTGGAGGCCAGAAGCTTCTGAAGAAGTCTTTTATTTTCACAGTTAATAAGATGTTTCTCTAAACATTGCACGTTTTTTTTCCCATTTCTTCTTGCACTTTCTGCTTTTTAGAGAAATTTGATGCTATGATTCTTCTTCTCACACCTTTGTGATTTCATTTAGGACTTTTCTTTCCTCAGTTGATTTTTTGGGGGGATCATCCTCACAACAGTGTCTAGTATTGCATCATAATAGAGCTAAGTGTTAATTTTACAAACATCCTGGTTGGCCTTTGCAGGGCCCTTTCTATATAGTAAATTTTTTGGGGGGTTCCAACCAGCTCCCAAATCATGACACAGGGATTTATTATTAGCTATGAATGCTTGGCCTTATCTTATGCTTGTCCCACAAGCTCTTATAACTTAATTTAACCTGTTTCTCTTCATCAATTTTTTACCTCAGGGCCTTTTGCCTTTCTTTCCTTTCATGTGTCCTGTTTTCCTGCCTTTCCTGTTTGCTTGGCTGGAGGCTGCCTGGCTGGCTGACCCCAGGTGTCTCCCTCTCTGATTCTCTCTTCTCCTGAGCCTGGATTACTATTCATTATTCACTTTGCCTGCCAGCCCCACCTATCCCTCTACTGCCTAGCTATTGGCTGTTCAGCTTTTTATTATATCAATCAGGTGTTTTAAAAAGATGCGAGGAGCTGATGGGCCAGCCTGCCTCCATTTTAGGCTTGAAAGCCATTTTACAGTAAAAACAAGCTACGTTCATTCATGTTTATGATTAAATCTCTGTTTCTCAAGGACTGGACTATGAGCCAACAAACTGTTCTGTGCCAGCCTTTTCCAGGAAACGGCAGCCATGCCTTTGTCTCAAAAAGTTATTATGACCACATTGTTAGGACACCTTGCAGTCAGTCAGTCGTGTCTTTGCTGTTACGACCACCTCATTATGCTTCTGTTCTGCTTCTGTAATTCTACTTGCCTGCCAAATCCCCCATTTGGAAACCTCTTATCCTGAACTAAAAAGATAAACAAACAAAAATCTCTTATTTTTCCCATGTCCAATGCTGAGCTCTTGAACCCACCTTAGCGGGAGAAAGCTCTTGTGCATGAATAAGAAAGCTTGCTTTAATTTGGCCATGATGATGATTTGGGTCGGCGGGATTAACATTCTTCCTTCTAGGTCACACCCGTTCTCCCTGTGTCCTTCAAGTCACCCTAGTGAGTGCCTGTTGTTCATTGCTCACATGTGTGCTTCTCAGTGAGTGACATCCTTCATGATTATAGGACATTCTAAAGTTCTATTCTTTTTTGTTTTGTTTGTTTTTTGAGACAGGGTTTCTCTGCATAGCCCTGGCTGTCCTGGAACTCAGAGATCCACCAGCCTCTTCCTCCCGAGCGCTGGGATTAAAGACATTGACCACTACCATTGCTTAAAGTCCCATTTTTGTCCTATAAGCAATTTTATAAAAGTTCTTTGGTGTGTTGGCATTTTTAATCTTCTCTTTTTAAACACTGACTTTCAGGAAATAGGGGCAGGCCAATCTCTGTTGAGTTTCAAGTTGGCTTGGACTAGGTAATGAGTTCCAGGCCAACCAGTGCTACATAATAAGACCCCATTACAAAAACAAAACAAAAACGAAAGGTTTTACTTTCTTTTCATAGTATTTGCTGATTGGCAGCTTCTTCGGTCTGAGGGTCTATGCATCTCTGTCTTCTCTGTGTGTGTCTCGGAGCATAGTATGAGGCACTCTTGGATGTCTGCCACAGTTCAACGCAATTGTCTTGCAAGTGTGGGCTACATATGGGGCTGGATTCTTTGGATTTCTGAAAGAGAATGTCCTCTTCTCCTCCAAGGTATCCCTAGCTACCAGGAGCACTGTGCTTCTTTCCACCCGTGATTTCATAGCCATAACTCTTATCTGTAGGCCAACAACACTTCAGGAGAAGGGGAGGTGGTGTGTTTAGCATTTGGTGTGCCTGCTGTCACATCTTGAAAGCTCATTGTTCCTTCGGTGTCTGCAAGATGCCCTTTTCCCTAGTACTTCCATCCCTCAGGGGAAGGCTGTTTTCACTCTTTCACTTCTTGTCTTTTTGTGTCTGTGTGTTGAGGCTTGAACTCAGGTCCTTGTGTGTGTTGGGCAATCACTTTACTGAAGTGCTAACTCCCCCAGTCTGTTTTCTTTCCTTAGGGTCGTCTATTGCTAGGCAGACTTGAGACGTGCATTTTCTTCTCTGAGCATTTTTTTTATGTCTGCCATCCTGAAGAATTTTTTTTGTAGTTTTTAATGTACCAAGGGCTCTTTGTCCTGTTCAGCATGATTATGAATTTTTATTTTTAGATCTCTTTCTGTTAGTTTGGGATGGGTGGTGACGGCAACACACATTCAGTGTACAGCCTTGGGCCAGAACCACGTCTCATGTTTGTGGTAGACAGCAATGTCTGCATCCTGACCCTTCAGTTGCTGTAAACATGTCTGTCACATGGCAAGAAAAATCAAGATTGCAGATGCAATTAGGTTTTCTTATCAGCTGACCTTAAAATAAGGAGATTATATCCTGGATCAGCCAGGCAGGACCAATGTAATCGCAAGGAATGTTAAAAAGGGAGGCAGGAGAATCAAGGTCAGCCCGCTGTGTTGTGAAGAAGTCTCAGGCAACTGTTGCTGGCTGTGAAGAGGGAAGGGCCACAGGCCAGAGGAGCAGGCGGCCACTTGAATCTGGAATCCTCCCTTTGAGTCATCACAGGGGACCTGAGTCTTGCTGACACCTAAGAATTGTCTGGGACTTTTGACCTTGTTTTAAACTTGGTAACTAAAGTTCATGTCATTTGACACAGCAGCAACGGGAGGGTAAGAATGTTGTAAAGTGTTCGCTGAGTCTCTTCTACCATAAAGCCTGTTCTTGGGGAAAGAGCTGCACCTTTGTGTACTCTAGGTCCCCCCAAAAGCCCCTACTTGCTTCCATCCCCCAGCCCGGGTCCCCAAGCTCACTTTGCTCCAGAGTTTCCATTCCCCGTGGCTCAGGTCTCACTGTTATTCCATCTGCTGCCCCTCCTCTGCTGCGGTCATTTCTCTCCACGGGACCCTCTATTTTATGCAGAATTACCCAGTCTTGTCAGGCCGGGCGACCAGTGCCGATCCTGGGCCACCATCATGGGAAAACCTCTGTCTTGTTGCTTTCTCTTCTCCTGACTACTCTCAGGATCTGGTTTCTGTGAGGTCCCTCTCCCCGCCCCCACCTGGGATCAAACCCACGGCCTTTGACATGCCAGGCAAGTGCTGTATCATGAATTGCTTCCCCAGTCCTCAGTTTCCCTGATTCACATACAGCTTGAGAGAGCCACTGCCTCTCTGGCTTTCCTCTGCATACTCACGTTCATCCCAGTTTCTCCAGGAGCCAGGCTCAAGCTCCAGTACAAGTTCTCAGCCCAGCCCTCCTCCAGGGCTCCAGCCCTCCTCCAGAGCTCCTGTATATTTGATTTTGACTAAACTCTGACAGCACACTCCCTAACCCTCTTGTGACCAGGTCTGGTAGCAGGGCCAAGAGACACAATGAGGTAACTCATGGAGAAAGGGCTTCTTCTCACCACATAATCCTGTGGCTGAGTGTACTACACACGAATGCTTCTCCTTAGCATAAACTTGCTTACCGAAACTATTTGTGGAAGCCATGTTAATATTAATACTTCTTCATTTTCTTCCATTGGTCTCCTCCCCATCCCAAGCACAGGCCGGGGCGGGGGAACCAGTAGCTCACCTGATTTCACTCTCTCCACCACTAACCCCTCCACGGAAATTTTATTTTTGCAAAAAGTCTTAAGTTTTGGCCTCTGATCTTCTATAGTATCAGAAGTAGGAAAATCGGGGCAATAGCACAAGTTCTGAAGATGAACCATCGTTTCGTCCCTCTGTGGCAGCCTCCTGACTTTGCCGTCTCCATGGTATCAGATAGAAGCAGGCCTTGGACCAGGTTCTCACGTCTGAGTTTTCCTGGACCTGGCTTGTCATGTTTGTCTGAAGATGTACCCTGTGCCTGCGGGCTGAGCTAGTGACTGTCACACCTTCCCTTACCTCTTTTCATTAGAGGTGTTTGCAGTGGCTATTCCAGGGCACTTAGGGGAGGGAAGAAGTTACCCAAAGTGGCTCTCTCTGCCTGTAACTGGGGGAGGAACATGAGGGATGATGGGACTTTTGAGTACCAGTCCATTGCTGTGCTGTGAAGTCTCGGTCATGTGCTCAGCAGGGCCAGCTACACGTTTCTGGTTTTAGTTAATGTGTTACTCCTGGGGACTGCGACTCAGACGTGCTCACGGGGTGAGAGCCTGACATCACAGCATCCTTGGAGAAGCGGTTTCACTCATGGTAACAAAATCACGGAACACAACTACTGTCCCATGGTGTTTCTGCATCTTTAAAAATAGCCTTCTTTTGAAAAGAAAATGCAAATTAGCTTACATAGTAATATCAGGGCTCTGTCTCATCTTCCTGGCGCAGCTTTCCTGCTGCAGCCTTTTGTAACAATTTCTACTTCTATCCTGCTTTCCCCCACTCTCCTCCCTTAAGGCCCCTTTTCCTCCCAGTCCCACAGCCCTCTTTCTCGCTTCTCCTGGATACACACATCTAACGGCGAGAGGCTAAGATCTGCATATGAGAACATATGGTATTTGTTTTTCTGAGCCTGTGTCCGTATCTTCCTAATAAAGCTCTGCTTTTTGTTAATTTTCATTTTTTAAAAGTAGTTAATAATTTAATTCAGTGCCTCCTTCATGCTAGACATGTGCTTTCTCATCTCCAGCCCCCCACACCTGCCTTTTAACTTTTGTTTTACTCAATTTTTTTTTTTTGAGTTAGCATTTAAGGCTGGTCATGGTGGTGCATGCTTTTAGTCCCAGCACTCGGAAGATAGAGGCAGGAGGATCTCTTGTGAGTTGGAGGCCAGCTTGGTCTACAGCACAAGTTCCAGGACCCCCAGGGCTGCTATACTGAGAAACTGTCTCAAATGCCCCCCATCAAAAGTTACACACACATATATATACATTCATACGCTCTGTGTATGTTTTGCTGGCAGTGTGGTGGTCAAAGGTCAACTTGCTTTCTCTTTCTACCACGTGGGACCTGGGGTTCAAACTCAGGTAACTGGGCTTTGTGGGAAAGGCCTTTACTACTGAGCCATCTTTCCAACCATGCTTTCTATTTTTTAACACTTTGTTTTTATTTCATGTGTGTGGTACTGTGCCTGCCTGTTTGCCTGTGCACCATTTCTTGTGCTTGATGCCTGGAGGGGTCAGATGTAGGCATTAGATTCCTTAGAACTGGAGGCAGTTGTGAGCCATGCCACCCTGAATCCCCAGGAAGAGCAGCAGCTGTCCCTATCCATTGAACCATCTCTCCAGGTCCCCTATTTTTTTATTTTGGAGGTAGGCCCTCTTGCCAAATTTCCTAGGTTGGCCTCAAACTATAATCTTCCTCCTTTATCTTTTTTAGGAGATGGGATTAAAGACTGGTACTACCGAAGTCAGCTTATTCTTTGAGAAGTAAATTTAAGTGTCAATCTTGAATTGGTCAGTTTCTGTCTTTCTCTTTTCTCCTCTCCTCTCTTCCTTTCCTTCTGCTTTCTCCCTCTCTCCTTTCTTTAAGTCTTTATGTCATTACTGTAGTCCAGGCTGGCCTGGAACTTTTAATCCTTCTGCCTCAGTCTCCTAAATGTTGGGTTTACAAGGATGTGCTATCACACTTGGACTTGTTTAGTTATCCACTTTAGAAAATGTTTAGATGTTTTTTATTTCTGGAATCTCATATGCAGGATGCCAGGAAAATAACTAAGCTCTTTCCAGATGGAGAGATCGTTCTCCTGAGACTGTTGAAGTACTTATTATTCTGCTCTGTGTTTCGCTGATCTATTAATGTTTATCTCTTTGTCATTATCATATGGCCATGGTCACTGTGACTTTAGAGGACACTTTGCCGGTAGGGCAAGGCCTCTTTTTGTTTTCATTTTTTTCTTTCAAAGATTCTTGGCTCTGCACATGTGTTTAGTCTCCTGGATGAATTTTAGAATCAACTGTCAATTTCTAAAATCTTCCTCTTGGGACTGGGATTCAAATTGTACTGAGTTGATGTCATTATAACCCTGATTTTTCTCATCAGGAACGGGGTTTGTTTTCATTGGCCAGGTCACTTTCAGGGCCTTCCAGTTCTTTGTTTTCTTATGGATCTGACAACCTGTCAAAGTGTGTGTGCTTCTTTTTAGTAGCTTTAGTTACACACGATTTTCTTTTCCCTTTAAATTTTTTTTTCTAAAGTAACGATTTGCAGTTCATTCAGAGAGAGAGAGAGAGAGAGAGAGAGAGAGAGAGAGAGAGAGAGAGAGAGAGAGAGAGAGAGAGAATTCTTTGGAGGGCAGCCAAGGCCTTGCCTACAAGCCAAGGACAGAAAGGGGAGTGGGCCTCACAAGGAGGATGGAGACCAGGCTGTTTGCTCTCCTGCTGCCACTTCTCCTAGCATAGTTTCTCTCTCCCTAATACAGTTCCATTTTCTTTGATTTTCTCTGTCTTTTACTGTTCTGGAAGCGCTGCAGTGTGGAACAAACTTGGCTATCGGGACTACCCAGACAAATGGAGGATTCTCAGATGGTAACTGATCTGGTGAGGCCAGGCTAAAAACAAAAGGTTTCGAGGCACCACAGCAGAACATCAAAAGAATGTTCTTTTGATTTGTTTTTTGTTTGTCTAGAAGTTGACTCGATAGAGTTCCTCCTCTTCCGTAGCTAGTTTCAGGTGATCAATAAACAGGGACTGATTATTCTCGTTACGGGATTATTAATTGCACAAAATGTACTGGACCCATGAGATTGTAGCTAGGAAGTTTCTGTATGCTAGCAAAACCTTCTACCACTGAGTTATGCCTCTTGCCCCAAATGTGACCACTTGAGATAAAGATGACAAATGTTTCGTGAATGAATGTTTAGCTTGAATGTATGTCCGCACACCATATATGTGCAGAGCCCATGGAGGGTAGAAGAGGGCATTGGACCCCCTGGAACTAGAGTTACAGATGGTTGCCAGCTGCCACGGAAGTGCTAGGAATTGAATCCTGGTCCTCTGGAAGAACAACCACTTAACCACTGAGCCATCTCTTCAGTCCTACAATTCATTTTAACTCTTTTTACCATTTTTTTTTGTAGTGGAAAAAGGTGCTTCGTAAAAGACATTCCCCTTCCAAGTCCTAGCTATTCTGTCTAGAATGTGTTCCTAATGTAGTCCAGTAGCTGATATCAACTGCCAGACCAGGAGCCAGGGTGAAAGTTACAATGGCAATTTGGAAGCTAGAAAACTTGACAGACTTGCTTTTGTTACTCATTGAATGACCTTCACAGGTAAATAATCTAACCTCTGTGAATATATTTTATTTTCAAACCTAGGAAAATTACTTTTGTTTTGGGTGTGCTGAGTTGTAAGCACAGTTAAAAAAGAAAGGGGGGGGAGAGAAATAAAGAAAGAGGGGGAGGGGAGGGAGAGAGAGAGAGAGAGAGAGAGAGAGAGAGAGAGAGAGAGAGAGAGAGAGAGAGAGAGAGAGAGAGAGAGAGGAGAGAGAGAGAGAGAAGAAAGAACTGGGTTCAGGCGATTTATTGCCCGTGTCTGGTTTTTGTTTTAGGGACAGGGTCTCACTATCCCTCATCGAGATCTGCCTGCTTCTGCCTCCAGAGCGCCGAGTCAAAGACTAGGGGCCAATCTGAGACTGTGCTAAACCTTAAGAAAAAATAATAATTCTAGAGATTGAGGACTACGACAGCAAAGGGGAATCAAGAGAGGGCATCCCTGAGGGTCTCAGTCCTCCCTGGCTGATACTGAAGAACTTCCCAAGGAAGACAGGGCTGTTAACTGGAAAACTAGTATTTGTTTTGGATGAGGTTTTTTTCCCTACTAATAAAAAAAAAAGTCCCAAAGTTCTCCAAACTTTGCTTCCCCGCCCAGTCTGCAAACATGGAGTCAGGTTTCGCCCTCCACTGAAGGGGCCGCCCGGAGACAAGCTGGAGCCAGGGGCCCAGCTCGGGGGCTCAACCCCAGATCCTCAGGATCCCGCGGACACATCAGCCAGTCCAGGGCGCGGCTTCCGGTAGAAGAGGCGGGCTTTCCGATAGCTACTCTGTCTTCCGGGGCGGGACTTCCTGTCATTAAGGCATCTGGCTGCAAAAGTGGTTGGAGTGCCGACCGCGCGAATCCATGGGCCCCTGAGGCCCTGTGTTCGTGGAAAGGGGGTCCTAGAGGACATTCTTTATAGCTGCTCCTTGCTTTTTCCGTTCCGCGACAGCTCCATTTGCGCGAAAACTCTGGGTTTTTGTCGCCACCGCCCACCTGAGGCTCTTCCGCTTCCCCTTTTTCCAAGGCTCCGCCCCCAGCGTCCTGTGGCTATGACGACCGCTCCGCGGGATTCAGTAGTGTGGAAGCTCGCCGGGCTGTTGCGGGATTCGGGTGAGTGAACTTCCGGCTTATCTGGAGTTGGACGCTGTGCGTGTGTTCCATACCTTCCAGGAACGCCGGACTCCCTGAGTCACTGCCGGCGGGGTCACGAGGTGTGAGAGACTTCTCATTTCTCTGTTCTCCTGGGTGTGTTCCTCGTGACGCGTTGGTTAAAGGCCTGTCTTTGGCAGTCTGAATTGTTACTAGCCATTACTAGCACCACTTACCTCCGCAGAGGGAAGGGATCATTACTAGATGAAACACTTCGCGACAAGAACGTAGTCACTTGTAGAGAAAGCCACCAAGTATAGCACCTTAAACACCTGAAATTGGGAGTGAGACCCACATAGGTGAGTCCCAACCCTCTTTCAGACGCGGCTAAGTTTTTAGAGCCTCACTTAGTATTCTTCGCAGGTAGGTTATCATAGTGGTTGTACTCAAAGATATCAACAGTTCAGTTATCTTATTTAGTGGAGTGCATGCATACATAATAAATGTTCCAGAGTGTTGCTGCAATTGCTTCCCTCGGTTCCTGGGCACGGTGAAGCTCACACCAGTATTGTTTGTGACATGGTTGGCATCAGTGATAGAAACAGGCTTTGACTTAAGATCAAAGTTGTATTAATTATCAGCTGGATGATCACCGCCAAGACGATTCTTGGAGGGCTGGGAAATAGCTCAGCAGGGGAGCATGCGCTTAGCACGAAATAGCTCAGCAGGGGAGCATGCGCTTAGCACGGACAAAACTTTGATTTCAGTCCCTAGCATCACAAGAAAAGGAGAGATTCTTCTCTGAGCTTCAGTTTTCCTGTCTGTCAGGTGGGGTTAATAGTTCTTTGGGGGAAATAATGATGAGATTTAGACGAGGCAGGAGAGTCACTTGACTTGTGTGACCTCGTTAGCGTCAGTGTCTTCTCTCTCCACACTCCCCTGGTGGGACTGTGGACTCTCTCGGTAGCAGTTTCATTTTCTGACTTGAATCAATAATAACTCCCATGCCGTGCCTTTTCTAGACTGCTGAGAGACTCCTTGAATCATGTCTCTTGTCTATTCTCAGTTCATTGTCTAGTACATAGAAAATCTTTATTCAAGGTTGTAAGATTTATTATTCTGCAAAAATCTGACATGGCTCCTGGACTGGGATCATAGAGTGCATGAATATGATTATGGGGCTGGAATAGTTTTGTGTCTTGGTTATGGTGGTAGTTGACAACATCTACACAAACAGCAGAGAACTGAATACTGTAACCGTGATACGAACACCGATTTTGTGGTTTTTCTCATTGTACTAGCATTATAGAAGTATAAACGTGGGGGAAGCTGAGTAAAGGGTTTAGAAGTTCTCTCTGCTATCTCTCTGTATCCCAGGCTGGCCTTGAAATTATGATCATTATGATTTAGTGTCTTATCTTCTGGAATTATAAATGTGTGACTACACCTGCAATATTCTTTGACTTCTTGGTCTCTCTCTGTCTCTCTCTCTCTGTCTCTCTCTCTGTCTGTCTCTGTCTCTTTCTCTCTCTCTCTCTCTTTCTCTCTCTCTCTCTCTCTCACTGTGTCACTGTGAGTCTGGAATTCACAGAGATCCACCTGCTTCTACCTCTCAAGTTCTGGGATTAAAGATGTGCACCAGCACACCTGGTTTTAGAATATATTTTAAAACATTTCTTTACATCTAGTGTGTAACTGTCCTCTCCAGATGGAGTGATGAGTGGGTACATCTCTAAATATTTTTATTTTGTTGGGGGGCACCCTTAAGGTCAGAGGGCAGCCAGAGGTGTCATTCTTCAGGAGCTGACTTCCTTGTTCTTTGTGACACCAGCTGTCACTGAGACCTGGGCTTGCTGATTAAGTAGGCTGACTAGCCATTGACCCCAGGGATCTTTCTATGGCTGTCTCTTCAGTTTGTGCCATCAGGGGGGTGATGGGGGCAAAATTCAGGTTCTCGTGCTTTCTCAGCAAGCACTTTACTGACCGAGTCATCTCCCCAGCCCCCAGAGGTCTTACTTTGAGAAGGCTCTCTGGGTGACATTGATCTTCAGCTTGGCAATAAGTAAAAGGGAACGTATCAAAATGAGAGAGCTGTGGATCGAGTGGGCTGTATTTCCAGTACTGTAAGTAGCCTAGGCTCTTTTGAGTGGAAAGCAAAAGAATTTGGAAAAGTCTCTTAGAGTGAAGCAGTTTCTGTATCAGGTTGAAAACTAGGATTTTGTTTGTTTTTAACATGGGCAATTGTAGAAGACTTCTGAGCTGGAAGGGGTAGAAAGTTTGCTCTCACAGTGGAGCATCTTCAATACGGATGAGGGTGGGTAATTTTGGGGTCCCACAACGAAAGACGTTTCATTTTCTCCTCTGTCATGTCTGCCCTTCTTCCTGCAGGGGACACAGTTCTCTCTGGCTGCAGCACACTGAGCCTGCTAACAGGCACACTGCAACAACTGAACCGAGTGTTTGAACTGTACCTGGGGCCATGGGGCCCTGGCCAGACGGGCTTTGTGGCTCTTCCCTCCCATCCTGCCGACTCACCCATCATCCTCCAGCTCCAGTTCCTCTTCGATGTGCTGCAGAAAACGCTTTCACTCAAGGTCTTAGGAGGAACAAGGGGGCTGGATATGCAGAGAGCCTTAGGGGATGATGGTGGCAGGGGATGAATGGGGTGTGAGAAGGCTGGGAGGCTGGGATCCAGATGATGTCAGTGATGTGGGTGGTTGTGTTGAGAAAATGGTGCTGATTGGAGACTACCTTGCCTCATAACCTGCATGTTCCTTTTCCAGCTGGTCCACATCCCTGGTGTTGGCCTTCCGGGGCCCATCAAGATTTTCCCCTTCAAGTCCCTTCGGCAGCTGGAGGTGAGGGAGTATTGGAGCATATGGGTGGGCAGAACCTAGTGAAAGGCAGCCTCGTGGGTGTGAGTCTGGAGAGCCTCTTGGTGGGCGATCAGGTCTGAATGTGCCATTGCCCTTCAGTGAGCTCTTTTCCTTTAGCATTTCCCTTATTCCTAGCTGGGCTTGGCCATCCTTTCCCTCCTTCCCATCAGAAAAGGTGGGGACGAGGCCTTTGTCTTCTTTGAAGCTTTGCTTACCTCCTCCCTTTCTTCTCATGCACCAGCTTCGAGGAGTCCCCATCCACAGCCTGCGTGGCCTCCGTAGCATCTACTCACAGCTGGAGTCTCTGGTTTGTAGCAGGAGCATCCAGGCACTTGAGGTAAGAGTGTGAGGGGTGGTTCCTTGTCCTGAGAAATGCAGAAGGCCAAGCATTGTGGTTTCCCCCAGTTTTCTCCCCCTGTCCTTTGTGACCCCACAGCGCTCGCTCTACACCTGTCTGTGTATTTACAGTCACACCAAGCTATATAGTCTAGAGTCTGTCTCCCCGTGGTCCCTGTAGTCTGCTCCCTGGGGACAGTGACTTGATCTCCAGGGAGACCTGGTATATATGAATGATGGACAGGATGCTAGCGCATGTGTGGGGAGGAGGTTGAGGATGAAGTAGTAGGTGTGCCTGTCCCCTACCCAGGAGCTCTTGTCAGCCTGTGGTGGCGACCTGTGCTCTGCCCTTCCCTGGCTAGCTTTGCTTTCCGCGGACTTCAGCTACAACGCTCTCACCAGCTTAGACAGCTCCTTGGTGAGTGCCCCCTCCCCCCGCCCAGGGAAGGAGCCTTTGGGGAGGGAAAGGATGGGTCCTTCATGAGGAATGCCAGCCATTTGACAGGTATTCTTGTGAAGAACCTTTCTGTGCGTCTTTTTCCTGCCCCCTCCAGCGTCTTCTGTCAGCTCTTCGCTTCCTCAACCTGAGCCACAATCATCTCCAGGACTGCAAAGGCTTCCTGATGGTAAGGGTGAGCTGCCAGTTGCTGGTGGACTTGGGCCTTGGATGGTTCTGCTCTCACTCACTCTCCACATTGCTCTCGGTCCTAGGTGGAACCACATCCTGAGAGTCAGTACTGCGTGTGGGTTTCTTCTCTAGCATACAAGGCAGTTGTGATCTCAGCTTGGAACACCTAGATGACTTGGGGCAAATCACTTAGCTTCTTGGTTTGCTCACCTGTAAAGTGGAACTCACGGGAGTTCTTGTGAAGAGTACCCTATGTCACAGCCTAGTGTGTGGCTCAGAAGTGGTAGATTCTATGATGATGACAAACCTTTTCCCTGTGTCTTTTCTGTCCTCCACTAAAAATAAATAAGGCTGCCAGGCAGTGGTGGTGCACACCTTTAATCCCAGCACTTGGGAGGCAGAGGCAAATGGATCTCTTGTGAGTTCAAGGTCAGCCTACAGAGTGTATAGGCAGCCAGCTATACACAAAGAAACCCTGTCTCGAAAAACAACAACAACAACAACAACAATAATAATAGTAATTAAGAGTAATTTAATAATAATAAGACTGAGCACTTGTTAAAATGGTAAACATATACTTCCAAGTCTTAAAATAGGGAAGAGGGTTCAAAGTGAACTGCTGAATGGGGAATGAAGGAGTAGAGAAGAGCCTGGGGGTCATCTTTGCACACAGAGACCTGGGCATTTACAAGTCAGGAAGTAGCTGTGGGTCCCCATGAAGTGCACCTGGGCTTTCTCACTGACTGCACTGACTGGCTAGGTCCCTCTTGTCCCCAGAGATTGGCCCTTTCTTCAGGTAGTGGCTGAAACAGATCAAATCTCTTTGGTTGCTTTGAGTGCTCCTCAGAGCCTTGTCTTCTTCCAGGCGGGAACTTGGTAGGTTGGAGTTACCATCAGGGAGTAACTGGAACTGTTAGGAATGGCTTGTGTTGAGCCTGCAGCTTCTACAGGTCAAGGTAGATTTGAGAAGATGGCACAGAAGACCCTGCCTAGAGCTTTGTCAAATCAAGAACCTTTGTCTCCTCACCCACTGGCAGGATTTATCCGAGCTGTACCATTTGGACATCTCCTATAACCACCTGCACTTGGTGCCAAGAGTGGGACCTTCAGGGGTGGCCCTGGGGATTTTGATACTGCGAGCCAATGAGCTTCAGAGCCTTCAGGGTAAGCAGAAAATGTGTGCAGGGTGGGGTCAGTCTGGAAAGGAATTGGACAGGTGTGGCTCAGGTTGGCCCATAGACCACTGTCATCTAGATCAGTGGTTCTCAACCTTCCCAACACTGCAACCCTTTAACACAGTTCCTTATGTTGTGGTGACCCCCAACCATAAAATTATTTCATTGCTGCTTCATAACTGTAATTTTGTACGGTTATGAATTGTAATAAAAATAATCTGATATGCGACCCCCAGGTTGAGAACTGCTGATCTAGAGCCCCGTGAAGACTTAGAGGTAGGACTGTGGTGCAGAGAGTTGTCTTCCACCTCTGTCTCCAGCATGCCACCAAAGGCCTCTTCCTTCTCTCCTCCACACTAGGCCTGGAACAGCTGAGGAACCTGCGGCACCTCGATGTGGCCTACAATCTTCTAGAAAGACACACAGAGCTGTCACCACTGTGGCTGCTGACTGAGCTCCGTAAGGTGAGAATGAGTTCCTTATGGGCCTGGGAGCCACCTTCAGGTCTGGGTCTCCTTGTGCGTTCTAAGGGGGAGGATCTCCAGCCTACCCAGTCTCCTCTCTGCCCCGCAGCTCTATCTGGAAGGTAACCCTTTGTCGTTCCACCCGGCACACCGTGCAGCCACTGCTCGGTACTTGCCACTTCGGGCCAGAGATGCTGCTCATGGCGTGAGTGATTATCTAGTGTCTGTCCTTCTGTGACTTCAGCCCTCACTATCCCCGAGTGTGAGGCCAAAGACCTAGTCATCCTCTGGTGCTGTTGGTACATGGAGGAGTCATTGCCCATGGGCCCTGCCTCAAGCTCTGCTCTCTCCTTTCTCTTGCTCAGTTCTTGCTCGATGGTGAGGTTTTGTCACTGCAGGATCTTCAGGTTAGCCTGGTGGGGAGGGATGAGGGAGGACTCATGGGATGACATGAGGGGAAGGCAGTAGCTGGGGAGATGGGGTAGGAAGGGTTTCCTGGTCAGTGGAAAGTAGGGTCCTTCTCTGGTTAGCTCAAGCAGGCAGAGGTGCCCCCTTGGTTCTGACCTCCTTCCTGTTGTCTCATACCAGACTTCAGAATCTTTAGGGCTTGGTCCCGTGACCCAACCTCCCTCCTGGCCAGTGGGGAGCACCACTGAAACCTCAGGTGGCCCTGAGTTGAGTGATAGCCTCTCCTCAGGGGGCATTGTGGCCCAGGCCCCACTTCGTAAGGTGAAGGTAAGTGGCATCTTCTGCTGGTTTGTGCCTGGGCTTGGGTGGTCTCTTCACTGGCACTGTAGGTACCTGGTAGGCTGGCAGCAGTAAGACTTGATCCTGTTAGAACTTGGCACTCTCTGGTAGGTTATGTAGGTGGCCATGGATGGTCAGGCTGAAAGCTCCGGTTTTTATAGAACTTCATCTGTCTGTCCAAACTAGAGCCGAGTCCGTGTGAGGCGGCCTAGCATCTCTGAGCCCAGTGACACAGACCCAGAGCTCCGAACTCTGGATCCCTCCCCAGCTGGTAAGTTGACCCTCCCTGCTCACGCCCCTCCCAACTCCCTTCAGATCTCTGTAGTCTTGAAATTACCTTGTAGGTGTTAGGAGAAACTTGATTTTGGGGTGGTATAGATTATTATGGAGGGCCCCTCAGTCTGTTGTCCTTTTAGTGTAGGCTGAAGAGAAGGACTTGCTTCCAGGCAGCGTTCTCCTAAGAAACGCGGATCTCATAGGGTGCTACAGATTGTATAATGAAGAGATTTTATTTTATGGCCAGAGCCATTTGGGAAGTGTAAGGTGAAACAAAGTGAAACAGATTTTTTTTCCCTACACGTTATCTCAGGGTCTTACATATGCGACCGTGTTTTATGAATCTCCATAATTGTTTGGTGTGTGGGTCTGGGTTGCTTTTGATCACAGCATTCCTTAGGACACAGCTGAGGACATACTGCGGAGGGGAGGCCTATTGAGAGTAGCCATGGAAGAGGCTGGGGTCACCTAGGGTTGGGGTAGGGCCTCAGCTCTATGTCCTCCTTCCTCTCAGGGTGGTTTGTGCAACAACACCGGGAACTTGAGCTGCTGAACAGCTTCCGGGAGCGATTTGGCTGTGACTGGCTGCAGTACAGGAGCCACATGGAGACCTTGGGGAGCTCCCCTCTTGCCACCACCAAGACTCCTGCCCTTAGCACGCCTAAGGATACCCAGAGCCTGGAGACTGCGTACAGCCCTCCAGCCGCAGTGGAAGCTGGAGATACTAAGGAATCACCACAGATGTCAGAGGAGGACAGGGTGGAACCAGAGCTCCATGAAGAAGAGAGGGAAGAACAAGGTAAAGAAGAGGGATCGAGAGAGGACCTGGAGGAGGAAGAGGAACAGGAACAGAAGGAAGTGGAAGGTGAGAGGCATGCACCATCAGGGATATGGGGACAAGTGCTATTGAGATGTCTGAAGGGTTGTGGAGAAGCCAGGCTGGGTAGAGCCTCTCTCCGGCGAGCAGGGACCTGGACCCTTTCTTCACTCCAGTTCTCTCTTGGCCTCTCTGCAGCGGAGCTCTGCCGCCCCATGTTGGTGTGTCCCCTGCAGGGGCTTGGGGGCATGCAGGACAAGGAATGCTTTCTCCGAGTCACTTCTGCCCACTTGTTTGAGGTGGAGCTCCGAGCAGCCAGGACTCTGGAGCGGCTGGAGCTACAGAGCCTGGTAGCAGCTGAGCTAGAGTCGGAGACTGAGATTCCAAGAGAACGGGCGCCCGAGGTGAGTTGTGGGGCCGGGGGCTTGGCAAGAAGTGCTTGGCTTGTCCAGACTCATCTTTGATAGCCTGTTGGTTCTTGTGTGCCAGGCGCTGGGCTGGGTACTTTCCACTTCCCTGAGTACTTGGAGCCGAGGCGTGCTCTGGGTGCGTGTGGCTGGGGAGTGGGCTAAAGGATGGATTCTGTCTACGGGCTCGGCGTCAGCACCAGAATTGTAGGTCCAGAGTTACTGTTTTCCTTCATGCTCCGTTTCATCTCCTGCCCACTGCTGTGTTCTTTCCTCCTGCACAGGGCTCAGGTCCACCCCCTGGGGCTCCGGTTCTTGTTCTGCGATTTTCCTACATTTGTCCTGACCGGAAGTTGCGCCGCTATGCCGTGCTGGAGCCAGAGGCCCACGAGGCCATCCAGGTGCTGGATCCAGAGGCCGGTGGGAAGAGTGGAGGGAGCAGGTCCCCGGGTTGGAGGGTTGGGGTCTCCATGCAGTTCCACCTATAACCTGCTTGCTCACAGCTAACTGCCTCTGACCCATCTCTTGTCAGGAGCTGCTTGCTGTGCTGACCCCGTTCACCAGTGTGAAAGAGCAACAGCCTGGGGAGGCCAGGGACCCACAGAGGGGCAGATTCCAGTGTCTGCGTTGTAGCTTTGAGTTCAAGCCGGATGAACCCACTTTGGGTCTGGAGAGTGAGGAAGGCTGGAAGCCTCTGTTTCAAGACCCAGGTACCAGCTGTGCCCTTGATCTCCCTCCCCACTGCAGGGAAGGTGTCTCTGAGAGGAGTGTGCAGAGGGAGCCCCAGGAAAGAGGGCCTTAGGGGAGTGGACAACTGTTGGCATCCGGGAGAAACACAACTGCCTGCCTGCTGTGTTAAACAGCAGAAACAACCCTTTCAGGGTTGGCAGTGCTGTTTTGTGAGTGTGCTTAAATATACTCATTTTTTCATAACTCGACGGCTTTTGGCTCTTTGGGGTAACATTTCAGGAATGGCATAAAGCCTGATGCACCCTCAGGGCAGTGCCAGGCTGTCAGGAGCCCTCAGTGCAGTGCCAGGCTGTCAGGAGCCCTCTGTGCAGTGCCAGGCTGTCAGGAGCCCTCTGTGCAGTGCCAGGCTGTCAGGAGCCCTCAGGGCAGTGCCAGGCTGTCAGGAGCCCTCTGTGCAGTGCCAGGCTGTCAGGAGCCCTCAGGGCAGTGCCAGGCTGTCAGGAGCCCTCTGTGCAGTGCCAGGCTGTCAGGAGCCCTCTGTGCAGTGCCAGGCTGTCAGGAGCCCTCAGTGTAGTGTCAGGCTGTCAGAAGCCCTCTGTACAGTGACTGTTGAGGGAGCCGCTTTGGGGATTGGCACAAATCTGTCCTTCCCTGACCGACCTTGTGAGCTACTTGATAGGATGCAGTGCCTTGTGGCATCTCTTTATGTTCTGATCTCGGGATTGCTCCACTGTGGGCCAAACAATAAGGGCTTTGAAGGCCCTGAAGAAGGAAGGGGAACTCTGGCTAACAGCTGTGTGCAATGCATAATTCTTATCAGCTACACTTTTTGGCAGCAGACATAACAAGGCTAAGTTATTTTTTTCCAGAAAAAATACCCCTGTGTCCTTGCCTGTTGTGAGCCTGCCCTAGCAGGCTCAGCAGTCCGAGCCATAGAAGTGCAGGAGAATATCACAGTCCTTCCTGGATCCTGGCTGTCCTTCATGCTGTGGCTTCTGCAGTTCTCCTGTGGTGGAGTTTCTCTTTGAAAGTTTTTGATGTTTTGAGACCAAGCCTCATATAGCTAGGGATAATCTCTCACTGGACCTGGCCTCAGACTCCTATGTAGCTTAAGCTGGCCTTGAATTTGTGCTAGTCCCCCTGCCTCGGTCTCTTGAATACTAGCATTACAGGTGTGTGCTCCCTTGCCCAGCTTTCTTGTGAGATTTAAATCTGACAATAAAACACCAAGTATAGCTGCTGGCATAAAGCAAAGGTCCTTCATATATGGTAGCTTCTCTTATTACCTCCAGCTATGTAAGTGTGGATAGGGTGTGGAAGTTGTTTAATTTTTTCCTTTCTTATTTGCAAAATGGGTAGGAAAAGTTTTGACGGGGCTGCCCATGCCTGCAGTGTTGCAGCCACTCAGTGTCTCTCGCCTCATTGTTCATCCACATCCTTCACTCTGTGTCCACTCACCCATCCTGCCAGCTCCTTAAGCTCCTTAAGGCAGGCATGGTTTTCATTTTCTCTTACAGACAGTAGTAGTCAGACTCAGAGTGCCGCTGACTGGTCCACGATTACCCATCTAGTGATTAATGACAGAGTCAGCTGACTGGTCCAGGATTATCCATCTAGTTGGGATCTAGACCTAACTGGCACGAGGGACCTCCTTGTCTTCCCCAATCTACTGATTTTTGTCTTTGTTGTTATCATTATAATGATTGCATGTGTGCACATGGGATTGGTGGCTGTGTCTGGGGCTGAGATAGACTGGAGGGTGGTGGCGAGCATTACGGGCTCACAGGGTCTCTGTCTGTCACTCCAGAATCTCCTGTTGTGTGTCCAAACACATGAACACATGTTGTATGTATGCATTCATGTAGCTGTGTGCATATGTGTGTGTGTGTGTGTGTGTGTGTGTGTGTGTGTGCACGTGAAGGCCAGAGATCAACACTGAGTGTCTTCCTCAGTCACTATTTACCTTATTTTTGGGGGATAATCTCTCTCTGGGCCTGGAGCTCATTAGTTTGGCTAGACTGCCTGGCCAGTGAGTTCCAGGGACCTGCCTGTCTGTCCCCCAGTGTTTCCCCAGAACACTGTGGTTACAGGTACACCGCACCACACTGCCTTTACCTGGGGCCTGGGGGTCTGCACTCAGATCCTCATGCGCGTGTGGGAGGTACCACTCGCATCTCCCTGGATCCTGATTTTGATTTTCAAGCATTGCTGGTAAAGCAGTGCTGGGCTTGACTAGCTCACGGCTGCGGGGGACCAGAGCAGGTCCTGGAAACCAGCAGGTGGGATGTATTTCAGGAGGCTGTTGGCCCTCACTGGGATGGGGAGGGATAGGTTAGAGACTACGCTTGGAGATGGGCCTGGGAGTGGGATGTTGGGATTGGTGGCTGTGTCTGGGGCTGAGGTAGACTGGAGGGTGGTGGCGAGCATTACGGGCTTACAGGGTCTCTGTCTGTCACTCCAGAATCTCCTGTTGTGTGTCCAAACTGTGGGAGTGACCATGTGGTTCTCTTGGCCATGTCTGGGGAAATCCCTAATAGAGAGCAGAACCCGGAAGACAAACCACCAGATCCCCCCGGGTTCCCTGGCCCTGCCTGTGACCTTGATAACCACAGTGACCATCCCAGCGGGTCTGATGGCACCCCACCTCAGGCATCCGTAACTCATGGCCGTAGCAGCTGGAGCCTCAGTCCAGGTGAGTGCAGGTGAAACAAGGTGGCGGAGTGCGGGGGAGCTGGGCATGAGGAAGAAGGTAAGTTGGAGCTGTGGCCTCCCAAAGCCGGGCTGATGGCCTGCTGATTGCTCATAGCTCCTGGACACTCCGGTCTTCGCTCTGTGGACCACCGCCTCCGGCTCTTCCTGGATGTTGAGGTGTTCAGTGACTCTGAGGAGGAGTTCCAGTGCTGTATCAAGGTCTGTGCCACCCACCGCCATGGGCATCAAGTCGTGGGAGAGATGGGACAGCCAGTGTGCAGGGATAGAGGCAGGTGTCCTCAGGGGGGTCCAGGAGGCAGCGCGCTGCATCTGCCAGGGAGTCTGGATGGATCCCAGGGAGGGACTACCCAGAAGATTTGAAGGAAGGGAGTTTGTTACTTAAGATAGTCTTGACCGAGTGTGGAGGACAGGTTAGAAACATTGAGAGGACACCGGGGAGCCTGCTAAGAGATCCTGGGGCTGGTGGGAGGACAGACTGCATGGTCAGAAACAGAGTGGTGAGGAGAGGCTGGTGATCACAGTAGTGACAGTGGCTGGGATGCAGCTTTTGGTCTGGCACATGCCTCCTTGGTTTTATTTTCTGGTTTCTCATCCACTTTCCCTTCCCTTAGGTGCCAGTGGTGTTAACAGGCCACACGGGGGAGTTTCTGTGCCTTGTGGTTGTGTCTGACCACAGGCTTTACCTGTTGAAGGTGACAGGGGCTATCTGGTGAGTGTGCCAGGTGTGTAGCTGGGGCAGCATCAGCTCCTGCCAGTGTCATCCTGTCTACTTCTTAATCTTGGTCACCCTGTTCTCTCCACAGTGGGCCTCCCGCTAGCTGGCTCCAGTCCACCCTGGCCATTCCTCTGCAGGATCTGAGTGGCATGGAGCTTGGCCTTGCAGGCCAGAGCCTTCGGTTGGAGTGGTCAGCTGGGACAGGCAGTTGTGTATTGCTGCCCCGAGATGCCAGGCATTGCCGTGCTTTCCTTGAGGAGCTCACTGGTGAGAGAGGCTGGGAGGGATGGACTCGGAGGTCAAGCTTTCAGGGCCTGCTCCTCAGTTTGATGCTTACTAGTAGACTGAGGTCCTGGAACTCCCTGCTCCCTCAATACCCGCAGTATCAGTTTCTGAGGTCCCACATTACGGAGAATAGCCAGGGTCAGAGCTTGGGCTAGAAGACTGCAAAGGCCTCTGAGGGTTCCTGTCTCTGGCCGGCCCTATCCAGGTGTTTTGCAGGCTTTGCCTCGCACCCAGAGGAACTGCATCAGTGCCACGGAGGAGGAGGTGACCCCGCAGCATCGGCTCTGGTGAGTCAGCCGATGGTTAGGGTTCAGTGGTGACAGTCTCCAGGCACAGCCCCACCTCATGCCCGTACCTCCCCACCTACTCCCACTCCTTGAAGCCCACCCTACCCTGGCTGATCCTCTTCCTGTGTCTACTGTGGTCTCCACAGGCCATTGCTGGGAAAAGAAACTTCCACAGAGGTTCCTCAGTTCTTCTACCTTCGGGCCTTCCTGGCTGAAGGTAGGCCCATGCTGCAGATGCTTCCCTGCTTTGTGTACCCCATATTGTCCTGGCTTGTCCCCTATTGCCTCTATAGTACCCATGTCGTAATTTTCAGCTTCTGGAATTTGGACTCCTCAACTTTGCAGGCATACCTATGCTAGGTTGGTGTTTCCCACTTCTCCAGGTGGGGTCAGGGGTCCTCAGGGCTTCAGCTGCCCGGAGACCTTAGCTGTGGCATCCAGCCTTCCTAAAGTGGGTATATTGGCTGCATATGTCCCCTCATCCTGTCAAGAGGCTCTGGGCCTTTGGGTTGGCTGGTGCGGTGGCTCCCTCAATATAGGCCTTAGTATAGGCCTTCGGGGCTTTTGGTGGTTAGGGTCCTTGGAGTTTGTGGAAGCATGGTGCTGATTTGTGACCCACTCTTTAGTGTGGTGCATTCCTCTTCTCCAGAGCAGTGTTGGGACGCTAGACCTGGGCATCTAGGTCTGTCATAGCCTTTCGCTCTAGGCATCATCTTGCCTCTCTCTCTGCAGGCTCGTCTACCTGCCCTGTGTCCCTGTTGCTGACGCTGTCCACACTATACCTACTAGATGAAGACCCTACAGCGTCCCAGGCAGAGTCCCCCCTCCCAGTGGTGTCTGGGGAAGCCTCTGAGCAGGCCCCTCCTCGGGGGCAAGGTCCTTCCATGCAGGTCAGGGAGCAGCAACCACTCAGTAGTCTGAGCTCCGTGCAGCTGTATCGCACAAGCCCTTTGGACTTGCGGCTTATCTTCTATGACGAGGTAGGGGTGTGTGTGTGTGTGTGTGTGTGTGTGTGTGTGTGTGTATACAGTGTGAAAATACATCTTGGAAGGATGGGTATTAGTTTGGGATGGTGCCGAGGGAGGGGCAGGCATCCAGTGGGGGCAGAGTCTGGATGTGAGGACCTGGGTTTGGTTGAGCAGCGTGTGTAGAAAGCAGCAGTCAGCAGTGGGAACATCCTGGCCTGAAACCTAACTGGTGCGAGTTGTTGTGATCAGCCCACCTGCTGTATGCCAACTGTTTGACCTTCACAACCCCAGCATGAAGAGGAGGTGCCTTTCTTGGTCCTGTAGTACAGATGGTGTAACTAAGGCCCAGAGACCTGAGCAGGCTTGCACAGGTCACAAGGGTAGAGTCAGGAACTGAACCTGCTCAGTTCTCGACTCTAGAGCTTACATTCCCTACAGCAGGGAAGATTAGAGATGAACGCCAGCCCTCTGGAGCCTGCAGTCAATGCTGACTGGACTGCCGTCAAGGCTCAGAGTCAGCCTTTTAGTGCAGAGTCAGATAGACCTAGGGAGGAGAAGAAAGGAAGAGCCTTTAAAAGCCAAGGAGGGTGGTGAGTCCTCGCCTAAGACCCCCTTGGCCTCTTGGCATGTCTTCTTCTGTGTCTCCCCCTGCCATCTGCTTGAACGGCTAGGTGTCTCGACTGGAGAGTTTCTGGGCACTCCATGTTGTGTGTGGGGAGCAACTGACAGCCCTCTTGGCCTGGATCCGGGAGCCCTGGGAAGAGCTGTTCTCCATTGGACTACGGACTGTAACCCAGGAGGCTCTGGACCTCGACCGATGAGGCGTCTCCACTGAGCTTGCCTGACTCAGGAGTTTCACTGCAGAAGTCCCTTCTTCTGACCTCTGGGCCCATCTTCTTGCCTGGCTGCAGACCTCCCCAGCGACTGGCCACTGGCTAGTGAGGCCCCAGATGACCCACAGCTCAAGAGAAGGACAGAGAAATGGTCTGGTCCTTGGGTGATCAGGGGTCAGTGAAAGCGTCTCTCCAGCGCGTCTCTCAGGTATCAGTCACGTTGTTTCCGTGCCAGGTGTCATGGGTGGTGGTACATAGTAATGTCACCCATGAAGCCTGCCATGCCCGAATCCCTTCCTGGAAGCAATCTAATTTACACTATGAGACCGTCTCCAGTCCTTCTCCAGCAAAGTAGGACCCATCAGGTGGCCTTGCATGGGATCACTGCCTGTCAAAAAGTAGGGTCTCTTAAGATTCTGTGTTGTTCTTTTTGAGATAGTGTCTCACTGTGTAACCTTGGCTAACCTGGAACTTGCTATATAGACCAGGCTGGCCTTGAACTCATAAAGATCTGCCTGCCTCTGCCTTCTAAGTGCTGGGATTAATGGTGTGAGCCATCAGAGTTTACATTTTAAATAAAGACCTGCAATTAAAGGTGAGATTCTGTCATTGCTGACTCTGTAAATTACCTATAGCACCAAGCATTATACTGTTGCGGAAATTTCAGTGCATGTATACACCTATGTACACATCTCCCTGAAAAAGTAGTTAGTTCAGCTACTTAGCCAAGACGCTCATTTTTTGGGGTGGATTCTCCCAGGCAGTGCCCTGTCTGGTGGGAGAGTGAGGGGAATGCTGAGTCTTGGGCCTGGCCAGTGAGACGTGCTCTTGGAAAGCTGTCCTCTGGTGACGCTGCAGAGGACCCGGACAGGCCTGTTCGCAGGCTCACAGAGTAATCTCACCTACTTCTGTTTGCCTCAGAGCTGCCCTGAATTGTTAATTGAAATAAATTAAAACTTCCCAAAAATATTAGTCCACTTTCTCAGCGGTGTGCATGGCACCATTCCATTCGTGACTTTGTGCTGTCTGGAAGCAGGGGACCGGAGGAAGGCCTCCCCAACCTCTGGCCCAGAGTCATCGTTTCCAGAAACGGGTCATGGTCAGACGGGACAGAAGAATCTGCCATCGGGCATTTAGGCTGATGTGCAAGGAAGTGTGAGCCTGGGGAGTCAGGGAAAGGTCTTCCAGTTCTTTGTGCTTCCAGTTTCTAGGGAGGTCTTGTTTAACAATGACAGCCTTGGCAGCCTTTGCTCTCTGACCCAGAAGATGCTTCTCAGGCCTGAGGCCGGCACCACTTAAGGAGGCCTCACCAGAAAGCAGGACCCCAGGTAGCTGTGCTCTGAGTAAGGGCGAGGGCTCTGCTAGCTGTAGGCCTAGTTCAGGAGTCACTTGCCTCACATGCTCTGGCTGTCCGTAGAGATCAATTGGTCCATCCAGTCTGCCCTCCCCACCCCCGCCCCCGCCTGACCAGCAGCAGGCGCTTATCCTTATCGATTGGCTGGCCTCTGTCTGGCCTCAGGCTGCTGTGAAGAACACTCAACAGGGGCCTGGTGGCTTCTGAAAAGCAGTGCAGAGAAGATGCTGAAAGAAACACACAGCTGTACTGCACCCTCCATCAGAGGCATAAAAGGAGCAGGGAAGGGGACATGGCTTTCTTTCTTCTTTCCTTCTTTCCTTCTTTCTTTCTTTCTTTCTTTCTTTCTTTCTTTCTTTCTTTCTTTCTTTCTTTCTTTCTTTCTTTCTTCTTTCTCCCTCCCCTTCCTTCCTTTCTTTTTACTTATTTTTTCATTTTTGAGGCAAGGTTCCTCTGTGTAGGCTTGGCTGTCCTGGAACTTGCTTTGTAGACCAGGCTGTCCTTGAACTCAGAGATCCACCTGCACCTGCCTTCCAAATGCTGGGATTAAAGGTGTGTGCCACCCCTTCTGGCTTGAGGGTTTACTTTTTTGTTCTGTTTTGTCTGAGACAGGGTTTCTCTGTGTAGCCCTGATTGTCCTGGAACTCTTTGTAGACCGGGCTGGTTCAGTGTGGTGTGGAAAGGACACGGTTTAGAACTGTGCCTTAGTGTTATGATTCACTGTTTAGCTGTGGGCAAATAACTTCCCCGTGCTTGCTCATCTGCAATGTGGAACAGAGACTAACCAATAACCTACCTACTTCACAGAGGTGTAGACTACACTTGGAAGTACCGTGCAAACCTTAGTGCATTCAGTGAATACTGGATATAAAACCTACCTGCTAGGTATCACCCAGGTGTTGCAGACTTTTTCTTTTTGGCCATCAATCAGCTTCCAAATCGTGACATGGAGACTTCTTATTAGTTATGAGTGCTCGGCCTAGCTTAGGCTCATTTCTTGCTAACTCTTTTAACTTAACCTCTTTTTTTTCATCTATGTTTTCTCTCAGGGCTTTTTTTTTCCTTTTTTCCTGTGTGTCGAGCTCTGTGTCTGCTGGCTGATTGCTGCCAGGCTGGCCCCAGGCATCTCCTCTTTCTCCTCTTCTTTTATTCTAGCCTAGATTTTTCCTCCTACTTATTTTCTCTGCCCACCAGCCCCACCTTTCCCTCTTCTGCCTAGCTATTAGCCATTCAGCTTTTTATTAGATCAGTCAAGTGTCTTAGGTAGGCAAAGTGAAGCAGCAACCCATCTTTACAAAACTGAACAAATGCAGCCTAACCAAAATAACCAAATGCAGCATAGCCTCACATAGTTAGTATTCTGCAGCACGAGCAAGCGTAACACATCTTTGCCCAGTTAAAATAATATTCCACAACACCCTGGAGCCTAGGAATGTTCTCTGTAATTGGAAGAGCGGATGCTTGTGTCTTATTGCCCATGTGTTTATGAGTGGACATTTCCCCAGCGTGCCTCAGATGAAACTCAGACACTTCTGGAGATAGGATGAGTCAGGGCATGTCTTTTTTTTCTCGGCCTATCCTTTTGTCATTTGATCATTGTGGACTTACTCTGGCCGCCACAGAAAACATTCTTTAGTTTATTAGTTGCTATAATTATGTGTGCATTTGCTTTCAGCTCCACAGATATTTACTGAACTCTTCAGAGGTGCTGGCTTTGGGTGTGGGAGGGAAGAAACCAGATACTCTTCTCTTTCAGGGTTTGGTTATGTAACTCTGGCAGATCATGAACTTGAAATCCTCCTGTCTCAGCCTTCTGAGTACTGGGATTACAGGTCTGAACCGATATGAATTGCATAGTGACTGTTTAAGGACATACTTTGTGCTGGTCTGGGCACTCGGCATTCCTTTGATATTACTATGGCTGCCCTGGGGAAGATCTACATTTTACAAGTGAGAAAGATGGGGCAGGTTACTAAAGTGATCTCATTTGGACCCTCTGTCTACAGATAGGACCTCTGCTGTCTCTCTTAAACCCTATCGCCTCTTAGGCCTTATGAAATGCTTATCCTATTCAGGCTCCAATCTTTTCATATGTTTCTTGGTGACGTATCCTTCAGGTCGTTGCCTAATTGTTACCTTAAAGAGGGTGATCCTAGTCCTGCCTCTTGAATCTCCTGTTTTACTGGTCTTTTCCTTCATGGTACTTGCTGTGGATGCTTCATAATAGAAGGTATTGCTTGCTTGTTGACCGTAACTAAAAGTATACACAACCCGTGGAATGGAAGATAGGGAGAATGGATGGGTCTGAACTTGGTTCCTGTCCTATGGATTAGGCAGGAATCCCTGACCCAACTCTTTTCCCTTTATGCCTTGGGGGTCCCCCTTCTGTTTTGCGGACTGGAGAGGGCAAAGGTCTCCTCCCCTCCCTATTTTCTGGCCCAGATCTCATTCTTTTGCCAGCCTACCTCTTTTTTTTTTTTCCTTTGAGAACTCCCTGTGGTGCTGCTGGTAGGTTGTCTCTGCCTTCTCTCCCATCTGTTTTCTCAAAACAAAACTCAAGGGGTGACCCAAGAGCATGACAGCGCAAGGATTCATCTCTCAGGATGCCGTCCTGACACAAACATGTCAGGAAGGCTGGTCTGGAAGGTAAGTTCTGCTGGGAAAGATGACCCTCAGGGACAGTGGTAGTGTGCAGACATTGGATTTGGGTCGAAGTCAAGGCCAGGCGCCTGGGATGAGATAAACCACTGCACAGTAACAACACTAGTAAATACGAGTACCGAGCCCCTGCTCCATGCCAAGGGTTGAAGTGGTGTTAAATTACAACATCTCTAACTCCAGAGCCTGACGCCTTCCTCAGTGCCGCCGTACCTGTGAAAGCCTGTTCACGCAGCCGCTGGCCCTGAGCACAGCCCTCTGGGAAGCAATGGGATAATTCTCGTAAGAGTCTAAGTGACAATCTGGGCTCAATGAAACCATGCCCACTGTCTAAATTTAGGATTAGCGGTGCAAGGATTGGTTATTTGGGGTTGGGGTACAGTTCAGTGGGAGGGTGCTTTCCTAGCATGTGTAAAGCTCTGGTTCACACCCCCAGGAAATTAACAGCAACAGCAACAACAAAAACGTTGCTTTCAATAGAGTGTCAAAAACTACCTGATGGGAGGTCAAAGCCTAGTGATTGTGTCTCATAAGTAAAAAACTCTAGGTTAGATTAAAGGCCATGTTCTACAACTCTTTGAAGAGGTCGAAGATTATACTATCTATATTAAATATAGTCTCTATGTATCTAAAAAACCTGATTATCCTAAATATAAATATGACAAACATATAATTTTTAATACCTATCTAACTTGAAGACTAAGAATAAACAACTATGCAATAAATGAAGACAATGATTTCCAAATGTAAACAAGGTCATTACATAAATAATATCCGAGGTAGAAATGTACATTGCAATATGGTATATATCTCAATATAATAACTGTTTCAAACAGAGGTAGAAGCATACTCTCATACAATGTTCTGGCTCTCCCTGCCTTTGGGGGTTTGTATGATTGGCAGATTTATTATGGCCCTAAACATAGAGCTCTTGCATGTTAACATAAGCTAATGTGCTTTTATTTCCTATGTGTAAACACTGTCCTTTCACGTGCTTAGCTGAGGACTCTGAAGGCTCAGCAGCATTGGACTGGCTAATGTTTCCTGAGCTCCACCATGTGTCAAAGTCACTGTTGTTTGTGCTGTTCACAGGCAAACTCACTTTTCCTCTCAACGGCCTCATTGCCGCTGCTGGAGAAACCGAGTGCCAGGAACAGTGATAAATAACTTGCTCAAGCAGTTATCGAGTGGCCAAGGCTGGCGTATGATCTCAGGCCACTTGGCCCTGGGGATCTCATTCTTAACTTCTCACCTCTGTCGTCTCTAATAGCAAAGATAGTCTTGAAAAATACACCTGGGGAGGAAGTGATGCATTTCAGTTTTGCACCTGGCTTGGAAGGTTTAGCAGTTTCATAAGGGCATTGAGACATGGTAGGGGAGGGGTAGCATACTGTGATTTTTAGGGGTAAATGTTAGACATTGTGCCCGAGCTCTGTGGCTCCTTTTGCTGTGTTGCCTCTGGGTCTTGAATCTTGAGCAAGCTGTTTATACTTCATGAGCTTTTTTGTTTTGTTTTGTTTTGCTTTGCTTTGTTTTTCAAGACAGGGTTTCTCTGTGTAGCTTTGGTGCCTGTCCTGGAACTCACTTTGTAGACCAGGCTGGCCTCGAACTCACAAAGATTCACTTGCCTTTACCTCCTGAGTGCTGGGATTAAAGGCGTGTCACCACCCACATCTGAGCCATATATATATATATATATATATATATATATATATATATATATATATATGTATATATACCTGTCAAGTAGAGGGTTGCTGTGCGGGACCATGAGAATATCACAGTGCTTTGTAAGTCAAAAAGTACCACTTAAATTTTAGGGCAAAAAGTTATCTTGACTGTTCACTTTAAGAGTAAAGGATGTGCCTTTTGTCCTGCATCATAGCCTGGTTACAGAGGGTGCTGACATTCTTTGAGCTTCACTGTGCTACCCAAGGACAGGTGACAAGAAGAAAGATGCTGGAAAGTTGGCCAAGAAAGGCCCAGTAAACAAGTCTGAGAGTAAAGCCAAAAGAAAGAGATCCAAAGACAGAGTTCATGGCAAGCTCAACATTCTAGCCCCATTGACAACGCTATGTAGGACGAACTGTAAGGAAGTTTCCATCTATAAGTTTATCACTCCTATGGTGGGCTCTGAGAGGCTGAATATTTCTGGTTCCTTGGCCTCCTGGAGCTACTTAGTAAAGGATGTGCCAAACTCAGAGTCCAAGTAATTTACACCAGAAACACCAAGGGTGGAGATACCCCAGCTGCTGGTGAAGATGCTTGAACAGGTTCAACCAACTGTACATTTAGAAAAGTAAAACTTTATTTAAAAAAGCGTGAAGTGTGTGTGTGTGTGTGTGTGTGTGTGTGTGTGTGTGTGGCGGGGGCGGGGTGTGTGTGTGGAGAGATGGTCCAGTAGATAGCAGCTCTTGTTGCTTTTGCAGGTGACCTGAGTTCGGTTTCTAGCATCCACAGACTCATAACCATCCATAACACCAGTTCCAGGTGATCCAGCGCCCTCTTCTGACCTCCAAAGGCATGCACATGCTATTCATACATACATACAAGGAACACACTCATACACACACATACAAAATACAATCTAAATCTTGTTTTAAAGAGTAAAGGCTAGGAGCTGGTGAGATGGTAAAGGTGCTTCCCTGAGCCTGACAATCTTAGTTTATTTTCTGGGACCCATACAGTGGAGGAAGAGAACCAACTCCCATAGGTTGCCTTCTGACCACTGCACAAGCACCATGTCTTACCCCCCCCAACCCTCCAAATAAATAAATATAGTATAGTATAATAAAACAGTTCCAAAGAGAAAGGATGGGGATGATGAGACATAGCAATCATCACAAGAGTAGATGGAGCATTAAGGGCCACAACCTCACATTCTCTGCCTGTTTCCTAATGTCAGCACCACTGCTGCCTGACGATCTGCCTTTGACCTGGATTCCGAGCCTTTGTTCTGATTGTATCGGCCAGCTTGCCTAGTTGCGACCAACTGTGATTTTAAACCAGAGAGGGATTTATAAAAGAATAGTGTATATTTTATGGTATTTGGGGGAGGAATAGAGAGCTAAGAACCATGACCAGCTACCATGACAGTTTCTGTAACAGAAATAGTGACATCACTGGTCACCAAAACCCTGATAACAATCACTTAATTCCACTCCATTCTTACTTTGAGGTGGTATATCCTCTGTGCATATCACTCACTTCTGAATTCAGAACTTGTACTCGTGAGTCTGACTGTTGGAACTCGGGTCAGTGTCTTAACCTAGCTGCAAGGGAGTTGATACATGGTTTTCTAACTTCTACCTTGGCAAAAGAGGACTTAAATGACCAAAACATGGGAACAGGTTTTAAAGATTTAGGGTGCCATAGATGACAAATGCATTTTTTACTGGTTTACATTCTAACATGTTGGATCCCAAGACCAAGCCATTCTAGGGAATGGTTATAAGAGAAATACAGCCTATTGAGCTCCTGGCCCATGGATTAAAAAACACACAGAGACATGGGCCACTCTTGAAGCAAGAATGCCAATTTTATTATGTTCCCAGACAGCTTATATAGTGCCCTCCTTGACTAACTGCCAAGCCCTAGCTCTGGGGATTTTCCACTGCAAGCCCACCTGAAACCACTTCTCTGTTATCAGGAACTCATGAGGGTTCTGTGCTCAGAGCAGCTGCAAGTATAGAAAAACAAGTTGTTTACTTCAGCAGGCAAGAAAGAGGTCATAGAAAGTTCAGGGTCTGGGGCTGGAGAGATGGCTCAGTGGTTAAGAGCTTTGCCCGCTCTTCCTAAAGGTCCTGAGTTCAACTCCCAGCAACCACATGTGCTCACAACCATCTATAATGAGATTTGGTGCCCTCTTCTGGCCCGTAGGGATACATGCAGGCAGAACACTGAATACATAATAAATATATTTTTAAAAATGTTCATGGCCTGTAGGTCTACAGCTCCCCACACTGGGCCAATTGTAGGGAACTCTGAAAACAGTGTTGCTCTGGGACAATGCTCTTGTACACTGTAAAGATTTGTCATTTGGTAAAGTGACAAAAAAAGTGTAAAAATTTAGTTTAATAAAATGCTGATGGACCAGTAGCCAGGCAGGAAATATAGGTGGGGCAACCAGACTTGGAGAATTCTGGGAAAAGGAAAGGCAGGGACTCAGTTGCAAGTCAGACACAAAGGAAGCAAGATAAGAATGACTTACTGAGAAAAGGTGTCAAGCCACATGGCTAAACATAGATAAGAATTATGGGTTAAGTGTAAGAGCTAGTTAATAATAAGCCTGAGCAATAGACCAAACAGTTTATAATTAATATAAGTCTCTGTGTGTTTTTTGGGACTGAATGGCTGTAGGACCATGGGGGACAGAAACTTCTGTCTACACAGTGTACTTGTATCTCCAAGTCTGGATGCCAAAATGGATCAAGGACATGGTTTGTGGCTATGTTTCATGTACCAGGAAATCATTCTGGGGCATCAGCATGCAAGTCAAAAGTTCAAATCAGACTGGATTGTGAGGGAGGGTGCGTGGGGTAGTAGTTGTTTTGAACCTGTCTGTCACTGGCTGCTTCTGCCTTTGCTGTCACCCAACATTTAAGCATCTACAGGCTCTGAGCTGGTAGCTGACACACACCGAAGTGGCCATCCTTGGTGCTGCATGCATGGACCACTCTGTCGTAGTAATGAAGACCCCATCAGAACTGACAGTGCGGGACTGACGAGGACAGGAATGCTGGAGGCTGAATGCTAGCTCTGCAAGCGTAATGAAAAAATCGTTATGTCAGATAGAACGAGCTGCTCGGAAACAAGCGGTGGGTGTCTCCTTCTCACCCTGACTCAGAATGAGAAATGAACATTCCAGAGATATAGATGATACAGGGAAATGCTTGGAGGGTTGATATTGAAGTTCTCATCTCTGGGTAGGGTGAGGGTCTCCGAGGGACCAGTTGGGCGTTCCCTCCTAGCGACAGGAGAACCTATGTTCAGCATCAACTCAGGAGTGGGATCTCTTAGGGACATTGTGTGTTACAGAATCCAGCACCCCAGGGCTCCTGGGTTGGCTGTGAGGTAGGGTCCAGTACCATGATGCAGAGGATAGAAGGAAGATGAAAGGGGCCATCCTAGAATGTTCCTTAAGACTTTCGTTTGTTTGCTTGTTTTGGTTTTTGAGACAGGGTCCCGGAACTCGCTCTGCAGACCAGGCTGAAGACTGGCCTCGAACTCAGGGATTTGCCTGTCTTTGCCTCCTGAGTGCTGGGATTAAAGACACGTGCTGCTGCCACTGCCACCGCCACCACCTGGCCCCCTTTAGACTTAATACCAAGTTAGCTGGCTCAGAGTGTGAAGATGGGTCAACGGGTTACTTCACTGGGGTTGCTGTAATAAAGTATGACAAGGAGAGCTGCTTCATGACGTATTGTGGAGGACAGAAGTCTGAAATGGAGTATCCAGAGCCAAGTTCTCTCCGAAGATGCTCAGGAAGGACCTGTTCCAGGCCTCTCAGTGTCTGGGATTTCCTTGGTTTGTGGCAGCACACTGCCATTCTTTACACGGTGTTCTCTCTGTGTGTGTCTATGTCCAAAGTTTCCCTTTTTATAGACATGCCATATCGGATAAGAAAGGAGCGTGTGTCACTCAAGTATGGCCTTAACATCTGCGATGACTTTATTTCCAAATAAGTGCTCATTCTGAGGTTGTGGAAGTTGAGATTTTGCATGTGAGTTTTGGGGAGACACAATTCAACACCAACACGTGGGCCTCATATGCTGGCTTTTGGAAGGCAATTTGCATGTTCTGTTTTTGCACAGCTGACCAGCTTTGACTCTCTTACCTTAAATCTGCCAAGGATACACAAATTTGTGGTGTACCTTGGTGTACCCTCAGTGGGGGTAGCATGCCTTTCTGCATCTCCACATTCTCAGCTGAAATAAGAATAATAATAGTTCTCTGTAGTGGTGTTACCTTGATGGCATTTGAAATCATTTCGTAGGTGGGCCTCTGGGCATGTCTGTGGGGGAATCTCTTTATTATCTTAATTGATATGGGAAAAACCGACTTTTTTCTTTTTGGTTTGTTTGTTTTTGATACAGGGTTTCATTTTGGAGTCTTGGCTGGCCTGGAACTCAGTGTGTAGACCAGGCTGGCCATGAAGGCCTTGAACCCACACAGATCACTTGACTCAGCCTCCTAAGTGCTGGGATTAAGCCACACACTAGCACACCACCGAGCCCTGCTCTTAATTGTGGCCGGTCCATTCTCTGGCCGGCGGATTCTGAACTGTGTAAACTGGAAAAGGGGGAACTATTCATCTCTGTTGCCTGATTGCAGATGTGATGACCAGCTGCTTCGAGCTCCGTCTGGCAGCCTTGACTTCCCCAGCGCGAAGTTACTCTTAACAGTAAACTAGAATAAACCCTTTCTCTTTTAAATTGCTTTTGTTGGAGTATTTTATCAAAGCAATAGGAAAGGAATGGGGGCAATCCTTGATTTGAGGGGGGCGGGGTGTTACGGAGCACAGGGCTCTGAGCACAAAGTGGGGGAAGCCAGTTTTTCTTCGGTACCCCACAAGACTATTATGTATAAGGGCTTTCCTTGGGTGGGGCTGAGATCCTGCAGGGCAGGGGACGCAGGGATAATGCACTTGCTCCTTTCCCCTCTCTCCTCCTTTCCACTTCTCTTGCTGAGCCAGGAGTCATTTGTTTCTCTTGCTGGAGCCTACCCATCTCATCCTCTGCTGACCCTCTGGTTCAGCCCCTGTTCTTCCCCATTTGTTTGTTCTAAGATATAGTGGCATGGCTTAAGCCAATGTTATCCAGGGCTTTTATGGGCATGGGTTGTGCTAGGGTGCCCAGTTTCAGAGAGACCCAGAGAAGAACACACAGGGGTCCAGGTGCTCTTCCTAAGATGTCTCTGACCCTGGAAAGTGAGATAGGTCCTCAGCGGTTGGGGAAGTGGGGGCGGGGGCGTGGAAGCTTAGCCACAGGATTTTAGAGTGGTTGGCACAGTTGGGATGTCCCTGTTTCAGCTGCCTCTGGCTACAGATGGGTAGATAATGTGCCAAGGTCAAATGTTGGGTGGTGCCCAGATCCAGAAGCCAGGCCTTTGAAGGGCATCAGCTGAACCGAAACTTGAGGTGTTGGTGGCAATTGCTTCCAGGGGTCTGTGATCTCGTGGTCCAGACTGGAGAGGCTTGTATGTGCGGATGGGGGGTCTCTTCCAGTGCTCCTGAGGGGAAGGGAGGGGTGGCTAAAAGCAAGGTGGAGGAGCGTGTTTGAGGGATTGTGGGAATTTAGGGCCGTGCACCCGCCCCTCCTCCCCCCGCAATGCGTGGGGCGCCTGGAGAGGGGTCTTGCGGGCAGGTGGGATCCTGCGGAGACCCGAGCGCGGAGTGCGCGCTGGCCCGGGTGGGGTAAGTCAGGGCTCATCTGCTTCCATTGTGCGGCCGGGCGGACGCTGGCCGGTCGAGCCAAGCGCTAGGAGGTGGAGCTGTGGGTTGCAGGCTCCGGCGCCTGCGTCCAACCCGGCCGGGCTCTGCGAGGCGAGAGGCCGGACGGGAACCCGGCAGCCGCGCCCCGGAGCTAGCGGGGAGGGACATGGGGCGCGGCGGCTCTCCCAGGCCCCGCAGGTTCCGGAGCCCCGAGGTACTTAAGGGCGAGGCGTGGGCCCCGGGCCGGGTGGGAACATCGGGCTGACCGGTACTGGGTTGGGCCTTGGAAGGGAACGCGGGCTGGACACGGGGATGTAACTCCCCGGAGGGGGCCCACCAGCCTGACCCCGCCTTCCTCCCCCAGGGCTCCCAAAGAGGTCTCCGCAGCGCCCCCTTCTTCTCACCCGGGGTTTGAGTCCCACAGTGATTGAGAGACTCCCAAGTCTTCAACCCTACCATGGCTAATGGGGTGATCCCGCCGCCCGGGGGCGCCTCCCCCCTACCCCAGGTGACTGATGTGTGGAGGGTGGGGTGGGGGAGGAGGGGCAGGATGGGTGGGTGTCCTCTGGCTGACCCTGGGACCACCAGATTCAGGCATTGAGCTGTACTGGTGGTGTGGAGGAATAGGGGGTCTATTAGTGTTTTATGAATCAGTGACTGGTGCACTCAAGGCCCGGGGAGGCCCTCAGAGGGTGTTTTGGGGGATGTTGATGCAGGCAAAGGTGAGAATGTTGGGAATGTTGAAGTATGAAGTTGGGGATGGTGGGGGGTGTTCATGAACCAGGGGTCCTAGGAGAGGCTGTCTGGCCTGCAGGTCCGGGTGCCCTTGGAGGAGCCCCCTCTGGGTCCAGACGTAGAAGAGGAGGATGATGACTTGGGCAAGACCTTGGCTGTGAGCAGGTTTGGGGACCTCATCAGCAAGACCCCGGCCTGGGACCCTGAGAAGCCTAGCCGCAGCTACAGCGAGCGGGACTTTGAGTGTGGGTAGCCCGGGGACCCCTAGTTCGGCAGCCTTCACCACCATCACCTTCATCGCCACCATTACTGCGCTCACCTCCGGCTTGATCACTCAGTGCCATCCTGTGCTGGACGCTGTGCTGGGCCACCATGCCGTGTCAAGTCATCCCGCCTCCCTCGCCATCAACTGTCCACCTGTCAGGGGGACTGGGCTCCAGACCAGGGGACATGTAGAGGAGATGGGCTTGAGGCCACCCTCAGTGACCTTCATCATCCACTCACTCTCCGCTCTGCCATGGTCCCTGTTGTGTCTTCCCTCAGCTTCTCTTCTGTGTCACATGCCCTGTTCCCTCTCTGTCACTCTCGTCCCCACTCTACCAGGCTTCTCCAATGACAGGCGCCTGGACACAGTAGTGGGGAGGGGTGTCCTGGCTCTAGAGGATTAGGGTGCCCTTGTTTGAGACCTTGAGCTAGAGTCAGGTGTGTACTCCTTGGTGGGGGAGCCCTGCTCTGCTTCAGGGGTCTCAACCAACTCTCCTGCACCCCCAGTTCACCGGCACACATCCCACCACACCCATCACCCGCTCTCAGCCCGCCTGCCTCCACCCCACAAGCTGCGGCGACTGCCCCCCACCTCTGCTCGGCACACCAGGAGGAAGAGGAAGAAGGAGAAGACCTCTGCTCCCCCCTCAGAAGGGACGCCCCCTATCCAAGAGGAGGGGGGAGCTGGAGCAGAGGAGGAGGAGGAGGAAGAGGAAGAGGAAGGAGAGTCTGAGGCAGAGCCTGCGGAGCCTCCACCCTTGGGGCCCCCACAGAAAGCAAAGGTGGGGCCTGCTCACTGAAGGAGGGATGGCTGGCCAAGGGGTTGGCACAGAGAGGATGCAGGATGCAATGAAGGTGGCTGCTGTGAGTTCAGTCTGTCCATGTGTGTCCACAGTTCTCTATTGGAAGCGATGAGGATGACAGCCCGGGCCTTTCAAACAAGGTCACCTGTACCAAGGCCCTGCCTTCTGTGGGCCTGCACACTGACCAAAGCCCCCAGCGCTCCTGCAGGTACTGGTCCCAGCTCCCTGCACCCAGCCCTCATTGAGTAGAACCCACTGCAGCCCAGAGCAGTTGACCCAAGTCCCCGACACTTGCCTGATTCCTGACTAGTGTCCCTAGGTGTGACCTGGAAAGCAGAGAAAATGAAAGAGCTATTTCTCCAGGTTTACAAAGTCAGAGGGAGCAAGAGGGGAGAAAAGGAAGAGATGAGCCAGAGGTCAAGGGTCCTCTAGACCCAAAGTGCTGGTGAAGAGGCAGGGGTACAGGTAGAAGAAAAGAGCCAGCAGTGGGAGGAGATGGGCATGCTGGGGAAGAGAGCCTGTGTATTCACTCTGGCTCCTGAGATCAGGGACGTTACAGGAACCCACTGGCTTATGCCAGCTCCTTGCCTTTCTCCATCAAACCTAAGGCTCATGTTGTTTCTTCAGCTCTCCCAGCCCCCGAGCCCGGGCTTCCCGAATCTCTACAGAGAAGAGCCGGCCCTGGAGTCCTTCAGCCAGCTATGACCTGCGAGAGCGACTGTGCCCAGGCAGTGCCCTGGGCAACCCCGGGCCAGAGCAGCGGGTGCCCACCGATGAAGCCGAGGCCCAGATGCTGGGCTCTGCAGATCTGGACGACATGAAGAGTGAGTGGACCTTGAAGAGGGTCCCCCCGCTTCGGGCTTGGCCCTTTCTGCAGTGTCTGAGTGGCAGAGAGAACTTAATCTCACTAAGCCACCTCTGCCAAAGCACTCATGAGTGCGCTCTGAGTCACCTCTTGCATAAAGCGGCCGTCTTCCTCGTGTACTTTTCAAGGGGCGTTCTCCTGAGACCTCCCTGCTCTGTAAACTCTGCTATAACCGACCTGCCTGGAGGCTGAAGGCTGAGCTGCACTGCCCGGCCTGCCTGCAGCTGCCCTCACTCCTTCCTGCCACCCTTGGCCTGGCCTGGCTGTGATCTCGGCACATTCCTTCCATCTTATCAGTGCCTGGCTTTGGTGCCACCTGTCATCACCCGTGGGGCTCTGTGCCCAGGCTAGGGGCATCACTGGCCTTCCTCCTCCTCCTCCTGAGATTCACAGGGTGTGGGCGGGGGCAGAGGTGGGGAGAGTTAGGGCTTTGAGCTCAATACGTCATGGAAAGTTGCCAGGGCCTGAGGACAGGGACAAGAACAATCCGATGGCAGCAGCAGCAGTGGCAGCGGGGCTGGGGGGGGGGGCGGCCATAGGGAGGGTGTATTTTCAGATTCAGGGTGGGAGTCGATAGGAGGAGCAGACTTGGGGGACCAGGAGAACTGTGAACAGGAAACCTTACCATCTCCAGCTGTGTGGGCAAAGACAGCTCCTGCTGGGGACTCCCACCCCTTGGGACATCTGGGGCTCTGGGAAGGAACAGGGCTGAGTCCTTGGCCACCAGGGGAATGACGAGCCCGCTGGACAAGGTCATGGAGCCCAATGGGGCTCTGAGTCCCGGGCCCAGGGACACTGAGGACGGGAGCCCTGAGAGGAATCCAGTTCCTGGCACTGGTGACTTGCTGGCCTCAGAGGATTTGGAAATGTTTGTATTGGACTTTGAAGACTATGGCCTGTGGGAGCCCATGAGGGGCCACCCGAGCCCCCAGGCAGGGGTAGCTGCTTGTGAGTAACTGCGCAGCCAGCCTGTCCCCAGCTGGTGGCCGGAGCAGGGCAGGTGGGGGGGACGGCTAGCTGTGCATAAGCCTGTTGAATGGGCACTAGCGTTGCTGGGATTGGGGTGTTGCACATATGTGGGAGCTAGGTGTCTAGGGATAGGCATTGGACCTATGGCCTCACAGGAGGACCAGTGGTTGTGGTAGGGGCTCAGGGTCTGGATGGGGCTGAAGACTTCAGTTGGAATCTGCTTATTGTTGTGGCTTGGCCAGCCGTGTAAGGTGGCTTTGTACTGTGCCTTCCCACTTCCTGAGAGCCAGTCTCCAGATCTGTGAAATGGCCCCTTGGATTATGTGGTCTGTCATAACCCCGTGGATTTGGTGGATACAGCAGGGGCCTGGAGCATGTGAGCTGTGGCCACAGACCCTGAGATGGATCCCTGGGGTCTTGTTCACAGGCCACCGGCTGGAAGACAACCCTGGTGTGAGGCGACACTTGGTGAAGAAACCATCCCGGATACAGGGTGGGAGAGGAAGCCCCAGTGGCCTGGCTCCCATCCTGCGCAGAAAGAAGAAGAAGAAGAAGTTGGATCGGAGACCTCATGAGGTAGCGTTGTAGGTGTTGCCCTTTGGGATCCACTTTTCCTTTTAGTGACAGCCCTAACCCTGGCAGCCTCTGGGCCCTCACCTTGATGTCTGCTGCAGGTGTTCGTGGAGTTGAACGAGCTGATGTTGGACCGTAGCCAGGAGCCACACTGGCGGGAGACGGCACGGTGGATCAAGTTCGAGGAAGATGTAGAGGAGGAGACTGAGCGCTGGGGGAAGCCCCACGTTGCTTCCCTCTCCTTCCGTAGCCTGCTGGAGCTCAGGAGGACCATTGCCCAGGGTAGGGCTCCTCAGTCTGGCCTGAGCCACTGAGCCTCAGTTGGGCTGCTCAGTTCCCTGGGACGACTCTGGGAGTTCTGAGGGACAGAGATATGGATCGCACCTGGGGCCTAATGGACCTTCTAGCCATCTGCACTCTGAGCCGAGCCTTCCTTCGCTTGGTGCTCCCCCAGCTGCCTGTGACATGTGTACATGCTGTTGCGCGCAAAGGCCCCGAGCTCCCCTGGCATGTTTGCCCGCCCTCGGGGAGCGAGGCTGTGGGGTGGGTGGGTCTCCTGTCCGGCAGGATGGCGCTTCCTCTTACTGTGCCCTAGGAGCGGCTCTCCTGGACTTGGAGCAGACCACCCTGCCTGGCATCGCTCACCTTGTGGTGGAGACTATGATTGTATCTGACCAGATCCGGCCAGAGGACAGGGCTAGTGTCCTGCGGACTTTGCTCCTGAAACACAGGTGTGAGGGGCTGGGGACGAGGGCTCTGTCTTCTTCAGCTGTCCTAGGAGCATTGTCTCTTCTGAGGGGACTCAGCCTGAGCATGCATTGGATGGGGAGCGTAACCCCCTTCCGTCTTTCTGCCGCCCTAACCAGTAGGAAGCTCTCACATTAAGTAAAAGGTCCTCCTACTTCTCACCTCCTTGAGACCTCCAGCTAACATAAACCTCTCTAACTTACCTCGCCTCCTTCTTTAGCCATCCCAACGATGACAAGGACAGTGGCTTTTTCCCTCGAAATCCATCAAGCTCCAGCGTGAACTCAGTCCTGGGGAATCACCACCCAACCCCTAGTCATGGCCCCGATGGTGCGGTACCCACCATTGCTGATGACCTAGGGGAGCCAGCCCCGTTATGGCCGCATGATCCTGATGCCAAGGAGGTCAGTCACCTTGTCTGGCCTGGGCTTGGGAACTTTGAAGATGCTCGGTTTAGTTGAGATTGGGAAGGTCGGATGCCCGGCACTGTGCCGAGCATGCTGTGGGGTCTGTGGGTGGCACACATGTGGATTCCCTGTGTTGGCGATACAGAGTTTTCCTGTGGTGATGTGGGAGCTATTCAGCAGACAAAACTGAGGTGGGGCAGGGCGTAGAGGAGGGTGCTGGACCCTTCTAAGAAGTTGGGGCAAGGTTGGGGAGGGCCTGCCATGGCCTCCAGGCTGGGTCCCAGCCCTATTCCAGTTCTGCGTCCTCAGAAGCCCCTCCACATGCCTGGAGGAGATGGTCACCGGGGGAAAAGCCTGAAACTTCTGGAGAAGATCCCTGAAGATGCCGAGGCCACCGTTGTGCTCGTGGGTAAGGAGGGCTGGGTACTGGGGACAGGGTTTCCTGATTGTCCTCTGCTGTGGTCTGGTCCCCTGAACCTCTGGAGGAGGCCACTCTGAGTCCTTTCTTCCTCGTTCCTGGCCTGCCTGCATTCCAGTTTCCTACGATCTTGAACTGGTTTTATATAGCACCATTGTGGGAACAAGGAAGAAAGTTATCCCTGTGTGGTAGCCTTCGTTTCCACCTATTGGTAACTGTTATGTGACTGTAAACATGTATGTGACTGGGGGTGACCGGGGTACTTTTAGATCTGAGGCTTCTTTTGCAGTACCCAACTGCTCCAGTGCACAGAAGAACCTGGCTCGCCCTTCCGGGGCTTGCCTCGACTGCTCCTTCTTGTCCATCCCTGCTTTCGTCTTTCTCTAGGCTGCGTGCCTTTCTTGGAGCAGCCAGCAGCAGCCTTTGTGCGGCTCAGTGAGGCTGTGCTCTTGGAGTCTGTACTCGAGGTCCCTGTACCTGTCCGCTTCCTCTTTGTGATGCTGGGGCCCCGCCACACCAGTACCGACTATCATGAGCTAGGACGTTCCATCGCCACCCTCATGTCTGACAAGGTTAGTCCTGTAACCTCGGATGTGAGGCCTGTCCACCTGAGACCTGCTTGTTCCTTAGCTGCCTGTCTCTGGAGTGGAGCTGACGAGCTGTTAGTTAGCCCAGGAAACAGAACCCTGGCCTGTGCTTGGAAAGGGGGGTTACATAGGAGTACAGCTCACACGCGATGCCTTGGATGTAAAGATGTGGACTGCAGGGTTGATGGTGCTGACTGTGACTGGCCTCACATAGGAGAGCCTCCTAGCCGAGTTGATGTCTGGGATGCTCATTAGCCTGTAGAAGATGGGCACTGCCCAGTCAGAGATGTTCTAGACTCCCTTCCTAGACTGCCCTGGTGCCTGTGGTTGTCTATCTTCCCCACCCTCCCTCTGTGACCCAATGCCACCTCTCTGAAATCTTCCTGGGCTCTCATGGCCCATCCTTGAGAGCCATACTCCCTTCCCAGCTGTTTCACGAGGCTGCCTACCAGGCAGACGACCGGCAGGACCTTTTGGGTGCCATCAGTGAGTTCTTAGATGGCAGCATTGTGATACCCCCATCTGAAGTGGAGGGCCGTGACCTACTACGCTCCGTGGCTGCCTTCCAGCGCGAGCTGCTGAGGAAGCGGCGGGAGCGGGAACAGACCAAAGTGGAGATGACCACCCGGGGCGGATATGTGGCCCCTGGCAAAGGTCAGACCCCAGCCCCAGTCCTTTGTGTTCTTACCATTCTTGCCCACCATGCTGGGGGATGCAGCCAGGGCTTCCAGGCGGGAGGAAGTGGCCTGTGTTCCATTGGTATCTTGCTCCTTTGCCCAGAACTGTCTTTGGAGACGGGGGGCTCTGAGGCAACCTCTGAAGATGATCCCCTGCAGCGGACGGGCTCAGTGTTTGGGGGTCTGGTGCGGGATGTGAAGCGCCGGTACCCGCACTACCCCAGTGACCTGCGGGACGCACTGCACTCCCAGTGTGTGGCCGCTGTGCTCTTCATCTACTTTGCAGCCCTCAGCCCTGCCATCACCTTTGGAGGGCTACTAGGTGAGACTTCTGGGGTCTCGGTGGGGGGGCAGATGTCACCTGCAGGGTTACGTCGGTCACATCACTTAGGGGGGCGATGGGCAGAGGGGATAGGTGAGCTGCGACTCCCTGCTGGGTCAGAGAACCACAGTGACCCCTTATTGGGTGGCTATAAAATGGGGGTGCAAGGGCAGGATCCCTGTGGTCTCCTTGGGAATGTGGGCAAGGCCTTGTCTGTCATTCTGGGAGCTGTTCTGCGCTTGCTGGGGAACTGGATGAGGAAGGGGTCAGGATAGGAAGAGCCAGACTTACAGGCACCCTGCTGACCCCTCTCCACTCCAGGAGAGAAGACGGAGGGGCTGATGGGCGTGTCGGAGCTGATTGTGTCCACAGCTGTGCTTGGGGTCCTCTTCTCTCTGCTGGGGGCCCAGCCACTCCTCGTGGTGGGCTTCTCCGGGCCCCTGCTGGTCTTTGAGGAAGCCTTCTTCAAGGTGAAGCCTGCTGCCTACCCCGGGTGCTGCCCCTCCTTCCTGCCCTTTCTTAGTCCCTCATACAGGTGTCCAGGAGCTGGGTCTCTATGCTCTGTCCCTTCTTCCCCTTGGCGTGTACCCTTGTTTAACCTGCAGGCACCAATGTCCCAGGCAGATGCCCCGCCCCCGTAGCTAACCACCCCCCTTACTATCTCTAGTTCTGCCGAGCTCAGGACCTGGAGTACCTCACTGGCCGAGTGTGGGTGGGCCTCTGGCTGGTGGTCTTCGTCCTGGCCCTGGTGGCTGCAGAGGGCAGTTTCCTGGTCCGCTACATCTCACCGTTTACCCAGGAGATTTTCGCGTTCCTCATCTCGCTAATTTTCATCTATGAGACTTTTCACAAGCTCTACAAGGTGTGGCAGTTCCCAGAGGGTGGGTAAGGATAGGGAGGTGGTGTCCTAGGGAGGCCTGGAGCTTGCTGAGAGCAAGGTATGGGGAGAGGGCTGTGTGTGTGTGTGTGTGTGTGTGTGTGTGTGTATGTGCGTGTGTGCGCGTGCTTGTGTGTGCTTGTGTGTGTTTGTGTGTGTGTGTGCGTGCGTGTGTGTGCGTGTGCGTGAAGTGGAGGTTGGGACATCAAGACTGGGTTTGCTGCCTGCCTGTGGAGGGTGAGGCATCCTCTCCTCCACACATAGGTGTTCACAGAGCATCCTCTGCTGCCATTCTACCCACCGGATGGGGCCTTGGAGGGGACCCTAGAGACGGGCTTGGAACTGAATAGTAGTTCCCTGCCCCCCACGGAGGGACCACCAGGCCCAAGGAACCAGCCCAATACAGCTCTGCTGTCCCTCATCCTCATGCTGGGGACTTTCCTCATTGCCTTCTTCCTGCGCAAGTTCAGGAACAGCCGCTTCCTGGGGGGCAAGGTACTCTGTCTCTCCTGAGAGTCTTCTGCCTGGCCCCTCCATTGTACCTCCCCACAACAAGACAATAGTGCCTCCCAGCTGTGGCTGGTACACAGGGGAGTCACCTAGAGGGATGTCCTAGGGTACTTCTGGCGCAGCTTGGCCCCAGAAAGGGTTGGGGTTATCTCCTAACCCTCATCCTCCGGGTGCACTTGGCAGGCTCGGCGCATCATTGGCGATTTTGGCATTCCCATTTCCATCTTGGTGATGGTCCTGGTGGACTACTCTATCACAGACACCTACACGCAGGTGAGTGTGCCCCACCTGAGTGGCCACTGCAAATCCCTACTAGCCCCAGGTTCTGAAGCAGGCTTGCAGCTCAGCTCTCCTGGTTTAGAAGTTGGGCCACACCAGGGGCTGCTGTGATGACGTTCAGTCCAGGGGCTACCCAGGATATCCGAACTGTGTATGATCCCAAGTGGGAGGAATTTGGAAGTGGGCTGGTGCAGAGTACCGGGTCTCCCTATAGGTTCCATTGCTATGCCTTCTGCCAGCCCTGGGAGGAGCAGTGACTTTGAAGACTGAAAATTAGTCTCACCAGCCCCCTAGAGTTTTGGGGCCTCTGTGGCAGGAATATCTGCAATGTAGACCTCTTCTGTAAGAAGCATCTCTCTCTGGCCCTTGCCTTCTTTCCTCCATGTAGAAGCTGACGGTGCCTACAGGGCTCTCTGTGACTTCCCCACATAAGCGCACGTGGTTCATCCCACCGTTGGGCAGCGCCCGTCCCTTCCCACCTTGGATGATGGTGGCGGCTGCTGTCCCTGCACTGTTGGTCCTCATCCTGATATTCATGGAGACACAGATCACCGCGTGAGAGGGCTGGAGGGGGACGGGGGGGGGTGGAGGGACGGCTCGGCTTCAGGGTTAAGGCAGGGGTGTCTTATCTGTGTAGGGATGCCCTGTGGTAGACTGAAAGGAATTTGTTGGGCTCTCGCTGGAGTGAGGAGGAGGGGGTAGAGGAGCTAGAGCAACAGGCCGGAACAGGCGTGGGCGTGTGGGCCCAGGCATTGTTCTCCCGTGATGGTTTGACCTGGTCCTCTCACGACCACGGCTGATGGGATGGCACTTGGCAGTTCTCAGAATCCTGGCAGGGTGTTCTCTCACCTAGGGATGCTCACACGTTTCTCATTTTGGTTTAACCAAAATAACATGGTAGGATCTGGCATCTGGATTTTGTGGTGCTTTTAAATGCTTGCAGCATGAGAATTTGGCTCCGATTTCCTGCAGTGTGAGAACTTTAATTTGGGAACGTGAAAGAGGAAGCTGACAGGTCCAGGGAGAGCTCGCCTCCCTCCCCTCAAGCCTTGGGCGACTGTCACGTGCTTTTACAGGTGTGCCTGCTAGCTGGCTCCTTCTCTCTCTCCCCTATAGGCTCATTGTCAGCCAGAAGGCACGAAGGCTACTCAAAGGTTCTGGCTTCCATCTTGACCTGCTTTTGATCGGCTCCCTGGGTGGCCTCTGTGGGTTGTTTGGATTGCCCTGGCTCACAGCTGCCACCGTCCGCTCTGTCACTCACGTGAATGCGTTGACGGTCATGCGCACTGCCATTGCACCTGGTGACAAGCCTCAGATCCAGGAGGTTCGGGAGCAGCGAGTCACTGGAGTGCTCATTGCCAGCCTCGTAGGTGAGCACCGAGTCTCTTCACAGACTTGCTCTCCTGGGCACAGTGGCTTCAAATCCTCTTGCTCCTGGGGTTGACCCTCCTGAATCTACAGGTGTAGCTCTCCCTCAGGACCCCAACCCGTCCACGCACACTCTGGGAGCTCTTCCCTGCTTCTTGTCCTGCTCTATCTCTCTTTGTGAGACCCAGATTGGTCCAGTGCATCTTGTTCCCTTACCAGGCCCTTTGTCCAGGCAGGACAGGGGACAGGATTAGGCAGATCTGTGTCACCTCCTCCAGGCCTATCTATTGTCATGGGGGCTGTGCTGCGCCGGATCCCATTGGCTGTACTCTTCGGGATTTTCCTATATATGGGGGTCACTTCACTGTCTGGTATCCAGTTGTCCCAACGTCTGCTGCTCATTTTCATGCCAGCAAAGCACCATCCTGAGCAGCCCTACGTGACCAAGGTCAGACCCAGATGCATGCAGCTGGTGGGGGGTGCAGGGTGATGGGAGGGATTCTGGAGGGACTCCCAGGTTAGAAATGGAGGGGAGGAATACAATTATACAATAAGGATAATTGGGACCTGGAGAGTCATGTTCCCATAGGTGTGGGTGGGGGCAGAATGGCCACTGTGGAATGAGACTGAGCCTGTACCCCAGGTGAAGACATGGCGGATGCACCTGTTCACCTGCATCCAGCTGGGCTGCATTGCTCTCCTCTGGGTGGTCAAGTCTACGGCGGCCTCACTGGCCTTTCCTTTCCTGCTCTTGCTCACCGTGCCTCTGAGGCGTTGCCTTTTGCCCCGGCTCTTCCAGGACAGAGAGCTGCAGGCGGTAAGGGATGATGGCTTGGGCTGGCGGGATGAAGGAAGGCAGGCACTGGAGTTAGATACCTGGGCTCCAGGTTATAAAGTCTCAAATACCTTTTGGCTTGTGTGAACTTGGGGAAGTTGCTGAATGTTCTGGAATGCCGTTTTCACCATTGTAATGAATGGGCTTGTAGACTCTATCAAAAGACTGTTAGGAGATTTCAATAGGAATCTAGGTCTGTTGATAAGAGGCTTCAGAAAGAACAAGACAAGACAGGGCTGCTGTGGACAGCTGTGCAGGCTGTGCCTGGACAAAATCACCTGTCCACGGGTTGCATGGGGGTTGGCGTAGCACCGACATCAGTCCTGAGCCCTGTTTCTTTCGGCTATAGGAAAGGATATCTCGTTGCTAGTCTTTCTTTTTTTCTTTTATTTTCTTACATTTTTAAAAGATGTACTTTGTGTGTGTGCTGAGGTCAGAGGGCAGCGTTCAGGACTTGGTTTTCTCTTTGCACCCTGTAGGTCCTGGGAATTGCACTCAGGTCATCAAACTTGGTGGCAGATGTCTTGGTCTGCTGAGTCATCTGACTGTCCCAGTTTTTCAGCTTTTGCGTGCTCAGATATAGGGTACAGAGGTGCCATGATCCTAGGAATGAGCATCCTATGTCATAGTTGCCATTGTATGGGTGTGATTTGTATGTTCTAGGTGACCAGGTAATGAAGGCTTTGGCCGGGGAAGTACTTCCGGCAAGGGTCCTGGAGCAGGGAGAGGTGTTTAGAAGAGGCTATGAGGGGCAGAAGGGGACACATACATCCCTCTGACTTTCCCAACCCTGTGCTCCCCTCTGCAGCTGGACTCTGAAGATGCTGAGCCAAACTTTGATGAGGATGGCCGGGACGAGTACAATGAGCTGCACATGCCCGTGTGACCCCACCTTGGTGACTCACAGACCCTAGGAACCCAGCACCAGGGCCAGACATTCCTTAGGACCCAGGGATGTGCCTGGAGTCACTTCCCATGCCAGGCCAGTGGCCCCATGACTTTCACAGACTAGACGACACAGGCTTTGAAGTCATTATAACACACTCCTTGTCTCGTGTCTGCCTCATTTTCTTGGTGCCACACTTCCCTATCTGAAATATGATCGGGGTCATCCAGACTAGAATAGGTGTGAAGCACGGAACAGCGGCCTCGAGGGGGAGGGGTAGATTCAAGACTGCAGAGTTCAAGGTGGGCCTTTTGTTCCGTCCTTGGCTCCCTGGAGTAAAGCTGAAGAGCCGGAGGTTCAAGGTCGATCGAGGGTCACGTGCCCATTAATTTCGCTCTGGATTAGAAAGGAGAGGACAGCAAGGCATTGCTTTCCTTAAGCCACTAGGGAAATCAGGGTGACTTTTGACCTGCAGGGCTACAAAGCTGAATGGGAAATGTGCATCTAGGGAACAGGAATAGCCGCCCAAGCCTCTAGACGCCAGGACGGCGCGGGGTTTGGGGCCTCCAGGACCATTTTAGATTCTCCTGGTTTAAGAGTGAAGCGGTTCTAGGATTCCTGAAACCACTCCTTGTGCAACAGTCTGTTTTTTTTTTTTTTTTTTTTTTTTTTCTGCCAGAAATAACCTGGGAGGCCTTGGGGAGGGTGGAAACAGGACCCAGTGCTTCACGGTTGCTAGGTAACCAGCTGCCTGATGCAGCCTGCCGGCCTTGTATAGCCCTCTGGTGGTTGTTTTTACACACTGCATGGTCTGTAGGCTGAGCAGGAGTAAGGCTGCCATCTGGCGGATCTGATTTGATCCCAAGCTTCGTTTCCTGGGTTCTGGGAGGTTCATCTGGTCTGCTCCAAGCATCCAGGGTTAATAACCCTTTGGTTTCACATGGTCCTTTCCCTCTGGAGCTTGCTCTGCAAGTCTGTGTTTCCTGCCATGTGTTCAGGCCTACAGCTAGTGCCTGAGGCATGGGACACAGAACAGTTGGGGTATTGGTTGTGCTCCCAAGTCGGCAGTGTTTTAAGCATTTCATCCCAGCTGTCCTCCACACACCCTTGGTCTCTGATGCTGTCATGCGACAAAACCCTGCCAGATGGGCCATGACAAGGTAGAGCCAAAATTCTCGGCTTAGAATCTAAACAAAGGTTTCACACACAGAGAGGGCAGGACCTTCTCCTAGGCAGGTTTGACTGACAGGCTTCACGTGAAAACCCACTTCCCTTCCCAGCCTGGAGCCCTTTCTGGGTGTTGGCCGTTGACTGGCTCTTCTGTTTTGGGGATTCCCATACAACTCGGGAAGGACTCTGCTTTTCCAGGACCCCCCTACTGCAAGCGAGAAGAAGGGGTTCCACATGGAAATGAGCCCCAGTCAGGGTTAGTAGTAGCAGGGGACAATGATGTTCGGTAGAGCGAGGAGACCCTGAGACCTCACAACAAGAAGTGAGAAAGTCTTGGAAGTAGAGTCAGACAGCCACGATACCTATTATTCAAAGGCTAATGCAGTTCAGGAGGTCAAGCCTGAGCCGGGCCTGACAGAAGATGGAATTTTGTAGTGGTGCCTGGGCAGGGCTGGGCAGACTGAGGGGGTTTTCCTAACAACCCAGAAAGTCACCAGGAAGAGTACTGTGTTTGACAGGAATGGAGACCAGGTTGCTTCTGTAAGAGACCGGGCATGCCAAGACTCAAGCCCGGAGGTCTAGAGTGGATGTCATTTGAGGACATTTGAAATTTGTCTCAAAGCCTTGGTGGCCCCTGTGTTTCCGCTGACCTTTCTTTGACTGGGCCTTTGGCCATATCCTCTCAAGGACCTGGGACCTTTGAGGACATTTTTAAAGCACGGAAGGGGAATCCGGCACAGCTTAGATGGGGAGAGGTGGGTATTACAAGGCAGGTTTGTAGAATATGGTCCTCTAAACAAAACAGCCACCCTGATGAGATCAGCTGTGGCTGCTGGCAAGAGACCATCAGGAGTGGCCTGTGACCTGTTGACATCTCCTCAGAAGGAGGCTTGGGGGGCATTAGACCCTCACCTAAGAGTCTAGCTTCTCATCAAAGCCATTTATTTTGACTATGGGGAAGCCATCACCCACGTTGGGAGAAGACTTTCCAGTGTGGTCACCCACACCCCTCTGGTCAGCCCCTTGCTCATGCTCTTGGACAATAAACTCATGGGTTCCCCAGCATGAGCTTCGGTGGGGTTGCACTTCAGTCTGTAGTTGGGGTCTTCTAATTGGGGAGTAGAGTTCATGTGTCTTCACAGAAGGAATTCTCCCACCAGGTAACGAGAGACGGTGGGAAGGCCCTGGTATATTTAAACAAGCAGACTCACTGTTGACTGATTTGGTTTGGAGGAGTAGGCCTGTGCAAAGTGTCGGGGTGTGGGGGACGCTTCCAGTCAGGACACGGCGTCACACATTCTGCTCTTTGTAACTTTCAGAGCCAGATTTTGGCCACACCTTGGGCCAGTGCCTGGAGTTTTATTATTCTCGGAAAACTCAAGCCCATTTCCTGTCCAGGGTTCTAGCTCCTTCTTTCATGTTGTACAAAGAAGGTGGCTGTCACTGCCCTGTTCCATGCGGAGGATTCCGCTCTCTTCAGACCGCCAAGGCCCTTGTGGCGGCTGGCTGTCAGAGTCTGTGCACCATCTGCTCACATTGCCCCACACCCCTCCTTTTGGGCACAGAAGCTGGCAATAAGATGTACCATTTGGCAGGCCAGGTGACATCCTTCTTGTATCATATCAGGTGACTCAGATAATCTTCATGGCTGTTGACACTTGGCACTCTCAGAGGGAATTCTAAGCAGCAAAATTTAGATAAAGCTCAACTCAAGGGCACCTGTACCAAGCCCTACCCGCTTAGCTCTCAGTGAAGCCATTGCGGAGAACCAACAAAAACAGGTTCTGGCAGTGCCTACCAGTGGCCTGAATCCAAGGTGGCAAATTAGGAAATGCAGAGTGAGGAATTTGGTTTCCAGATAAATTATTCAATCGTTTGAATTTGATCCATTGCGTGTCTCATCCATTTTTTGGGAAAAAAAAAACCCGCGGGCTCCAATATCCATAGGATTTATGTTCTGCGAGAAAGATTTACCGTTTGAGTGGCCTGCTGGGATTATTTTCAATTTCCTAGGAACTGTTCGTTAATATTGAATGATGCTTTATCAAATGCTAACTAAGCAGACAGCCACGGGGAAGCTCTCTGGGTGGCGGATGGATCACGGTGGCTGTCGGCAATGGGAAAGAGTTGCCCAGAGCTCCTTTATAGCCTGTGTCCCCATAGGTGGGTCATAGCTGGTGTCAAGGTACAGTGGAGCATGGGCTGGTGCAGAGATGGATGGGAAGAACTCCGAAGAAGGTGCAAACCAGGCTTGCTTTCGGAGCTTGCCCAGTGTCCCCTGGCAGGCCATTGATTGTGCTTTCTGTCTAAACTTAAACCCTTTCTGTAACCTCCATGCCTTGCATGGTGCCTGGCCACAGAACACAGAAGGCACAGGGATGGACAAACGTCAGAGTAGGAAGGACCAAGTGGTTCTGAATGCCATCTTCTTTAGGATCCAGTGACTGCCCCATGTGACACCAATAAGACCCTTCCAAGAATTCCAAAAAGGTTTCAGTGCTTGTGTTTGTTTCTCTTAAAGCTGTCATTTCTCTGTGACAGATAGGAGCCACGCTCCAGAGCCCAAAGAGGCAGCGTGGGTTTCCTTCTGAGAGCCAGGGAGAGGGAGGTTGATGATGTTGCCCTCTGCGCCAGACTGACAGGTTGATATGGGCCGGGCTGGAGAGTAAGTGCCTCCGTATTTTCCCGGGGCTGTGGGACAGGAGAGGGGAGAATGTGGAGTCAGCTGGCTCTGAGGTGGGCCCTGTGTCCATCTGGGCTTCCTCACCCACCAGTAGCTCCTCGGAATACTAGAATCCAGATCATGCTGGAATGGTCTGCCAGTTTGGTTAGGCGTCTCTACATGTACATAGCAGTTCTGCGATTCTGCCCATAGCATGGTACAGGGTAAAGCTGAAGTAAAAAGAAGGGAGTTGATGTAGAGCGAGAGCTGGACATTTAGCAGGTGCTTATGGCACAAATCATGACAATAATGATAGAGGTGTCAGAAGTCATTCTTTAGGCCAGAGGTCTATGTGTATGCATTGGAACCACTTAGGAAGTTTTAGCAAACTATCTGGACTTTACAGGCTCGTGCGTGCGTGCGTGCGTGCGTGTGAGTGAGTGTGTGTGTGTGTGTGTGTGTGTGTGTGTGTGTGTGTGTAGTAAGGATGGAACTCAAGCCTCATGTGTGCTAGGCGAATTATCTACCCTAACCCTTCCATTAGCTTTTCAAGTGTGTCCCCTTCAATCTCAGAGATGCTAACATGAAGTCAGTGTTGACAGCCCCATCCTAAACTAATGGTTTTTCCCATAGATCATTTCTGACCTCGTTTCCACAACAGTTGAAAGTAATTTCCTATTACTTGCTTCGCCTTGCTATGGAAATGTAAATGCTCAGTTTGCATATTGATTTTAGAATGCTCCAGGGCAGGAACCTAGCCTATTTTTATTCTTCCGTTTACCAGGCAACAGTGAGCACACACACGTGGTACTTCGCAGTGTTGGGGTTGTGATCCAGGAGCATCCTTTGCTGGTTTTGCTGTCACTGAGGGCATTGTGATTGAGTGGCCAGAGCATCAGGACTAGAAGCTGGGAGTCCTGAGTCGAAGCCTCAGTTCAGCTACCACTTGGTGGCTTTGCTATGCTGTCAGTTCCTACTGGGAGATACAGAATTTGGCTGCAGTGTCTCTTGAATAGACCGTGTTCTGTGAAATGACCTTGACCATTGCAATGTTTGCTTGGGAGAAGCAGGAAAGAGGCTGCCCTAGAGAATTATTAAGCTCGGGAACTCTTTCTTAAAGTTTCCTCAGCTGGAGTAGAACACAGACCCTGGGGAAGCCCTTTTGGCCATTTCCAAGGAAATCAGAAATTCTAGGGCCACCGAAGATAAGGTAGTATTATCCCACCGGTCGAGAATAAGACCACTACCACAATTTAAAGTCAAATTTGAAGCAAGCTTTAATTAAATACTGGCCAGTTAGATGGACTCTGGCCAGGTCCATCTCTGGTTCCCCAGAAAAATGGCCTGAGTCACAGTTTTCAGTGGCTTAAGGAAGTTCAATCAGGGGCAAGCATACATCCTGATGTACCTCCAGCCTACATCCAATCAGGGACAAGCATACATCCTGATGTACCTCCAGCCTACATCCAATCAGGGGCAAGCACACATATTGACTTATTTCCTGCATGTGAACCTCCCACCCACGTATGATCATGCACATCCAGGCGATGATGGGTCAAACAAACTTGTTTAGAGTAGTAAAAACATATGGCTTGTTATCTCCCATAAACCATAGCCTCTAGCATTTCTGTCCTTGGGCAAGGGGCTTGCAGATCAGAGGCATTTTTGTTTCATGGCTCTCTAAGGCATAATAATTAAAACTTAAAATGTAACTGTCTCTCTCACCGTTGAGATAGGAGATGAGATCAACCATGATCTTGGAGAATGATCTTGGATCTCAGACATAGCTAGCTATAAGAGATGATCAGAAGTTAATTACATATTTTGGCATAAAAACTAGATGTTTTGATATAAAGCTATAGCATCCAGAGTTGTACGATCTTTATAAGTAAGATATAGAATGACAAAAAGGCAAAACCCCCCAAAGGGAGAAGTACATGACAGGAGCCAGAGATCCTTCTGTATGTGTATATGGTATATATATATATATATATATATATATATATATATATATATATATATATATGTTCATGTGTGTGTATAGGTATTTGTACATGTGGAAGCCAGAGGTCAAAGTTGAGTGTCTTTCTTAATCATTCTCCAATGTATTTTTTGAGAGAAGATCTCTGACTGAATCTGGAGTAGAGCTCACTGGTTTGGCTAGATTGATTAGGGAGCAAGCCTATTCCTGAATCTGCCTTCCAGACACATGGATTCTAGACTGCTTTGCTAGCATTTTACAAGGGTATTGTCAATCTGAACTCAGGTTCTCTTGTTTGTGTTGCAAGTACTCTATCCACTGAACAATCTCCCCAGCCCAAGGACAAAGATTCTCTAGAGATAAATGAACAATACATTGTTCTATGCCTTCAGAATTAAATAAACACCAGATCAGGTCCACCACCTGGGTGGTAGGCTTAGCGACTGGTAGTTATTAACCTAAGGGGGTGGCTTGCTCAGCAACCTGTGTCTTTAAGTTAGAAAGTGACTCAAAATAGGGCTCCATGGGTCAGTCACCTGGATTCTCGTCAGCATTTTACTTAGAACCCCTGGCTCATTAACAACCTCAATTAGCTGAGGAGGTTTCCATCTTCCCCATGGATAGATATTTTAGTAACCTGAGAATAATTAAAATCAATGCTCAAGGAAATACAAACTATCATTTCAGTCTCTTGAAATTAAATATTTTTGCATATGTATTACCTTACATATATAGAATGCACAGCTTAAAAGAGAATTTGGCCCATTAGAATAATACGTCACACTTAGCATTTTATTTTATTTTTTGGAGCCTAGTCTTTTTTTTTTAGTTTTTTTTAAATTTCCATCTCCTCCCCCTTCCCTCCCCTCCCCTCCACCCATACCCCCCTCCCTCCCTCTTCAGGCCAAGGAGCCATCGGGGTTCCCTACTCTATGTTAAGACCAAGGTCCTCCCAACTTCCCCCAGGTCCAGGAAGGTGATCAACCAAGTTGAGAAGGCTCCCACAGAGCCTGTCCATGCAGAAGAGTCAAAGCCCAGCGCCTTTGTCCTTGGCTTCTCAGTCAGCCTCCACCGTCGGCCACATTCAGAAAGTCTGGTTTGGTCTCATGTTCCATCAGTCCCAATCCAACTGGAGTTAGCATTTTATTTTAACATTTGTACATTAATTGCTATGTGCGATTTTTTTCAAGTTGAAATCTAAGTGTACATCAACTTCATAATACGTAACAGAATTTAAGTTAACTTAAAAGGCAGATTCAGGAGTAGGGTTTGCTCCCTAATCAATCTCGCCAAACCTGTGAGCTCTACTCCAGATTCACTGTTTTGTGGTTTTTTTAAAAAAGGTTTATTTATATACAGTGTTCTTCCTCATTGCCTGCATGCCCCAAGAGGGTACTAGATTCTGTTATAGATGGTTGTAAGCCACCATGTGGTTGCTGGGAATTGAACTCAGGACCTCTGGAAGACTAGTCAGTGCTCTTAACCTCTGAGCCATCTCTCCATTTCTTAACTTATTAAGTCTGTTAAAATCACTTTTGTACTTTGGGAAGTTTGTTAGTCAGGTGAAGTACTCAAAATGAAATCAAATACATTCAGTTTCATTAATTCTTTTTGTTAGTTTGTGAGATTATAATATAATTACATCATTTCCGCCTTCCCTTTTCTCTCTCCAAACCCTCCATGGGTTTTTGCTCTCTTTCAAATTTATGACCTCTTTTTCATTAATTGCTGTTACATGCACATATATGTGTATATACACATATATTCCTAACTAAAATCTTCTCAGTCTGTGTAGTTTTACTTGTGTGTATGACCATTTGATATTAGACAACTGGTTGGTTTGCTCTTCCCTGCCTATATCTCCTGTCCTCAGCATTCCTTAGTTGCCTGTAGTTTTGTGTAGGGTCGAGACCTTGTCACCATCCACCCCATCCCATGTTCCTGCATTGTCTGAGTGTCCATGTCCCATGCCTCCCTGCCCCTAGTCCACTCTGGAGCATGTCTATTGGTGTTCTCCATGTTCAACTCATGTTTATACAGTCATGTTGCTGAGACATTATAGGTGTTGGAGCGTTTTCTTCCATACCCCAAAGTCACCTTAAGGGCCATGAAAACTTTTCCTCTAGCTAGGCAGTGGTGGTGCACGCCTTTAATCCCAGAACTTGGGAGGCAGAGGCAGGCGGATCTCTGTGTGTTTGAGGTCAGCCTGGTCTACAAGAGCTAGTTCCAGGACAGGCTCCAAAGCTATAGAAAAACCCTGTCTCAAAAAACAAAACAAAAAAAACCCTAAACAAAACAATACAAAACAAAACTTTTCTTCTAATTGACAAATATCATGAGTATAGGAGGGCCTGGGGAACTGGTTTGGGGCTGGGCTTTAGTCTTTCCCTGATGCTATAGTGAACAGGATGGGAAATTCATAAAATATGATGGAGATTTATTTCTTACGGTCCTGGAGGCCAGGAAGTTCAGTTCAGCAGACTCAGTGTCTGGTGCTGGCTTGCTGGCTCTTTCCAAGATGGCACCTGTTGCTGCATCCTCACATGGAAAAAGGGGATAGGTGGGGCCAAAGGCTTTCTCAGGTCCAAGGGCACTATGAAGTCAGAACCATCATAACACAGCTTTCACCTGCTGAACATTCTCCATTACACAGAAAATATCAGGCGAAACTACTGCCACTGAGTGCAGGGTGCCACCGTCTAGTTCCTGGGAAGGATGTGACCTTGTTATTCTGTCCCCGGAATGACTACCAGGATTCTCCACCATCCTACTTCTGTACATCGCTTGCTCCTGAAGCATGCAAGGTCTTTGGTGGAAGTGCCTGATGGACTCGCTCAGGTTGGGTACCTTCCAGGAAGGCTGGAAAGAGAGTGACTTAGCTTCTGTGGTGGGAGGTTGGGCTGATTCTGAGATTCACAATAGTGTTACACTGGAATTAGCTTACAAGGGCTCCTGTCAAAATTATAGGGATTTGTGAATGGATAGCTCAATTCAGCTATCAAAAAGTAAATAAATAAAAAAGTAAGTAAATAAGTAAGTAAATAAAGTGTATAAATAGTGATATCTCTTGCAAAGTACAACTAAACTCCCTTTTCTGTTGCGTGTAAAAGAAACAGAACTCTAAAGGGAGAGATAAGAAGACAGACTAGCTTACCTGAGGGACAGGTTCCAAGACTCAAGGGACAGTGCTTGGGTGCATTTTCTTTTTGATTTTTATTTCCTAGAATTGGAGCTGAAGATACTGGTTAGCTAGGAACAATGGCAGGCACAGACAGAATCCTCAAAAAGAAAATCAGCTAACTAACCTCAAGCCCCAGACTAAACCTAAGAAAACAAAACGTTCAAGATGTGTCTGTTTTCTCTAGCTGAAGGAAAAGGCAACTACAGCAAGGCAGAAAATGTAAAGGCAATAATTCCAATTATTAAAAATAAAAGAAATAAATGGGATCCATTCCTACCCAGTCCAAAAAAGGGCAAGGTGTATTCTTCAACATCCAACTTTGAAGAACTGTGAAGGCCCTCAACACTCCTGTTAAAGCAGTGACATAGAGGCTAAGTGGGGAGCCCTAGTTTCTAGCTCTCTAAAACCCTCATCAATAAAAGGCATCCTTCCTGATATCTTTTCTGCCCCCCCATGTAGATGGAGACTGTACTTTAGTTTCCCAGATGCCCAGACCCGAATAATCACACAAAAATTAATTACAACACTGGCCAATGGCTCAGGCATATCCTTAGTTGGCTCTTACATCTTAAATTAATCCATTTAGATTAATCTGTATATTGCCATGAGGCTGTGGCTTACCAGAAAGGTTCTGACGTCCTTCTCCTTTGGCAGCTACATGGTGTCTCTCTAATTCTGCCTTCTTTCTCCCTGCATTCAGTTTAGTTTTCCTGTCTAGCTCTGTTCTGCTCTGCCATAGGTCAAAGCAGCTTTTTTATTAACCAATGGTAATAAAACATATTCACAGCATACAGAGGGGAATCCCACATCAGCTGTGTTTGAATAGGGCTGGCATTTTTCTGACATTGCGTCCTGGAGGGCTGCATCAGGGAGACCTTTTGAGATGCAGATAGTATGTTGAAGGATCAGCAACATTTGAACAGGCTTGTGTGGAAGGAGAAAGAACATCCATCCTTGAGTGGAATGTGTCAGATGGAGAGGAATGTGAACAAAGAAATCCCATGCTAGCTCAGAATAGGGTATACTAAGGTATTCTTTATTAAAAGGGAAAACTCACGATCACAATGAGTAAATAGGAAAGAGATCCAACATCCAGGTGTGGCAAGAGGGAAGAGGAAAAGCAGGAACTTCCATGACCTTTTTGGTACCCCAAACCATACCCCACCTGGTCCAGCATCTCGAAGGCCATTGGCTGAAGGAGGTTCCCCATCACCTCCCTCTTTCGTCTAAATAAGTTTCAAACCCAATACAAAACTATATAAAATAAGAACAGATAACAAGTATAAAAATTAAAATTACAACCAGTATAAACAATATTGAGCAAGAAGCATATGCTAAATGTTTCAATAATTATCCTATCCTAAGGAGTCTAACACAGATTAATAGAAATTGGTTAATTTAAGATGTAAGAGCTAACTAATGATATGCCTGAGCCATTGGCCAAACAGTGTTGTAGTTGATAAAGCTTTTGTGTGATTATTTGGGTCTGGGTGTCTGGAAAACTAAAGCACAGTCTCCATCTACACCCCAGTAGATTTCTCCACCGACACAGTAAGCCAGATAAGTCAAACTGAAAAAGCATAACAACAGGTTAATTTGAGCAAAGCAACTCCCAGATGGGTTCTCCAGTACCAGAGATGAGGCCAGAGAAGCAGCACCCACATGAAAGTTGTAGACAAGAGGTGATGACGTTCACCATGAGCTGGGTTTGTGCCCTAGTCAAAAGCTAAACCCCTTAGGTGGGGACTTGGACTGGCAACTTCAGGGAAGGAAGCTGCAGTATCCACCAAGAAAGCAAAACTGGGCTTTTTTGGCACCTCTCCTTTGTTTGGAGACTCTCTGCATGGGCAGGGTTTGGAGAAAGGGATAGGAATGGGACTTTCTGGATCATGCAGGGGCAAGCTGGAGGCTCCAATCAAACACTTCTTCCTTCTCCTCTGGATGGCGTTAAGAGGCCTGGTGGGTTTTCACCACCATTCAGGAGTAAGAGGTAGAGTGTGTTACTGTCTAACAGTAAAAGAGTAAATCCGTCTAGGAGATGATTATCGAGAGTGTGTATGTACTGAAAGGACTCAAGTTGGCACAGGACACTCTAAGTTCTCAGCACAAAGGAGACTTATTTTCCCCAGAAGGACAAAGGACAGAGCATAATAAACAAAGACAGGAGATAGAGGATGAGGGAGAAGGGAAAAGGAACAAGGGTGTGTGTGGGGGGTAGGGATATTTGCCTCAGAGGGACAAAGGACTGCCTCTGGATAGATAGGAGATTATCATGACCCATAGGCAAATGGCAGTTTATAAAGGGAAAAGGGGAACCCCTCCACACACCCGTGTTAGGATGAGTTGGTTTGTTTTGATTGATCATGTTAATTAGGATAACCAAAAGAGAGCTTTTGATTGCTGGGCTTCAATACTTTGATAGCTGAACCCTGATAGTCAGCTTCAGGAGAAGGAAGTAGCCAAAAAAGGTGGCTACCTTTAGGAATGTAATCTATCAGTTTAGCAAGGAAGGGGGAGTGGGGGAGGGCAAGACATGACAGGGCCATACTTGGTTTCCATGCTTGGGCCTACTAGAACCCTTCAGGCATCACACAACAAAATTGCAAGATATTTGAAGAAAAACTGGCTGAACTGAAAAGAAAAGCAGGTGAATCACAGTTATAGCTGGGGACTACAGATCCCCTTTCTCAACTATTGATAGAGCAATTGATAGATGTAAGGATACAAAGGACTCTCCAGGTTGAGCTAGGTGTTGAGGCACATGCCGGTAAACCTAGTATTTGAAAGGAAGAGGCAGGAGGATCACTGTGAGCTCAAGATCAGCCTGGGCTACATAGTGAGTTCTAGGCCAACCAGGGAAAGATAGTCAGATCCTGTCTAGAAATAAACAAATGAAGAAGAAAACATTATTGAAGTTATCATCAACCATTGGGACTGAATTGACATCATATTGCATATTCCTTTTGTGGTCTGTGTCTGTTTTGTCCCTCCTGACATTTTTTCCATTCTTCATGGAGTATGTACTAAGAGACAATATTCTAGGCTATAAAACAACAAAATTGCAACCAGTTTAAGAGAATGAACATAGAGCTTATTCTCAAAACCACTGTGAACTCCAACTAGAAATCAGCAACAGGGCCAGGCAGTAGTGGCACACACCTTTAATCCCAGCACTTGGGAGGCAGAGGCAGGTGGGCCTTTGTGAGTTCAAGGCCAGTTTGGCCTACAGAGTGAGTTCCAGGACAGTGAGTTTTGAAACCCTGTCTCAACCACCCCTCCCCCCAAAAAAGAAAAAAAGAAATTAATAACAGAAAAATAACAGGAAATTCTCCAAACATATGAACTAGACATGAAAATAACCAATGAGTCAAAAAGAAGTCTTCAGGGAAATAAAACGTTGAACTAAATGACACTAAATCTTCTATATATCAAAATCCATGAAACATATCTATTGACATTTTGAGAGGGAGATTCAGAGATCTAAATACATACACAAGAGTGGAACATGTTGGGTGTGTTGGTGTATTTCTGTAATTTAAGAACATAGGAGGCAGAAGCAGGAGTTCTACACTGTGTGAATATATGTCACTGTGATTGGTTTAATAACAAAGCTGACTGACCAATAACTGGACAGGATAAGGTTAGGTAGGAGAATCAGACTAAGGACACTGGGAAGAGGAAGGGAGGAGTCAAAGGAGTCTCAGTCAGATACAGAGAAGGAACAGAAGGTGCAAGATGAAAGAGAGGTAACACCACGTGGCAGAATGTAGATTAATATAAAGCGGGTTAATTTTAGTTGTAAGAGTTAGCTAATAGCAAGCCTGAGCTATTGACTAAGCATTCACAATTAATATTAAGTCTCTATGCATTTATTTTGAAGATAAGGGTCTTGACAAAACTCTGCCTACAAGACATAATTTTTTATACGACTGAAAGGATAGCTCAGTGGTTAAAAGTGCTGGCTGAACAATTGTAAGGATCAGAGTTCAGATCCCAGTACCCACATAACAAGCCCTACATAGTGGGTTCAAGGCCTGCGCTACACAGATCATATCTCATAAAACCCAAGGACCAGGAGGTATCACAGTGGTAGAACTCCTGCCTAGTGCTGTGGTTTGAATGAGAATGGGCCCCAGATGCTTATATATTTAATGATGATCCTCGGGTAATGAAAATATTTGGGAAGGATTAGAAGGTGTGGCCTTCTTGGAAGTGGTATGTCTCTAGGGGTGGGTTTTGTGGTTTCAAAGCTCTTGCCATTCCCAGTTAGCTCTCTCTCTCTGCCCCATGCTTGTGGGTCAGTGTAAGCTCTCATTTCTAGTGCCATGCCCACCTGCTGCCATGATCACAGACTCTGACCTCTAAAGCCCTGAGCCCCAGTAAACATTTTTTATAAGTTGCTTTGGTCATGATGTCTTTTCGCAGCAGTCAAAAGTAACTAAGACAACTACCATACTTAAGTCCCCGAGTTTGGTCCCTTGAACTGGAAAAACAAAACCCCCCCAAAACCAAAACCAAAACCACAACAACAAAAAACCAAAAAAAAAAAAAAAAAAGCCAAAACAACACCAAAACAGCAGCAGCAGCGACAAAAACCCAACAAACCCAAACAGAAAAGAGGAACAGAAAAGTAGGCATGGTAGCAATCCCAGAGTCAAAGCTGACATGAAGCAGAACTCAATCCTGCTTAAGAAAAAAAGAAAAAAGGAGACGCGATCTCCCATCTGTTGTCTAAGTCTTAGCTTTAGACCCTAGAAATCGCCCAGCAAACTACAACACAAAGAAGTGGAAGCAGGGCTGGAAAGGAGCAGAAAAACAGTGCGGAGCAGGGTTCAGTGACTTACCCTGTAATTCCCATGCTTGGGAGGTGGAGGCAGGAGGGCCAGGGGTTCAGGGCCAGTCTCAGCTACAAAAGGCCTCAAGAGACAAAGCACCCTCCCCACCCCACAGAAAACAACAACAACAGCAACAAAACCAAAACAACAACAACAAAACAAAACAAAAGAAACAATGAGGAAAATCAAATAAAAGTGTAATATCATTTGTAAACACTCAAGTACATAAAATATTTAGGTGTAATCTGACATATATGGCAAAAATTGCAAAGTTGAGGAAAGAAATCAAAGAGGATGTGAATGAATGAAGAGATATACCATGTTTGTGAGTAGAAAGCTTACATCATAAAGCTTCAATTAAAAAAGATATGTAAGTTCAATATAATTTTTATTAAGCGTTAAAATTTTTTGTAACTATAGATAAAACTATTTTAAAATTTGTATAGTAAAGCGTAGGAATCATAGTATCTGGAACAACATGGAAAGAGAAAATAACGTGGGGTGAATTCACCTACCTGATTTCAAGATTTACTATATAGTGTCAGTAATCAAGAGAGACAGGCACATGGATTAATGGAGCAGAAATAGACGACCTAGAAATCGATCTACAGACACGTGCCTAACTGACTTTTGGCAAAAGGCACAAACTTAAGGAAGAAAAGACAGCTTTGTCGATAAATGACACAGTGATAGAACATTCATAGGCAAACAAATCAAATAAATAAAATCCCGGCATAAATCTTATGTCCTGAGGGGTGGTATATTATAACTCAAAATGGATCACAGACTCAAATGTAAAACTTAAAACATTACATTTTTAGAGATTTATTTATTTATGCATGTGCATGTATCTGTGTTAGTATATGTATATAAAGGGTACGCAAGGAAGGGCCCACGTGTCTGTGTGCATACATAGGCCAGAAGAGGGCATCAGAGCTCTTGGAGCTGAAGGCCTCTGGGGGACACTGGGTTTGTAATGTGGGTGCTGGAATCCGAACTCTGGTCCTTATGATTGTTCAGCCAGCACTTTTAGCCACTGAGCTATTTCTCCATATGAAAGAATTGTGTCTTGTAGGCACAGTTTTTGTCAGGACTCGCAGCTCCAAAATAAACACACATAGACTTAATATTCTTTATAAAGGCTTGATCAATAGCTTGGGCTTGTTTTGAGCTAACACTTAGAACTTAAATTTACCCATTTATATTAATCTATATTCTGCCACGTGGCATTATCTCTCATCTTGCACCTCCCATGTTTTCTCCCTGTCTGGATGGCAACTCCTCTGACTCTGCCCTTCTTCTTCTTCTTAGTCTGGATCTCTGATCTAACCTTATCCTGTTCAGCTATTGGCCAACAACTTCTTTATTAAACCAATCACAGTGACATATAGTATTCATACAGTGTAAAGGAATATTACACAGTGTTTAGACTAGACAAAGCTCTTAGATTTGATGATGAAGACTGCTAACTTGGAGCTCATAAAAATCTAAATATTTTTATTATGCAAAAGAATTTGTTGGGGTTGGAGAAATGGCTCAGTGGTTAAGAGCACAGATTACTCTTCCAGAGGACCCAGGTTCAATTCCCAGCACCCACATGGTAACTCACAACTATTTATAACTCCAGATCTGACAGCCTCACACAAGATATACATGCAGGCAAAAGACTGATGCAAATAAAATGAAAATAAATAAATTATATATAAAAATGTGTTAAGTGAACCAGAAATGGTGGCTCATGCCTTTAATCCCAGCACTTGGAATGTAGGGGCACATGCATCTCTGTGAGTTCCAGGCCAGCCAGGGCTACACCGTGAGACTCTGTCTTAAATACAAATCATGCTTCCCTTCCTCCACCATTGCCACATGTACACACAAAAGAAAGAGAGCATGGAAAGGCATCTTATAGGCCAGGAACGGTGGTAAATGCCTGTAAGCACAGAACTTGAGAGACTGAGGTGAGAAGAGCAGACTTGGGCTACAGCGGAAGGCCCTGTTACAAAAAAGAAAAAGGCAAATTACAGAAAGGGGAAAGTGTTTTAAGACATATGTCAAAGGAAGGATTCTTAGTATCCAGTCCAATGGTTCTCAACTTGTTGGCTGTGACCCCTTTGCGGGGGGGGGTCACATATCAGATATCTTGCATATTAAATATTTACATTACTATTCATAACAATAACAGGATTACAGTTATGAAGTAGCAATGAAATAATTTTATGGTTTGGGATCGTCGCAACATGAGGAACTGTGTTAAAGGGTTGCAGCATTAGGAAGGTTGAGAACCACTGGTCTAGATACTAAAAAAAAAATCTAATCAAACTTATACCCTGGCAATGCTAAAGCATGCATGGGCAGCCCGTATATGGCAGTTCTGTTGAACTTGTCCATATGTGTTTCATGGTCCAAGCTGATGAAGACGACTGACTAGGTCTCTTCCTCAAGAGGCACCAGATCTCATTACAGATGGTTGTTAGCAACTGTATGGCTGCTGGGAATTGAACTCAGGACCTTTGGAACAGCAGGCAGTGCTCTTAACCACTGAGCTAAACAAAGAATTCCCAAAGTCAACATCAAAATCGTAAGAATCCATTTAAGAAACTGGGGAAAAGACACTATCACTGAAGACGACTGATTAGCAATTAGGGAGTTGCAGGGAGACACCTATTCGAATGGCAAAACCCCAACCAAATCAAACTCAACCCCGGCAACAGCAGCAAGGAGAAACAACAAAAGCAGAGGTGACCTAAAAGGCTAGCGCGGCTGTGGAGAAACCATTGCTCAGACCCTGCTGGTGGGAAGGAGACGTGTAAACAGCCACTCTGGAGGGAGTTTGCCACTCTCTTAGACGCCACGTGAGCTAGTAATCATACTCTAGGTTTCATATCCCAAAGAAACGAAGATACGTCTTCACACAAAACCTTGTGAACAACGGCCTGTAGACAGACTATTTGGAGTATGTACAATGGAAGCGGCTTCTCTGTCCTTCAGTGAGGGACGAACAGGGATACAAGTGAGCAACCAGAGAGAATGAACAAAAGCAGTAACCCGTGATATCTGCAGAGAATGATGTTGAGCAGGAGAAACCAATCCCTCAAAGTTACACATAGTATGATTCTATCTCTAGACTATTCATTTATGTGTGTGTATGTGTGTAAACATACATGTTTGCCATGGTGTGTGTCTGGACATTAGAGGAAAATGTGCAGGAACTGTCTCTCTCCTTTTACCGTTTGGGGACAGGTTGTCAGGCCTGGTGGCCAGCGTCTCTACCCACTGAGTCATCATGCCATCCCTACAGAATATTCTCAATGTGACAAAATGGCAGGAGTAGAGAACTGATTAGCAGTTTCTGAGGGCCAAGGGGCTGTTGGTAACGTGGGAGACAAAAATGTTCTATAGCTTGACTGTGTCAACATCAGTGTTCTGGTCATGATAGTAATTGCAAAATAAAAAGCTCAGTTAAGAAAAGTTAAGTGGAGCCGGGATGTGGTGGCGCACGCCTTTAATCCCAGCACTCGGGAGGCAGAGGCAGGCGGATCTCTGTGAGTTCGAGGCCAGCCTGGTCTACAAGAGCTAGTTCCAGGACAGGCTCTAAAAAAGCTGCAGAGAAACCCTGTCTCGAAAAACCAAAAAAAAAAAAAAAAAAGAAAAAAAAAAAAGAGAAGTAAGTGGAAATATATAAGCTCACAGGTTAAAAACATTGCATTAAAGTAGAGCTATTAAATTTAAAAGAATTTGCTTTTTTACATTTATTTATTTAGTGTGTGTGCATGGGTATGCCACAGCACCAGAGTCTGGTCTCTCTTCCTACCACGTGGGTTCTGGAGATTGAACTAGGCCAGCAGGCATATTTACCTGCTGAGCCATCTCAGCAATGAGCTCTGAAACACACAAATTCCATCACTTCTTAATTATGACTTTATGACTTTAGCTGTCGTTTCTGGTCTTGACGTCACTTCTGCCCATGAGTTATGATGGACAGAGTCTGGAGCGATAAGGTTGTAAATGTCTCTTCCGTCTCTGCAGACAGTGTCATCACGTCGGCAGCTAAACATCCCCGTGATGGAAAAGAGCAGATGGTGCTAGCAAGTGATGTCCTTTCTCTCTTCGTAACAGGCTGCCCGGCATCTGCCAGCCTACCACTGTCCACAAGCTAAGAGTGTTCCCCACCGTAATAGGTGGTTTAGATACAGACTGACCCTGGCTCCTGCCCAAATAGTGAATGTTTACTAAAAAGTGGGGGGAAACCTCAGGTCAGGTCTCAGAGGAGTCAGAACCTGGGCTCTACTTTAGGATCTTTCCCCTCTGTATTTTATTTTACTCAGCTGTGCTTGAGGTGGGTCTGGGGAATTGAGTCCTGGGTGTTTGTAATCTCATCTTCTGAATTTTCGGCAAAGACATGGGAAGATGGGAGGCTACAGGAATACGGATGCTTATGAATGCTCAGCTCTGCTTGGCCTTTCCCTAGTCAAGGTCTTCTTGTTGTCTCCCTGTCCATCAAATTCCAGCTGTTTCCTCAGCACTTTGATCTAGAGACCAAAGGCTGGGGATGCATAGGTAATGGTGCGTGAGCATGAGACCTAAGGAGTCTTTATCCAGACCGCTGCCAAATTGGTACTGGCAGCGTTCATAGTCCTTAGGGCAGGGAGAGCGCTTCTGCGGCAGAGTAGCGCTGGCAGAGGCGCGACATGGATGGAGGGATGGACATTGTTGGGCTGAGTCACGGGGAAGCCTGAGTTCCTGCTCCCCGCAGCTAAATTCTAGCTCGTTCTCTCTTGTCTCTATTGCTTGTTCTTCTAACTATGTTCTATTTTTAGCAGGCACAAACTATACTTGAGTTTTTGTTTGTTTGGGTTTTTTTTTTTTTTTTTGGCACATGCAGCTGAAAAAAATGTTTTCCCTAGTCTTGACAGCTCCTCCTCCCTCCCGTGGCTACCCTCTACCAGGGGATCACACATGTGGTCTAAGACTGCCAGTCACATCCAAACGCCACAGGGCGTCATCAGCATCTGTGCCCTGAGGGCCGGCTAACCTCAAGGTAAGTTCCAGGGGTCTCTGAGAGGCTGCACGTCTTCTGAGCATCTTCAGATGCTTCCTTCAGCCCCCGACTTGAATCAGAGGCGTGGTCTCAGCACGAGCCTGCAGTTTTATAGCCTACCAGACACATTTGGACAGAAATTCCCCACTTTTGCTCTCCCCATCAGTATAGAAGAACATTCAAAAATGAAGCCAAATGTCTCCGAGAAACATTTGTGGAGATAAACTCATTGGATGCAAGACACCTCCGTCTCAGGCTCCCATCGTCCCTGATTTATTTTGGCACTGAAACGGTTGCAGTGACACCATTCAGCCACATGTTAATTTTTTTTTTTTTGTTTGTCTATGCCAGGGTGCAAACTGCATATGGTTTATTTCAATTAGCTTAATTGCTTTTGGTATTTAATAGCTAATTGTCTTAATTAGCTTCCGAAGCACAACAGTGCTGACAACGGTAATGACTACATCTTATCCATATGGTTACAGAAGACAGATGAGTTGGTCTCCCATCCTCGGGCTGTGTCTGTCCCAGGAGGACAGGGCAGATGCGTGAGAGGAGGAAGATGAAAGTCCTCAAGAGAGCCGACCTGGCCTTGAAAGCAGAAACCCGAATATTAGGAATAAAGAGGAGGTGATGGACGGGAAAATGAAAGGGGAAAATGAAGGATTTATGGAGAACCCGAGTCATCAATTTCCTTAATGCAGATACCCCAGAGTGATGCGGGATGACTAATGATACGAGCGGCCACACATTTCACCGGTCCGGCAGGCTGTGTTGGCTCCGCTCTGAAGAGGCGATGTTTGAATAGACTGGAGTGCCGAGGGTGAGAGATGTCCCATGGTACAATCTGTCTTAGGATTCGCTGGTACCAGTCAGAGCCTGGGGGACGTTTCTCTAGCCAGTCTGGCTCAGAAATAGTTCAGAGCTAGTGCCTGGCCCACATTAGGAGCTAATGTATGTTTTAATCAGCAGCTCTCTGGAACTCCTACAGGCTTAACCTTCTAGACTGATACTCAGGACTCCTTCACTGCTGATGTCATGGTCTGACTCCCCCATCCCCCTTGACCTGGCCACCTCTGCCAGACTTAAAACTGGTCCTTTGGCATCTATCCTCAAACTCTAGAGTTTATTCTTTATTATATACGATTTTTAAGAAATTTACGTTTAGATTTTTATTTACCTCATGTGTATGGGGAGGGGAGTTCGTGTGTCATGGAATATATGCAGTGGTAAGGGGATGACCTTTGACCCCCTTCCACCATGTGGGTCCTGGGGATCAAATTGAGGTCATCAGGCTCAGTGACAAACACTTCTACCCACTGAGCCATCTTGCTGGCCCCAGAATTTGCTTTTAACAGAGCAAGTGTCTTAACTTGTTTCTCGTTGCTTTAGCAAGCTACCTGGATCGTGGTAATTTAGAAAGAAAAACCTTTCTCTGGCTCATGATTATGGGGTCTGAGAGTTTAAGAGCAAGGCATGGTCTTGTGCTCCACATCTGTGCGGGACTTCATGATGCCCGTGGAACCCTGGAAGATAGCACGCGTTGAGACAGGGCACCTGTGCCAGTGTGGTTCTCTCTTTCTGTTCTTACAAAGCTACTACTGTTATTGAGGGACCCCCCATAATCTTATCCAGCCCCAACGATTCCCCAAAGACCCCACTGACAAGTGTCATCAATGTATGAATTTGGGGAATAAGTTTCCAACATAGAAGCTGTTGGGGGACACATTTAAACCATTGCAACAGCTAAAGAAAGCCATTTAAAGCCCAAACCATGAGGTCATGCCACTGTTCTGCGAACTCTATTGCCAGCCGTCTCACTTAGAACAGAGCCAGACTCCTTCCAATGACAAGGTCCAGCGAAAGCCTTCTCACCCCACGCCCCCTTTCTGACCGCTTCTCCATGTGTCTTTCCTTCCTTTTTCCTCTGTACCGCGAAGACCTTTGCATGCCCACGGGTTAGAGCTGCGCTGTTTGGGTTACATCTGCCTGTGACTATCCAACACAAGGCTAGTCACTGTGTGTCAGTTACTTTTAACACGCTATGACAAGATACCCGACATTCTGGAGGGAAAGCTAAAGTTTGAATCTTGGAGGAGTTGGGCTGGATCGGGAGGGCAGAAGGCAGCCACTAGCCTGAAAGGGTGGCCTGTGTGGGAGGAAGTAGGGGTGGTTCTGGAAGGAGTGGGTGTTGCCTGTGTCAGGGCTCTAGGGTCAGCAAGGGGGGGGGCTGGTTCTTAGAACGATTTTTAGGAAGGTGGTGTTACTCCTGTGAGGCGTTTGGGGTGACAAAATGTGGTGCTCCTGTCACTGTTCGTAGGACACCTGAGCTATGTGGTTTGTGTTTGAAAGAGCGGAAGCCACTGTCACCATTTAGCACTTTCCATATGCCACACCTCGTTCTAAGCATTTTATGCGCAGATGCTCATTAGTCCTCGCAATCCAGTGAGGTAGCCGTCCTTATTGTTTGACCAATGAGAGGTCACAGTTGGCCTACGACGCCCTGACCATAGTGGTGGAGCAGTATTGAACTACGTCGTCTGGCTCTACTGCGCTAAGCTTCTGGTTTTGCTTCACATCTAAGACTTTAGGAAACACTTCTCTCATCCTTGCTTTCCACAGCGGTTGGGGAACTGGGGAGGGAGAGCTTCCCCCCCCCCCCCCATTCTGGCCCTGTCTTCCTTCCATCCCGCCTCTTCCCTTCTTCACCCTCTGGCTTTTGTAGTTAGTATCAGGCAGGGGTGTGGCAGAGCCTTTATGTCGTGTGAACAGAAGGTGGAGAAGGCTAGGGTCCACTCCCTGGACTGGCTGGGGTTGGCTTGCACTTTGTGGGGCCTAAAGTTTATATTATCTATTGTAGGAGGACTCTCCAAGAATAGATAGGGAGCCTGGGAGTGGTGGTGCACGTCTTTAATCCCAGCACTTGGAAGGCAGAGGCAGGTGGATCTCTGTGAGGAATGCCAGCCAGGAATTCCAGTTACGCAGAGAAACCCTGTTTCAAAACAAAACAAAAACAAAACAAACCAAAAAACAAACAAAAGAAACCAAACCAAACAAACAAAAAAAACAACAAAACAAAGCAAGGAAAAATACAAGCTAGAAAATATAGGAAATTATCCTCTTTTACAAATTTCATGAAGCCACAGTCAAGGTGAGTCACATCTTCCCCATCATCAGATATTCAGAGCTCTCATTAGTTCCCTGCAAACCTCCTTCGTACCTTGAGCCTGGCTTTTCTGACCATCCCAGAGGGGAAAGTTGACCAGCTGAGAATCTGTCTTTTGATAGCATTGAGTCCCTCTTAGAACAACAGCCAAGTGAAGGAATAGGATCCTGGAATCTCTTTTTCCACCTCTCTGAGAACTAATGGTAGTCCAGCTATCATCCTAGCTCGTAAAGGGGAAGGGACTCCCTCATTCAACCTCATCTGGAAAAAGTGTGATTTATCAAAGGCAACTAAGTTCTGCTTAACATTCAGAAACCAACACTTGAGACTGAAGAGTTCGTGTCAAGGAGAAAATGTTTGTTATGAAAAATCAACTAATTAGAGAATGGATGATTTATTGTCCCAGGGACCATGCCAAGGAACGCAGATACCTGGAAAGGTTTGTTTGTTTGTTCATTTATTTATTTATTTATTCATTCATTCATTTAGAAAGGGAGTGGTCCTGGGGTGAATAGACAGGAGGACTACTTGCTGATTGTACATCCACCAAGCTCCATAAGTATCTCTGCCACGTGAGCTACTTCCCTTTCTTCTTTGTCAGACTTTCTATGTGGTAGCTATTGACCTAGTCCCCAGGGCCAATCCTGAGATTCTTTAGAAAAATGTGCCATTTACCCTGAAGTGGATCATTACACTTCTTTAATTAAAGAAAAAGATTAGGAGATCCATGTCTCACGCTGTAGCGTTATCTGAAGTCCGTCAGTGATGTTGAGAAACTGATAACTAATTAGGGAGTCTTGCTTTTTCCTGCGGTGTCTTGCTTGGACAGTTAGTTTATCTGTCATTTCAAGGCAGTTTCTGCAGACTGTCTAATGCTGGGCAAACGGGAAAAACAGAGCAGTTTTAATAGTTTAACGAGGCAATACGTTTAAAAGGTAATCTAGACACAGGTGGAAGGAGGAAGAGCCAATGGCTACGGCGATGGGTGCTGTTACTTTAGGGCTGTATTCCCAGCCCTTGGGAAGTGGGAACAGGAGAATCAGAAATCGAAGGTCATGCTGAGTTACACTAGGAGATTGAGGCCAGACTTGGCTGTAGAAAACCTTGTTCAAAACAAACAAACAAACAAACAAACAAACAAATGAATTTGTTGGTATTTTCCTGGTGGGCTTTGAGGCACAAGCTGTCATGGGTTGCAGTAGATGAACTTAGTTCTGTCCTATTTTTTGGCTATGTACCTTAACACAGTCTTATCATGGTGCTTGGCACCAGTCTCCGTGCTGGCCTGGCATTTTATAGAGTGTCTAGGAGCGGGACTATTCTTCATCCCTGTTTGGCCCAGCAGGGCTATGTCAGAAATTGATTCTGGGTTGTCTTTAAAGAAAGACGTATTCAACCGAGCAGTGGCAGTGCACGCCTTTAATCTCAGAACTAGGGAGGCAGAGGCAGGTGGATCTCTGTGAGTTTGAGGCCAGCCTGGTCTACAGAGTGGGTTCCAGGACAGGCTCCAAAGCTACAGAGAAACCCTGTCTCGAAAAACAGCAACAACAACAACTACACAAAGCCAAGCCAAACCGAAACAAAAAAGACATGATCAACGTTTCTGGGGAGGTTTGACAGGTTGGCTTTAGCCCAGATGGGGCAGAGATAAACCGCTTAGTGGTGGCAGGACCTGAGGGCAAACACGTGGGAAGTCGGAGTCCCAGGGGAGAAGGGTAAATCGGGCCCACACAGGGAAACAGCATTCCCACTCACCAGACTCTGGAGAACGAATCTGTCACACGGAAGGGGGTGCCTTGTGATCTCAGCACGTGGACTGGGTACTACCAGCTTCACTGCATGGTCCTGCCATGTACCACAACTTCGCTGTGGTTCTTCCAGAGCAAACAAAGGCCACCGAGAACACTCATTTAATATTCAAGTATTCCCCCTGTTCATTTACTTCACCCTCTTTCTCCGAGAAAATTGACTGTAAATGGTGACTTCACAGACAGTCCTGAACTGCAAATTAGAGCTAAGCCAGCAGCCCTGAGATTTACAATCATAACCTCTTGGAATTGAGCTATTAACTAAACCAAACACAAGTGTATTAAGTCACAAGCCCTGGCTTGAGCAATTACTGATGTTGCCTCTTCAGTCGATAATTTTATAATGCTTGGAATTGCAATTGCCTCTTCAATCAGCTCTCTAGGCTGGGGTCATAGATCTCCCTTCCCCCGCCCTTGCCCTTCCGTCGTACTCTCTGTCCTCCAAGTTTTCCTGAGGGGCTGTAGGAGCCTGGATAGGATGTCTTTCTTCTCTCTTTTAGGAGTTATGCAATAAGTAAGGTTTGAAGCCTGAAGGTGGTGAAACTGAAAATTCAAGTGAAGCTTCCTGTAATGCATCCCAATCGTTTAAAAAAGACTTTGGGTTGTGATCAAGAAGCTGAGCAACAAGCAAAATCCACCTAGAAACAGACACAACAGGTAAGTTGTAACAGAAATGGTTGGAGGTAATGATTAGATTGACCTTGACACCAGGGCCTGTTGTATCAAGGTTGTGGCGCAGGGAGTCCCAGTCCGGTCTCTATGTTTATTTTATTTTTTTTATTTAGATATGGGTTCCCATTATGTTTCTCAGGGGGACCTTGAATTCTTGGCTGAAGCCATCCGTCTATCTCAGCCTCTTGAGTGCTGAGACGGTAGGGTCCCACCTGCCTGACTTTAGACTTAACCTTAGCTGTGAACTTGATCTAGGGCACTTGCCTTTTCTTACGCTGCTCTTGACCAGAGACTGATGAGCTGGATGTGGTAGAGGATGCCAGGAATAGAACTTGGATCCTGTGTACTATTAACTATGTGCTATTACCTCTCCAGCCTAGAATGTTATTATGTTGTTTTTAATTTTTATCTATTTTAATATCTGTCTGTCTGTCTGTCTGTCTGTCTATTTTTGAGACGGGGTCTCTCTATTATGTAGCTCTAGCTGTTCTGGAACTTGCTATGTAGAGCTAGTTGCTCTTGAACTCTGATAGATCATCTCATCTGCCTCCTGAGTACTGGGATTAAAGGCATGCACCACCATGCCTGGCATTATATTTATCTTTATGGTGACTTTGAATCTCACATTCATAGGCCAGAGAAAGTGGATTTCACTTTATAACAGTATCAGGAAGTCCTTTTCTTTGAAAGCAATGCTATATAAAATGTTAGATGATCTAAGTGAGAATATTAAGAGAATAGTCGTGATAAATGAGAAATGAAGAAGTCAATGCTTTTCAAAGCGGGCCACAAATGATGGGGAGTGGTAAATGGACCATCCTGCCTGGAGGAGCTTCTGTCATGAACTCTGAGCAGAACTGTCCAGAGTCAGGAGGACACAGAAACAGGCTCTGAGGACCTCTAGAATATTCCCTCTGGGGCTCCTGGTGGGACCAATATAGTTTGTGTCAGCTCTGGGCTGGTCCTGTCTGAGAAGCAGTAGGGATGGCCTAATCATCCTGGTTTCTTCTAGATCCTTGATTTGCGTCCAGGTCATTCCTACGAGGTGGGCTCTCTGCAATTCTTGCTCTAATAGAGGATCAATTTCTGTCTGGAGAAACACTTTGGTGGCACGAGTGGGATGCTTTGTTGGCAATAGATGCAGACAATTGGTAATTTGTTCCTTGCTCACTGAATAAATAATCAGACAATAATGTTGTTGGCGCATATTTAATCGAGAAAGCCTTTTACCTTCCCATGACTGTTTTTAATCAATTCCCCTCATGCTAAATATTTTTGCCTCCCTGAAATAACATGCTATAGTGTTTACAGGAAGATTTCTTATTCAACAGCAAAATGGCTGTGCCATTTTGATTACATCCCAAGTCCCTGGTAATTGTCTCATTTTCCTTTTGCAAAGAGAATTCAGACACCTAACACAATTGTACCTCGACAGACACCAATTCAGAGCATAATGAAGAATTCTGCTAATAGAATTCAGCCAAGTTGTGAATAGCGCCTCCGTCCACATTTGGTTTCCTCAAATCATCTGGGATTCAGAGGCAGCACAGATGTTCCCAGCTGCTGGAAAATGAAGCTTGAAGTTAAAGCTGATGAAGAGAAAAAGACCTAATTCAAATTCCAAGAATGATTTGACCTAAGTCAATTTCTACTTGAGAAAATGGGGTCAACTTTCTGGACCCCACAAGAACCACCACCCTGGTGATTAAAAAGCAAATCTTGAAGAATTAAATTATGTTGCCGTTCAGCCTTCATATGTATGCTTAGGAGTGGGGGACGAGGCACAGTGCATCAAAGGCTGTCGGAATAACTCAATTTAGCGATGGTGGCAAAACATCGCTGCGAAAAAAGGGCTTTCCAGGCAGCAAGCATTGCTTGGGGGAACCGCTGCACACTTCACTTGCTATCGGAGAGAAAGAAAGAGGGCTTTTCTGATGAATAATTTCATGACTTTCAACCACACACACGGCTGCTTGAATATCAAATCATTTTAAATGAGAACTTCAAAAAGATCTACCTGGTAAATGAGTGAAAAGCTCTCAATAACTGCTTGACAGAACAAAGAGGTTCAGATGAAAATGCCCAACAGAGATGGGAAAGGTGTTTAACTCTATTGGGCCAGGCACGCTCACAAGGTCAGCTTGCTCTCTGATTGCGTGTGTGTGTGTGTGTGTGTGTGTGTGTGTGTGTGTGTATGTGTGAGTGTGTGTGTGGTCTTAGCTCATTCAGGGCTGCTATAACAAAATGCCTTAGACTGAGTAATTAATAAACAACAGATATTTATTTCTTACAGTTTTGGAGGTTGAAAAATCTGTGATCAGAGGGAAGAGTGAATGAGCGGTAACCTCCCCCCCTCTCTCTCTTAATTATGAAGACTTATGGATTATATTGTGTTTCTTAGTTAGGTTCCCATTGCTGTGATAAAACAATGACCAAAGCCAATTTGCGGAGGAAAAGGTTTATTTCACCTCACAGATTAGAGTCCATCATCGAGGGACATCACGGCAAGGATTAGAGGCAGGAACTCAAGCAATAGGTGATGAAAACCCGCTTACTGACCTGCTCCCCGAGGCTTGCTCAGCCGGGACTACCTGCCCAGGGATGGGACCACCCACATCAATTATTCACCAAGAAAATGCCCCACAGGCTGGCCTACAAGTCAATTTGATAGAGACATTTTCTCAAATAAGGTTTCCTTTTAGATGACCCTAGCTTGTGTCAAGTTGACAAAACAAAACAAAAAGAAACCAAGAAACCTGACCAGAAGAGAGTGGATATTTGTATACATTTGTGTGTGTGTGTGTGTGTGTGTGTGTGTAAAGACCAAGTCAGGGTAATCAGTATTTCTATGGCCTTAAACATTTAATGTTTATTTGTGTTGAGAACATTTAAAATCTGATCTTCTGGCTATTTGAAAATGCGCAACAAATTATAAACTATCTTCAGTTATAAACTAGATTTGCTCCCTGCTATGGAACACTAGAACTTCTTTCTCACTTCTTTTGGTGTGTGTTGTCTAACCTTTTCCCACCCCCCTCTTTAACCTTCCCCAGCTCTGGTAATCTCTGGTAGAGAATAATTTTATTCTCTACTTCTAAGAGGAAACTTTAAAAACTATTAAGGTTACACGTATGTATATATGTATGTAGCTATGTTTGTATGTATGTGTGAGCGAGTGTGCCAAGATGCCTGTGAGGAGTCAGAGGAACACTTGTGGGAATTGTCCCTTAACCACCTCTAAAGACCTCCCTACTCTTATTTACAGTGGTCACGTTTTAGCATATGAATGCGTGTGTGTGTGTGTGTGTGTGTGTGTGTGTGTGTGTCTGTGTACATTCAGACCATGGCAGAGGTCAGTGGATCTCAAGATTTTAGGGATAATCAAATCCCTCTTGTCATATGTTCCAGGTGAAAACACAGAGGCCAGAACAGGTGTCCCTCAGTCCCCTCCCCTCCCTGACTCTGTCTAGTCTAGACACGTCCCAAGTCAGTGCGGAAGGGAGAAAAATTAATGACTGATGAACTGCTTTCGCCCGTGAGATTAACGAAAGACAATGATTTATGCCTCCACCTTCCCAACTCACACCTGCAATTTAAAAGAGCACGCCGGTGTCTTCCACTCAAAGAGGTGAACGGAGGCAGGGGTTTCCAGGCAACTGGATCAGGATGAGAAATTACTCTTTAATATCCAACAAGCAGATATGAATTTATTAAGCTGTCCACTTAGTGTTGTGGAGGAAAAAGGGCCTTAAATTCTTGGCCTCTCTCTCTCACTTAGAATAACTTGACATTTATGCAGTATCTTTAAACTAATTTATTAATAACACTATCTTCATCATTATTTGACCTTGGTACTTGGTTTATCCAAATTGAGCTTCAGGAAACTGGACACGTGGGTCTTTGCTTGGGTTTCTTCTCCTGTGGGGAAGCTTGGAGCAAGATGCAGGTTCACAAGAGTGAATTCAGTTTGTGACCTGGGGACAGAGTTGGATCTGATTTCCATTGAGTGGGAGGGGAAGGTGCTTCCCACTGAGGTGCTCTGCTCTGCATTTTTGTCTTGTTCCCCCGGGATGTCTTTATGTTTTAGGGACCCAGATGCTGTCAGTAGCCCTGCGGCAGAGGAGCTAAGAGGTGGTGGATGGTGGTACTGAGCCAAGCTCTCTGCATTATTTGCAGATCACTGAAGAACAAAACCACCTGGGCTCAGGAGGTTTGTTTAGCTTTGTCTTGGTTTCAGAGGGCAGGCCGGCCAGCTCCTCCCTGCCTGTGTCCCATGCTAGGTCTGGGGAAGTCGTCACCTGTAGCCATACTTAGTGGATCCAGAGGACAGCCAGGCTATGCCTCTTCACATTCTCTTCCTTCTGCCTTCTCCCATCTCTATTCTTGGGCACCATAAGGCATTTCTCCCACTCTGCCTTGTCATCTGTTGGGTTTGAAAAATTTATGAAGATTCTCATTAGAATTTAAACATTTTAAAACATCATATAGATAGATCCTGCATATTTTTTTTATTAGGTTTAGCTTTATTTTTTTGGGGGGGGGGAAGAGTGAATATATTTGGCTATTTAAATGAGATTTTTTCTTTCATTTTATTTTCAAATCAGTTGTGTGTGTAGAATAAGCTATTGATTTTCATATATCCGTTTTTATAGCTAGCCCCCTAGTGAATTCTACTTTTTTTTTTTTTATTTTTTGAGACAGCACCTCTCTGTGTAGACTGGCTGTCCTGGAACTCACTATGTAGAATAGGCTGGCCTTGAGATCCACCTGCCTCTGCCTCTACTGGGATTAAAGACACACGCTGCCACGCCAGGTAACTTGATTCTTTTTGACTTGCTGAGTATAGAGTCAAAACTTCTTGCAGTTAACTGTAAAGCCTTCCTCCTCCTCCTCTTCTTCTTCTTCCTCCTCCTCCTCTTCCTCTTCTTCCTCTTCCTCTCCTTCTCCTTCTCCTTCTCTTTCTCCTCCTCCTCCTCCTCTTCCTCCTTCTCCTTATTCGTGTGTATGGCTTCCTTATCTGCAGCCATGCTGGGTGACATGGGGAGAATAAGCCTTCTCTCTTTTTCTTGGCTTTTCAGCTGTTTTTTTTTCTGCCTCTGACTTTGCTCATGACTTGAAATGTAGAGCCTGAGTTATGACTTGGCCTCTCATTGTCCCTGGGAAGCAGGGATTGCATGTTCCAGGAGGTTCTGAGGATTTGGGACCCAAGACATTGGCAGACTATGTCACTTTCTCCATTGTGACTCACCATGTACAGTCCAACTTCCCTACTCCCCCCTTTGGAATCCCTCCCAGCTTGACTTGAATTCTTGGAGTTTAGCAGATAATTTTAGAAAAAAGGAACAACAAAGGAATACACAGAAAAGTTTGACATTGTTTCAATAAACAGGTTGTGTAATTAGGGTATTCATCATGCATGTATTTCTAAATAAAATTTTTCTTCTTAAAAACAGTGCTAGTCAATACTTTTAAGATCTCATTTGCAGAAATTTAATGTGAACCTGCTTACACTGACAAAAGGGGAATCTAAAGAATGAAAATGGGCTGGAGAGATGGCTCAGTGGTTAAGAGTAAACCACAGGGTGGCTCACAACCATCCATAATGAGATCTGCTGCTCTCTTCTGGCCTGCAGGCATACATGCAGGCAGAATATCGTATTAGAATAAATAAACAAATCTTAAAAAACCAACAAAAGACTTAAAAAGGAATAAAAATATATTAATAATAAGACAACAAATGAGAGAGAATTTACTAATTCCTGTGACCAAACTGCAGGGAAAAAATTGAGTTTTTGCTCAATTTACCCTCGTGATCATTTTCCATGAAGACAGACTTCATCTGAGGATTGACTTTCTTGAGCATGACTTGCTACAAGACTCCCTCTGGGTCGAGGACAGGCACCCTCTGCTGTCTGGTTTCTAATACAGCGTTTACAGTGTCAGCAGCTCTGGGATGCCATCTTAAAAGAAGGAATCATCTACTGAGTCCTTAGGAAGAGCCAATCCAATTCTAATCAAATAACAAACTTATTGCAGGTAACCTTGGGATGAAGCTATAAGGTATTCGTATGAGCAGATATTGGAAGCTGGTGGCACCTGCTGGGATTTCCAGGTTCTCGTGTCCTGGAACAACGGCTTAGACCGGGGACACATGGATAGTGGTAGAAACAGAGCTTATTCAGGATGAGAGCACTTGCAAGCAAGGATGTGGATCAGTGAGCCAGGGAAGAAGATTAGGAGCTCAGCAGCACTACCTCTTTAGAGATGGAGCTTTTATGAGCATTTACACAGTGCCTGCCATTCCCTGCTGGAAACCTTAGGCTTTTTTCCCGGATTCACTGTTGGTGGTGTGGGTAGGGTTGTCATTGATACCCCTGGCCCTCCCTTTCCACCTCCATCTGGTTATTCTCATCTTACTCATGAGCAAGTGGAGTCTGACCAAGGCGCTTGCAGAGACTCACAAAGCCAATGAAAAGGTTGGTGTTATTTGGCCCAGAGAATGGAGACTTGTGGGCCCTGTAGAGTCTCCTCGGGACAGAGGAGTTCTTCCTGCCAGCTCCAGCTGGAAATAGTCCTGAAACCAAACGGGCTGTGATTGGTCTGACTTGATTGTTTGCCCATGTCTGGCCCAATCACTAACATCAAAGGGACCAGTTGCTAGGTGTAATCTATTCCGGGTCCTATGCCTTTCTCAGGGCTATAGAGAGTAGAAGTGTTTCCTAAAAAAAGGTGTGTGTGTGTGTGTGTGTGTGTGTGTGTGTGTGTGTGTGTGTGTTCCTGTTCTGGACAAATGAAAAACTTAATTGGTCCCTACAATTCTCGAGCACAAACCCTCCCCTCTGAGTAGACGAGCCATCTCCAGAAGTTCTGGGGACATCAGGAACATTCCTGCCTCCTCACTTTGTATGCACTGTCTCCTCCCCTGAAAGCCTTTCTCTCCCGTGTCCTGGGTGTCACAGCCTTCCTTCCTGTGCGTGCTATTCTAGTCCGCTTTCGCTATCAACTCGACAAAGCCTGCTCCTGTTGAGGGACTTTCCAGATCAATCTGTGGCCACATCTGTGAATCTACAGTCTTGAGTGTTGACGGATGTGTGTAGGGGTGCCCACCGTGGGTGGTTCTATCCCTAGGCAGGTGGACATGGCTGTATAAGAAAGCTAACTGGAGCATGGGGCAGTGGGTGAGCCAGAGAGAGCAGGCCAGCAAACTGCCTTCTCCGTGGTTCCTGTTCCCAGCTCCTGTCTTGAGTTCCTGCCTTTACTTCCCTTAGTGATGGACTGCGACCGGAAACTCTTTCCTCCCACAAGGTGCTTTTGGTCAGAGGGTTTCATCACAGCGAGAGGAAGCAAACCAGAGAAAGCGTCTTTCCCCAGGCAGCATCCAGTTCCCTCCCCACTGACTTGGGACGATCTGCACTACAGATTTTCCACCACCATTCAATTAACAAGAAGGTGGTTTTATCTTCTGGAGGGAGAAAAGGAACAGCTTTGCGTCTCCACGTTTCCTGATCTTGAACTTTCCGGCTGATAGAACTTCGCTGGGAAACAGAGTGGCTCAAGGTGCCCGGTGCCAAGATATTAGCATACACTGCCCCAGGCAAAGACACCGCTGGGTTGCTCCATCTGTTTTGCCAAGTTCTCTTATGTAAGTGACAGCTGAGGGTGTTTTGAAGGGAATGCCGGGTTTGTGAACGAGACGTCTTAATAGAGGAACCGGCATGCAGAGCCTGCTTTGTACGAGCAGGTTTTCGCTGGAGGGTATAGTGGAGGTGAAGAGCTGTTTGGGAGGCTGGCAGGGGAGGCAGGCGGGGCTAAGACTGACAAGAGCTGATCTTCTCATCTGTAAAGGGCTCTCAGCAGAGGCTACTCCGGGGTGTTCCTCTTGGGGCAAGAGGGATACTGGCCAGCTGGGGCTACCTGCTGCATCCAGATCAGGGAACAGCCTTTGCTTATTATACTGATGACTCTGGATTTAAGCTTCAAACTTGGGAGTAATTCTGTTTCTTTGATGAGGGTTGGAGTTAGAGGAGGTGGCTCCGAAATCCCTGGGGTACTCTTGTTATGAAAGGATGGGATCAGGACCCCTTCTCTTGATTCTGGGCAGAGAGTGTTCAAGGGCCAAGTCAGAAAAGCTGCTCTTTCCTCTTGATATCCTTGCATGACTCATTCTCCAGACCTCCACACCACGGAGGTTTTCTCCCTGGCCATCCTGTGAGAGGCCATGTTCTGGCTGTCCCTGCAGCTGTAGGACCTCACATGTGAGTTCAGAGCCATCTTGGGGGTTCCAGACATTCTGGAGGAGAGAAGGGTAGTCCTACCTGGGATTCCCTTGGACACTGTGACCCCGGTATCTTTTATACAACAAAGATAATAATGAGATCAGCCCTCCAGGCCCTTCCTGTTGCTCCTACCTTAATCTCCTGAGTGCTGGGATTACAGGCTCGCACTATTACACTGGTTTATACAGTCACACACTGTTGGCCTCAGGCTAGGCGAACACTCTGCCCACTGGGCCACATTCCAGAATCTCTTGGTACCAACTGCACCTGAGAACCCGGGAACCTCTCTAGCCCCCTAGTTCTAGAGACTGAGGTCCTACAAGGGTGGAGCTCTTTACAGACACCCAAGATCCCAGGCCGCTTGGTATCATTTCATAAGGCATTCAGAGTGTACCAAAACAATGCCATTGCCCAAGATTATTTTCCCAGCTTGGAATCTTTTCAGTTCCCATGGCATTTGGGCACTGGGCCCTAACCTATGAGTCTCAATGGAAAATTCCAATGGCCCTTCCCCCCTCCCCCAGCTATGTTTAGTCTCAAAAAAGCAAGCTCCAGTACCTCATCCCTGGGATAGACAACTACCCAGAGTGTCCGACTTCTCTTGCTTATGGATTTTCTCCTAGTTATTAGGGGCAACATCAGCTTTAGATTACTGGCATTTGAAGGATTTCTTTCAGCTAGTCAATCAACAAACAGTGGTTGACTGACTACTCTTTTAAGTGCCTATGGGAGAAATGAACTATCAACCTCAGACCGCGCTCTTGAGAACTGGTGGTCTATCCGGGGGAAAGGATACATGTAAAGTAAGATAGCACAAGAGTTGACTACTCCTAGTGTAGGTTCCATATGCTCAATTAAGAGATGGAGTGGCAGGCACTCTGCCTTTTTGCGTCTTGGGAGAATCTTGGAACCTCTTTTACAATGAAAGGATTGTAAGCAAAACTATTCTCCAAACATGAAAACCAAACGGAAGGGAGAGTGTGAATGGTGGCAGCCGGTGCCCATAAATAAAGGTTAGCAATGGCCTTGGTTTCGGACTTGGTGCTTTGTTAGGATGCCCTGACCAAAGCAACCAAAGAGAGAAAGGGTTAATTCTGGGTAGTGGTTTAAGGCACAGTCATGGCAGGACAGCAGGAGCCTGAAGCAGCCGGTCACACCACAGCCATAACCGGGAAACAGAGGGTAGTAGATGCGAGTCAGTGCTCAGCTCTTTCTCCATTTCACACAGTCCAGGAGTCCCCAGCCCAGGGAATGGTGAGTCTTTTCATTTCAGTGAACCCAGTGGAGGCGATCCCTCCCAGGCATGCCCAGAGGCCCCTCTTCTAGGCAATTCTAGACCTGGTTGACGATGAGCATGCACCCATCCCAGAAGCAGTATAATCACCCCATCTTGAAGCAAAAATAGTTTGATATGCTTCAAAACACCTGGGATTCCTACAAGGTATGCTCACAGGCAATACAAGCTACCATGAGATATGAAGTATCTATAATGTGATATAAAACCTGTGACCTCTAAGGCTTATAGTTTCACGCAGGTACCATGAGTATTTCTGAGTGGGGGAGGTACTTCCGCTCATAACAGAGACACTCTGTTTTATTTAGTGGCTAAAAGGGGGACCTGGTCTGTAGCCAGTTTACAGGGGACAACAACACTGAAGTTGGTCTTGCTTTTATTACCGCCACACACCACCAACTTTTAAATAATTCAGCGATGAAATGACTTTATTCCCCGAGGGTCCAAGGATTCCCACTGCCTGCCTCCCTCACCATGGTTATGCCACTGGATGCAGATGTAATTCTTTCCCTCATAGTTCTGACCTCCAGCTTCTGCCCAGAGCGCCCTCAGTGGTCTGTGGACTCTAGGTTACACATGCCTGCTGTATGGCACGTCACCCGCTAAGAGACAGGCTTTGGAATTAGGAGGGTCTGAGATTCACTTGATGTGACCCTGAAGAAGTGACAACCTTGCTGAGCAATGATTTCCATCTTCGGATAGTGGAGTATGGTGACTGTGGTGGCAGGTGGGGGACACGCACTGCGTCCAGCCTGGATGGTAGCTCCATGTGTAAAGGCCGTACTGATGGTCTCCGTGATGCCCGACCCTGCCAGTGCTGTTGGAGAAAGGCGCTGTCTGTTGGGTAAGACGTGGAGTCCTCGCTCTGTCAGAGGTGTTCTGATGGGGGAAGGAGACGCCTGCTGTCCTGCCACCCACACGTTGAGAGCTATTGCTGCCATGAGGACCTGCCTCTAGCATCTCAGGGATTGAAGAAGAGTCATGGAGGCATATCACTCGATTTGACTTTTCTATCTCTATCTGTGGGAGTAAAACTTAATTCTTTGGGGCTGGCGAAAGAGGGACACACACGCACACACCTCCAACATGTTAGGATCACAATAGGGTGCTGATTAATGTAAGTCTTCAGCAGGGCAGAGAAACTGGATAGGAGATGCAGAGCAGGTGAGCTACGGACAGACATGCAGATACGCGGACTTTTCTGAGGGTCAAAGCTTAGTTCTTTATTGTTCTTACTGTGGTTTGTTTTACTCTATTCTTTTTCTGTTTCCCTTGCGTCCCTCCTGATGTCTTCCTTCTATATCTTTCTGGTGTTTTCCTTCTCTCGTGTTTTTATTTTTTTCCCATACAGCTTATACACTCCAGCAAACACCATATTTTGCTTTTACCTATATTAGTTTTTCCGCTATCATAATTCCTTACTTATTTACTAGAGACCCTCAATCATCAAAATCTTCTTTAAACTAACACTATTATTGTATAAAATCATTGCTTCAGTTAAACAGTACAGTTTAGAAGAAAATCAGGAGAAAATCATCTTAATAATAATCCACAGGTAAAAATGCCCAGTAGAATGGGAAGTTTCCATGTAATAAACACACCACATTACAGGCAGTGGGGATCTCCCCACACCTATACACACCATGCCAGATACCAGAGAAAAATGGCCTCAGCAAACATGCAAGGACATAGCAACAAGAGACGTTCTGGGGCTGAGGCTCTCAGGGGCCTTACCTATCCATTCACCCGTCACAGCTTTGCTTCCTGGTGGGCCAATCTAATGGGTGAATGGAGAGTCACCTTGGGGTCTTCTATTGTTGTGGACCTGGCATGTCAACCCATTGGCTGTGTGATACTGCGTATGCAAATGTTTTTCTCATGTGGGACACGGGGTGATGAAGGTCCCTGCCTCTAGAGAGGCCGAGAAGCCCGAGTGAGACAAAGTGTGCAACACTCTTAGTGTGTAATAAGTGCAACTGTCCTGCTAGTTACACTTCTTCTCCCGACACCCGCTAGCGAGCAGGGAGCCACGATGCTCGCTCGGTCTCAGTCTTGTGTTAGGTTTCATCATGAGTCCTATAATGTGCCACATCAACTCTGGGTGTCCAGGAGAAGTGGGTGCTTGGCGGTCCCTTTCCCACGGCAGGCCATGGAAGCTGGGAACTGTCCCTTCGGTACCTAGGCTACGGGAGAGACTTCTGCATCGAAATCACTTTTACTTTTTATTAAGAACTTCTCTCATGTGAAAAAGGCTCACAGAGTTGCTTTCCACGGTGGCTGCATTGCCGTCATTTTCAGCACTCTGAGGACAAGACGAGATTAGGTGTAGGGAAGGGGCCGTGCTAAAAGGAGCAGTCAAGGACTGGATTTAAATCCAATTCTGCGGGCTGAGCCTGTTATTAGAGGACTTGAGGCAAGGGCCTCTGTGGCCTAATCCAGGGTTTCTTCAACACCTGGGTCAGTGACAAAGTCACTGCTGCTTTTATTCTAGGGATATCAAGGGGATAGTCAGAGAGAGAGAGAGAGAGAGAGAGAGAGAGAGAGAGAGAGAGAGAGAGAGAGAGAGAGAGCGAGAGCTCGAATTCTGAATTCCCACAATTGCCTGCCTTGAAGGCACCAAATAGACACTCCTGCCAGTGAGCATTCCCCGATGGCCTGAGACCTGAAATAAAAATGGTTTAACCCTTTGTAATGCCTGGACAAGGCACATGCCTGGATCCTTTCACTCAATCTAGGTGAATTTTGAGCGGAAGATGTCAGGGATCACAGAACGGAACGGGTTTAATTTTCTCCCTGCAGCCACCCCTGCTCAGCCCACCCCGAAGCCTCCAGCCTGGGCGAGAGACAGCAGGACATTCACTGGGTACCTAGTTAGCGCAGGGGTGTGTGACTGGGTTGGTACGGTAGCTGTTGTGACCAAGTATTGCCATCAAAACTAAACTCATGAGTTCTAAAGTAGAACTCTGGGGCCGGTGAGATGGCTCAACAGGTAAAGAGGCTTGCTGCCAAGCCTCAGTTCTGGAGTTCGAGTCCTGGGTCCCAGATGGTGGAAAGAGAGAACTGGTTTCTACAAGTTGTTATCTGACACCAGCATGTGCACCATGACATTTCCATGGCCACCACACAATACAGAAATAAAGAGAAAATGTAAATGATTTTTATCTTAGGGGTGTCTGTGATGTGAGTGTAGGGTTATGCATCCCAGAGGGTTAGAGCCTCATCCGCAGCCAGAGGGAGGAATGTACTCTGGAGATGGAGTTGCAGCTGAAAAGTTTCTGCACCCCATAAATTGATGCAGCAATCCAAATTAGACCAATTCAAGCTGAATTAGAAAAAACCCAGGTTTAACGGATAAACCGCTCCCAGATGATTTTCTGGCCACCTAGAGAGGAAGACGGGCCAGTTAAAATACCCTGTGGCAGTGGTCTTGAGCATTTCTGGGGGAGGGGGATCATCATTTGGTGGCCTTTCTGAGATGTGGCAGGGTTTGGAGAGATGGGGGAGGGCTTTGAGATGGGGCTTCCACCAGAACATCCCAGACTCTTGGGGTATATGGACACCAGGGACTGGGGCGAAGCTTCCACCACAACAACAGCCATCTGTGAGTGGCCCTGATGCGGATGATGGGAATCAAACCCGGATCCTTTGCAAGAGCAGTGTGTGCCCTTAATTGCCGAGTCAGCTCTCTAGTCTTGTTTCTTCTTCTTCTTCTTCTTCTTCTTCTTCTTCTTCTTCTTCTTCTTCTTCTTCTTCTTCTTCTTCTTCTTCTTCTTTTTCTTCTCTTTATGGAACTCTGCTACTTGGATTTAGGAAAACTTCTGTTTCCCTGATAAAACAGGAGAAGTGGATGACTCTGCTTCCACCTGGGAAAAAAATGTGAAGCCTGCATGTGTGGCAGCCAGGCTGCAACCAGGAGGTCCTGAAGCAGGGTCGCCAAGCCCCATCCCTAAGATTCCCTAAGGAGGCTTCCGATGGGAGACAAACATTTCTGCCTACAGCACCAGGTAAAACTGCGGTTTCATCAGCTGCTCACACAGGGTGAGGTACACAACAGGAAGCATGTAGTGGATGTGCTACTTATAGAGAGGTGACGAGGGACAAAAGCAGCCTCGGGTCCCTGGCCAGCCATTCCTGCAAGGCTTAGGAGAGCTGTGGTTCTCTCACTTGCTGCCAGCTGGGGATTGAAAAGTTTCTGCGCCCTAATAAACCTCTCTGCCGATGCAATAATCCAAATCAGACCAAATCAAACCGAATAAGAAAAGGCCCAGATTTAATGGATACTAACGCTCCCCGGTGGCCTTCCAGCTCCACAGTAAGGAGATGGGGAAGGAAGACCTGAAAACCATGTGTTTTTTCTCTGGGGGGCAGTCTAAATACCCTATGGGAGAGGTCTTGAGCATCTCTGGGGAGGAGTCATCGTTTGATGGGCTTTCTCAGAGATGGAGCCTGGACTGAGGCAACTCCCAGAGGAAGGGGCTTGGGATGGAACTTCCAAACAGGAATCTCAGCAGGCAACCTGCCTGGGGGTTCATACTCCTGGGGCAAAGTGGCAAGGGTATCCTGCTTCCAGAAAGAGAAGAAAGAAAGGCCAGACTCTCAGGGTTGTTTCTCACATTCCTGAGGAGGGACGGGAACAAGGGTCTAGGTTGTTTCAGGCAGGCACCCCTTCCCCCGTTACATTCCCAACACAGTCTATAGTTATTTTGAGAACTACACATACAAAGGGGAGCTGGGGAGAGAACGGGTCAGTCGAGGCTATCTGGGGACTGTCCAGCACAGACAACAAGCCTGAGACAAAGACTATTGAAAAGATACCATCTTCTATGTTGACAAGCCTCCAGACCACAGCAGGCAGACGCCTGCCTTGAGATTTCTTACCATGGAGAAAAATAAGTACCCAGGTACCCAAGCGGCTGTAAGTCGTCAGGGTTTTTCAGTTCTCTGCATCCTCACGGACACAGGGCACGTGTCTGGGTGTGGTGGGAGAAAGGAGGTGGCACAGGAGTGGGGGCTGGTGAAGTTTCTTGCGGGGTACCTGGCATTTATGTTGGGACATGGGGACTTCAAGGTTACATAGGCAGAGAAGGGAGCATAACAGGTGGGGAAGGGAGAGGCAGGGAGCGACAGTTTCTGGATTGGGGCCTCCAGACTCTCCCTTTTCTGCGGCAGGATGTCTACACAGGCTACAACTTTAGCCAAGCCCTGCTGCTCCTAGTCTTAATTTGGAAATGGGTTTAAAGTCACATTTTTGGGATTCCCCGCATGTGACCTACTGAGCTATTTGTGGCGTGTTTTGCTGCTGTTTGTGACACTCACCCTGCCTTTATCCTTGGCTCCTCACGCCACCTCTGGCTCCCTGGTGCTGACTGAGTCTTTCTGTCGCTCCTGGTCTCTTTGATCTGAACTGGGCATTGCTCAGATTCCTTGGTTAGTGACCTTGAGGTGTGACTCTTTTTCTCCTTGTCAGGCTGTAGGGGGCAACTCAATCTAAACTTTCCAGTGTTTGCTGGCCACGAGGCTCTTACATCCCCATTGTTCCCTTAAGTTTAAGCCTCTCTGATTTCATTACAGGAAAGGATGAACCTCTGAAAAAATTGTTTTTTCAGTGACATTTACTTTACATCTGTGTATAGGATACCTTCCTACTCCCAAATTATGTTATAAATGCAACATAGACCTTAATTATATTTCATATACATTTAATTTATGTCATACTATGTATATGTATATATGTAGTAATATGACATAGTATACATACTTACAGCATGTTTCATTGTACAGTATTCAATAGCTTACTACGTTCAGTTTTCCTGTAAATGTAACATTAGTATTGATTGTTGAAAAAGGTAAAAGAGTGGGTTATGCTGCCCTCTAGTGGCAGAGTGTGGTAGCACACATTTTAGCCAAAGAAATTTTCAGCAACTTCGAAAACACATGCAAGAGACCACACTAATGAACACAGGATTTGGATAATTCCACTCATATGATTATGTACAAATTAAAAATGTACTTACAACACTCTCCCCATTTATGGAGGCAGAGGTATTCTTTTCCCTAGCTCTTTTATTTTATTCTTTCTCAGGATGATGGGTTGTGGGTATATTAAAAATAAACTATTTTAATACATTTAAACAGTAAGCACTTTTAATTAAAACTATTTTAATAATACAGCTTCTGTTTCCTTCCCAGAAAACTTTCTACAAAACTGAGATGCTCTGGGCATGGTGACACACACCTTCAATCCCAGCACTTGGGAGACAGAGGCAATTAGATCTCTGTGAGTGTGAGGCCAGTCTGGTCTACAGAGCTAGTTCCAGAACAGACACAGCTACACAGAAAACTCTGTCTTGAAAAACCAAATAAACTAACAAACAGCCGGGCGGTGGTGGCGCACGCCTTTAATCCCAGCACTCGGGAGGCAGAGGCAGGCGGATCTCTGTGAGTTCGAGGCCATCCTGGTCTACAAGAGCTAGTTCCAGGCCAGGCTCTAAAAAAGCTGCAGAGAAACCCTGTCTCGAAAAACCAAAAAAAAAAAAAAAAAAAAACTAACAAACAAAACTGAGATGTGTCCTGTTCTCAGCATGTTTCAGGTGTGCCGCTCAGGAGCTGGGGACACAGCTTGATACTCTGGGCTGCAGCAGCCTTAGGTGAGATTTCTACAGAATGTCTTTTTAAAAAATATTTTGAGTTTTTTGAGACAGGGTTTTACTTGTAGCCCCGGCTGTCCCGAAACTCTTTCTGTAGACCAGGCTGACCTCAATATCACAGAGGTCCATCTATCTCTGCCTCTTGAGTGCTGGAATTAAAGGTGTGTGCCACCATGCTGTAGAGAAGTCTACTCAAAAGAATTTACTGGGCTTCTTTTTTTTTTATTATTTCTTTTTAGAGACAGGCTTTCTCCATAGCTTTGGAGCCTGTTCAAGAACTAGCTCCTGTAGACCAGGTTGGCCTCAAACTCACAGAGATCCACCTGCCTCTGGTCCTCTCCCCGTGAGTGCTGGGATTAAAGATGTGCACCACCACCATCTAGTGCAAGAATTTACTAGAATTATTGACTTCAATGAAGGAGAAAATTGGAATTTTTTTTGGCTTGAAAATTTTTGAGTTATATTAATTTATTTAGTAGTGTGCATGCGCGCGTAGGTCAGAGGACATTTTTTTTTTTGTGAGTAGGTTCTCTTTTCACCAGATGGACCCTGGGGGTTGAACTCAAGTTCTCAGGCTTGGCTGACAAGGGCCTTTGTGCACTAAACCTTCCTGCCAACCCAGGTTGAAGTTTGCTATGGAAAGATTTAAAAGTGGATTTCAGTATGGACATGGTGAGGGGCACTTAGGTAAAAGAGCGTGCTCCCAAGTGTGGGCGGGGCTTCTTCAGAGAGAACCTGTTTCTTCATCTTAGAAGTCGCCCATGAGATTGTGTGGCCTTCTGAATTACGCTGTCCAGAAGGTCTCTGAGCACTGTTTCCTTTCCTTGTAGTAAATGAGGTTACGGTGTAGTTTGTAAGGCTGGCAGGCTCACAGGGAAGAGTCAAAGGGGCCCTCGCTGCATTGGGTCACACGAGTCAAGATGCATATTTTCACAGTGGATAAGGTTCAAATCTTAACTGGAAGGAGTAAAGTTCAGAGGTCACAGAACTTAACCTTAGGTGTGGCTCATTGTCATGTTAACATTAGAGATAAAATATCTCCAAATCAAGAGTGTCATCTCCCTAGAGGTACTGTCCCTTGGAAGTTGTGCTAGCTCCACTAAGAGCTAGATTAGGGGTTAGGGACCACTTTGTCCTTTCTCTGCCCCCCTAGTTATCCCTTCTAACCTGACTCTTCACATGCTGGCAAACACAGCTTCCAGGGCATCTGGGGGCAGGAATAGCCTTGGTGAGCTCATCAAATGCCTCTGTGGAGCCAAGATTTCCCAGCAGGCTGACCCCAGGTAGCAGGGAGGAGCTGTCCTGTTGTCCACTGGGGGTGGGGGAGGAGTGGAGGGAGGAGGTAGGTGGTCCAAGCTGGTCTGATGTGGTGTGGCATGTGATTTTTTTTTTTTGTTGGTGTCTCTCCCTGCATGGCTCCTGACGAGAGATACCACCTCCCACCAACAGGGACCCAGGCTAGGGCCCTGCAAGAGGCTTGAATGTCTCACTGGCAGCTCAGACGCTGAGCTGGGGGGTCAGCATGCTCTCGTTCTGAGACTTGTCAAAGGCTTTGCCCTTGCTGAAAATATTAAACTCACAGTATGTTAGAGCAAGGCTGAATAAGTTTATTTTATTTAATCTTTTTGGTTTATTTTATCTTTTTGAGACAGGTATCCTGAAACTTAGTCTATATATCAGGTTGACTTTAAACTCACAGAGATCCACCTGCCTCTGCCTCCTGAGTGCTGGGATTAAAGGCGTGCGCCACCACTGCCCAGCTAGTGTGTTTTATTTTTAGCTAATTTATTTATTTTTATTCCTTCAAGGGACCCAGGAGTAAATGGTTTAGACTTGAGGGTCTTAGTGTAAGATTCACAGTTCTGCTGGTATGGCCAAAGGCGGCATACACCACAGAGATGAATGTGCTCGGTCCCTCCAGTCAAACTTCACCAACACTCAAGGTTTACAACTTCTTTGTACATAAAATGAAATTGTTGGACCCTAGAGTCCAATCACCGAGGAGGAGTCGCCCCAAGATACCATCTCTCATACCACAGCTGATGTAAAAAGCGTGAGGATTTTATTAATTCTGTCATGACAGGGTCCTTCAGCATTAGAGAGGTCAGAAAGACCCCGAATAGCTGGTATAGGCTACTTTAAAAGGAAAGAGCCACAGAAGCAAGGAGGGTGGTACAGAAAGAATCAAAAGGGAGAGTCCAGAAATCATTTGTCAACTATTGTGACTAGTTCATTCAACGGGCAGCTAACTCTACTTGATCAATGCTACGGCGATTACAAGGAGGAACACCTGCAGGTCGTCTCACCCCAGTCCCAGGGTCCGGGTCTATTGAAGAAAGACTACAATGGGGATGGAAAGGACTCAAAGCTCCAGTGCACGCGTGGTTGGTTACCAGGGTCCTGGTTCCCAGGAAACGGGGGGTGCAGTAATGCTGAGGTGCCCTAATTTCTGGAGAACATTCAAAAAGACTCAGGGAAATGGAAAGTTCCCAATATTTCAGTATGTGTGTGGGTAATTGTTAGATTCCTGCTTCCCAGGGGAGGGGGAGCACTACTGCTGAGAGGCCTCAGAGTTGTCAGAAATGGCTTTAGAGTTATTTTAGAGTTCTACAGAACTATTCCTCTTTTAATATTTCTCAGTCAGTCTGAAACAGAAGAATCACTCTCAGCTTGCTGTTGGGTGCCTAGCTATCAACATCATGACCGTTTCCCTAAAAGTTGACAGCATCTATCTCCCAGACGTAGGCCATTCCCCAGCCGCAGTAGCGATGAACAAGTTCAGGAACTCTGTTAGGACATAGTCGTCTCGAGCAGGGCTCTGCGGAGGCCCATTCGAGACAGATTTCTCTGGCTTGGGTCGAGGTCTTTATTCCAAGATTTCCAAATATAAAAGACTTAATCCCATTGGACAGGTCAATCACCTGGCTAAGGGACCACCTCTCAGGAAGCTGGGGCTACCCGTAGGAAGACAGATATATCTTAAGCCATGATACAGATCTAGAAGGAATAAGTATATATCCTTGCCAGAATTCCTGCCCATGAGTGCAGTTTCTTACAGAATCACAGACACGCAGCTTCTTAAATTGACCCACTTTCTGAATTACTGAGAAGAGCATAACTTTGCCTTGTCTCTTTTCTAAACATGTTTTCCTGACACCTTGGGTCTCCCTCTTTCTGTGACGCTCCCCTCCCTTCCATGTAACTATTTATCTCCATGTAGTTGACCTCTGTGCTGACTTAACTCACATAGCATGACATTTTCACCTTCTCCAGTCTCCCCCTCCAGGAAGCAGCCTCGATTTACATCTTCCTGACCTGGTGTTTTCTTTAAAATTGTCCTTGAGCTTCTGTTTAATTCTTTTACAGATGAAACACCTCAAGAGGGATCTCTGATTTCCCTTGTATTGTGCAATTTCTAGATCTTCTAGAAGGGTCTACTGGAGTACTCCAACTGCCACACCCAATGACCCATTCAGGATAAGGACCCTAGTCATTTCTCCAACTCCATAAGTAGCAGTAAAGGTTAGCACCTCAGAGAGGGGAGTGACAAGGGCAGAAGGTAGAAACAGGGCGTTGGGGGCTGGAGAGATGGCCCAGTGGTTAAGAGCATTGCCTGCTCTTCCAAAGGTCCTGAGTTCAATTCCCAGCAACCACATGGTGGCTCACAACCATCTGTAAAGAGATCTGGTGCCCTCTTCTGGTCTGCAGGCATCCATGCAGACAGAATACTGAGAATACTGTATACATAATAAATAAATAAATCTTAAAAAGAAAGAAAGAAACAGGACCTTGGTTTAAGGATAGGGTCTTGACTCATGGTCTTGCCCATAAGCCAAAAAAAGTCTTTGTTCCTATCCTGGCTGGCAGCCAGAAATACAAAAAAGGGTTTGAGGACTCAGATCCCTGTTCTGTCTCCTAAACCATTTTGGGATTACTGGCAGGTGGGGGAGGCGATGAGAAGGAACATGGACACTGTTCGGGTCAGGCAGGGACAGGGATGCTAAGACAGCAAGTAGCTCTGAGAAAGTCCTCGCTGGATGTCAGACGTGCCAGCAGGCTCTGGTTCCTGTTTGTTATCTTCTAAATGAGAATCTCTGCCTGAAAGCCGCAGGTGACACCTGGAGGCACCTGGACTCTCGACTGGGTCAGCCGGACCAATCAGCTCCTGCCCCCATTACCTCCCACAGTTCTGCTAAGGTCTTTAGAAATGCCCCCAGACTAGCTAGCAGTTCAGCGGTGCCCGACTTCCTGACACTTCTGTGACACAGGAGCTCTACCCCCACCTAAACACCCACCCAGGATTCTATAAAAAATTCTCTCTAGATCTCACTCACTGTGGCTTATGAGTTTCATTCTTTAAATTTTTGAGACAAGAACCCAAAGGCCACTGACACAGTAAAAATTTTTGTTTGGTTGGAACCTCCCAGCTCACCCCAGCACGATTGGGAAAACACCATTCTCGTCTCTGTCTCTGTCTCTGTCTCTGTCTCTGTGTCTCTCTGTCTCTCTCTGTGTCTCTGTCTCTGTCTCTCTCTCTCTCTCTCTCTCTCTCTCTCTCTCTCTCTCTCTCTCTCTCTCTCTCTCTCTCTCTCTCTCTCCCTCTTCTCTCCCCCCGAAACCCTGCCACTCAGAGAGTCTCCAAACAGAGAGATGGTGCCAAAAGACCCAGTTTGGCATTCTCGGTGACTGTTGCACCTTCCACCTCTGTTGCCGCCAGCAGCCCAAATCCCTGCCTAAGGTTCAGCTTTTGAGCATATCTGGGCACAAATCCAGCTTGTGGTAGACACGTCGTCCTCACCCTTCCCTACAACCTATAAAGTATCTCTGCTTTAGTTTGGAGGTGCGTCTTCTCTGGCCTCGATCTCTGGGACTGGCGAACTTGCTGGGTAGTTGCTTTGCTCAGGTAAAACCTGTAGTTAGACATTTTCAATCTGGATCGATCTGGTTTCCTGCGGAGTCGGTGGACAAAGTTGTTATTGAGAAGCAGAAAGCCTATTGGTTTTATGTGATCACGAGTATCTGGCATTCTGACTTCTGAGCATCCCCCACCCCCAAGGCTCTACTGCTTTCAAAGATACCTTGATATTCCTGTATTAGTTATTGACTCAACTGAATTCTCTAATGACAATCCATATTGCTTGGTTACCCAGCCTTAGAGTATCCTATCCCGTGTCCTTTCTTGCTGATAGCAATTTTTCTTTCTTTAATTTTTTAATTAAAAATCATTTACTTATTTATTGCTTATTTTGTGCACATAGGTGCCTGAATACAGCCGCATGCATGCCACTGTTTGCACGCGGAGTTCTGAGGACAGCCCTGGGCAGGGGGTTCTCGCCTTTCACCTTGTTGGGACAGCTGTGTACTCCAGCCTGCTTGGCCCAAGAACTTCTGGGGGGTTCTTTTGTCTCTGCCAATCACTTTGAAGTAGGGGTGCAGGTACTGCAGATACCTGCTTCAACATTGGGCTTCTTAAATGGTAGACTCCGGCCATTGAGCTCCGGGCATCAGACTTGCCCATACAGGGCCCTTTGTCTGTCGAGCCATCTTCCCAGTCCCTGATAGCAATTTTTCTAACAACTGTGAACAAACGGGTTAAGAGCTCTCCCGTTCAGTTTTCTGGCTAAAACACAGTTCACAAAGGGCTAAAGATTGGTATTAACTGCAAGCTGGCATGCTCTTGCTTAGGTGCTTGGAACTGTTTGTCTCTGCTGGCTCTAGACGTTGATCCATTGAAAATCCTTTTCCCCAAGAACTTCAGGCCATTTTATCAAAATCTAATTGAGAGCCTTTGGGGCCCTTGCTCGGTTCCGCCCCAGATCCCTTTGTTCCTTTGTCCACATCTCCTTGCACACACCCCTTTCATTTTCCTAACTAGCTGTTTGAATAATTAAACCTCTACTCCTTTGGAGGTTCTGAGCCCTCATCGGCATGCGGATCACCCCGCAGCCCTCCTGCGGCTGCTCCTATTTCCTTCCAAGATGAAGCGCGCAGACCGGAATGGCAGTGAAGGTCAGGAGAGCACATTTGTATTACACACCACCTCGCCATTACTGTGGCCCCTTAATTCAGACTGATAATACATCATTGTCTTCCCTGACCTCCGGCTGTCCCATCTGCACTCCGCAGTGTTCATCCCTGATGGCTTCAAGATCTCGTCTTTAAGAAGTTAGGACTAATTCAGGGTCTATCAGCCATCATAAATACTCTACATTGCTCTTTCGAGTGTGAGCTGTCTCCCATGGGTCACTTAATTTACCAAGTGTCCCTGGTTGTGTTCGTTCCAGACCAGTCCTTGTCCCTGTCCTTAGTTACTGTTTTCATAGCTCACATTGGTTCGGTCTGAAGAAATGGGGCTTTTATTTGGGGACGAGCCAGTGCGTGAGATGGAACGCATTATGGTCAGATTTCAAGTTTGTTTGTTTTTTTCCCAATGCAACTTTTTTTTGGAACGGCTGCAAGGAGCCTGGTATCATACTTAGCAGGGTAGCTCTGGTAAGAGAATGCCTAGAGACTGCCTTTTACCTGAGCCTCTTCCCATTTTAGTATTTTGCTGAATTTTAAAATTCACCCGTGGAGAACTTCTGAAACAAAATTCTGACCCATTGACAAGACTGCACCCACTTCCAGCTTCCTCTACCTGGTTGTTTTTTTTATATAATTATGTTTGTATGCATATGAGCGTGGTGTACGTGTGTGTGTGTGTGTGTGTGTGTGTGTGTGTGTGTGTGTATGTATGTGCCTGTGAGTATTCCTGTGGAGGACGCTCGCTCTATCTCTCTCTACTTTATTCCCTTGAGGCAGGGTCTCCCACTGATCTAGGAGCTGGTCAGATGACCAACCAGCCCTACCAATTCCTTTGTCTCTGGCCCTCATCTCTTGGTTTACAGGTACATGTGCGGCCTTGCCCAATTTTTATGTGGGTTTTGGGATTTGAACTCAGGTTCTTGTGCTTGTGCAGCAAACACTATCAACTACTGAGTCATCTCCATAGTCTTTTTTGATAATTAGAAGAAAACAACCTTAATTTTTAAGTTAGCATATAAAGTGGTTTTTCTTATGGCATTTTAAATACATACTTAGTTTTGTTGATTTCTGGCCCCTCCCCCTTCACTTGGTTTAACAGGTTAAGTAATAAGAGCTATCAAGAAACAAGCTAAGGCTGAGCATTGATAACTAATAAGTCTCCATGTTGACTGGGTGGTGGTGGCACATGCCTTTAATCCCAGCACTTGGGAGGCAGAAGCAGGTAGATCTTTGTGAGTTTGAGGCCAGCCTGGTCTATAGAGCGAGTTTCAGGACAGCCAGAGCTACACAAAGAAACCCTGTCTCAAAAAACTAAAAAAAAAAAAACCCAAAATAATAATAAAAAAATCCCCAAAACAAAACAACCCCCCCCCCCAAAAAAACCTCCATGTCATGATTTGAGAGATGGTTGGTAGCCCCAAAGAAAACCTGTTACATGAGTCAGTTGATCATCAGCCGCCTGGCTCTGTCTTCCCCATGGTACATATCTCTCTGTGTTCATCAGCTGCCTTGCTCTGTCAGCCCTGTGGTACACCTGTGTGTGATCATCAGCCGCCTGACTCTGTCTTCCCTGTGGTACACCCTGTGTGATCATCAGCCGCCTGACTCTGTCTTCCCTGTGGTACACCCTGTGTGATCATCAGCCGCCTGACTCTGTCTTCACTGTGGTACACCCTGTGTGATCATCAGCCGCCTGACTCTGTCTTCCCTGTGGTACACCCTGTGTGATCATCAGCCGCCTGACTCTGTCTTCACTGTGGTACACCCTGTGTGATCATCAGCCGCCTGACTCTGTCTTCACTGTGGTACACCCTGTGTGATCATCAGCCGCCTGACTCTGTCTTCCCTGTGGTACACCCTGTGTGATCATCAGCCGCCTGACTCTGTCTTCACTGTGGTACACCCTGTGTGATCATCAGCCGCCTGGCTCTGTCTTCCCTGTGGTACACCTGTGTGTTCTTGCGTTTAATCACCACTTGTGCCAGTGAATGGCTGTTTGGCTGCTCCCTGCCCCAACTGTGATGCTTTTATCTCAGCCAGGAATTCATCCGACATGAAGGCCAAGCACTTGTGATGGGGGCAGGAGACAGAAGAGGCAGAGGTTGCTGTCCCCTCTCTAGGGGCAGCAGTCTGATACAGGTCAAGCGGCATTGCAGAAACTGGGAAAGAGAAGAAGCCCAGCTGCAGAAGGCCTGCCCCATTTGGGGACCCAAGGAGCCCTTTCCTAGGAGAAGGGGGGTTTTGATTAAAAAAAAATTCTGATTGAGTGGGGCAAAGGTAGAACCGTGGTGGGGGGTGGCATTTTGTGTGTGGGATGCTAGAGGCATTGAGGAAACCTGTCTGGCCAGAGGGGGTGAAGGTAGGGAATGGGCGAGGCAGGCAGTGCCTTGTGACTCTCATTTGAGTAACGCTTTTCTCACTTGTGAACCATCGGAAGGAGGAGTAATGTCATGATGAGATCTGCAATGTTTTAAAATAAAAAAGCCCTCTAGCTGTTATGTAAAAGATAAGTAATTAAATAAAGAAATAATTGAAGAAGGCAACTTAGTGAGGAGAAAGAAGCCAGGAGGCAATTGCAGCATCCAGCACGCAGTGACACTCCAGGGGCCAGATGGTGGCTGTACTGCGGGAAAGCTGGTTAGATTGCAGAGATGTGTAGGTTGCAAGCATGATAGCACTGGGTGATTAATGGGACTGTCCTATTCTGACATTCTTTTATAGAAAAAAATGTCTATTTTTCCTTTGGGTTTGTGCCTCGGTTAGAAAATATAGTTTTCTCCTTTTTGCCCCAAAGCACTTCAAATATTTCCATTTACACGACATTGACTAATTGTCTTGCCTGTGTATGCCCGAGATGAATATTCCTCTCATGAAGAGTGTGCGTTATTTCATTCAATAAGAGCATGCTCATTAGGAACTGGGACCTGCCTATCACATTCTGGAAGCCTCAGTGGGGGAGGTGGGATTTAATGTGGCTTTTAAGCCTTCTACTGCACTTTTGGAGTCACATGAGACAATAGGATTTTTACCGGAAGATATGAATTTTGACAGGGAAGAGGCCTGACAACGATGTAATCTCAGTACTGACAAATAAATGCTATTGTACTTTTCCATGCCAAGGGGGATTTACAATTACAGCGGTTCACGGCTCTCTTTGATTTATGGCGTCCTGTTAGCCATGGAATTACTTAGCAAAATCAGTTTGCTTGATGTAAGTCTTTTTTTTTCTGCCTTGCATGGAAAAAATTTGGCCTGAAGAAAAGATGACATTAATTTAGGAATAGTGGAGTTATCATTGAGTTATCAAAATAAATCTGAAAGCATAAATCAATTCTACTGCATGGAGAATGTTAAATCAATAAGTCCAGAAAGACTCCATTGAATCTGTGACTGTCACTCAAAGCTTTTGCATTATATTCCTAGGCCATATGTTTAATTGAAATGATAATGTAGATAACTTTGGGTAGGTGCAGGCATTCTGACTTTGATATGCGATTGTCCAAGGTAGGTGAGAGGATATGGCAATTGTTCTGTGAGCTCAGGAGTGAGACTCTAAGTCAGTTTCCTGTTTCCTGGAACTCTAGACAGAGGCAGGCCCAACTGTTGGAAGCTACTACTTTTATTTAAAAACTGTTTTAAAGATGTCAATAGCATCTACTTTCCTCACCTTCTCTTCCTACTCAGGCGTACCGCGAAGGGATGGTGCACGGGCGGAGGTCAGGAGCCAGTTTGTGGGAGTCACCATGTAGGTCTAAAGGATGGAACTTGGGTTGGTGTAAAGTGTGTCTATCTGCTGAGCCATCTTGTCAGCCCATCAGTGATCACTTTTAAACTGAACTTACACAATACTATACGGGTAAAGTGGTCACAGCATTAAGGAGACACTGAAAAAAAATCACTTAAAATGAACCCCCCCCCCCCGCCCCATACGCTGGTTAGCTATTGTATTGAGCTGTAGTAGCTATTTTTTTTTTTTTTTGGTTTTTCGAGACAGGGTTTCCCTGTAGTTTCTAGAGCCTGTCCTGGAACTAGCTCTTGTAGACCAGGCTGGCCTCGAACTCAGAGATCCGCCTGCCTCTGCCTCTGCCTCCCGAGTGCTGGGATTAAAGGCGTGCGCCACCGCCGCCCGGCTGTAGTAGCTATTTTTGTGACATCTCGTTCACTTAAAGAATTGTGAAGGGTGTGTGTGCAAATCTTTTATCTCAATGTCCCTTTAGACATGTTTCACTGTGTACTTAACTTTACAAAGTAGCAACCTGAACTGTATCCATTAGCTTCTACTATGTAACAAATGGCCCCAAACATCCTGGGGAAAACAAGAACTATTTGTTATTGTTGTTGTTTTTTTTTTTAAAAACAAAATTGCATTTATTTATTTTGTGTGTGTGCTTGTGTGTGCCCCGTGTGTATGTGGTTATATTTTTGATGTTGCTGTTGTTGAGACGAGGTCTACTGTGTAGTGTAGGCTGACCTCGAACTTGCTATCCTCCTGCTTCAGCTCCATTGTGCCTGGCTTATGCGTGTTATTTTTAAAGCTGATTTATTGTCTTAATCCACAGACGATACCCACGTAGCTACACTCAGTCGCTAACTGCAACCATACAGAAAGTGCAGAACAGAAATCAACAAAGCACTGTCTGGGAAGCTACGAGCTGTGTGATAGTTAAAATAAAATGTTGCTAGTTTGCTAATACCCACAGTTCCCAAACCTTATGGTAAGCTCACATGTGCAGCATGTTTCCATGCACACTCTTCCCTGCAGATAGCATGCTGGCACAGCCCTGCCTTCTCCTCGCCATCATGTGTGTGAAGCAGGGCATTTTCCTCCACAATCCGCATGCTCGACAATACGGCTGTTCTTTTCATCCTTGGCAGTTGTTAGTTATGGAGAGCCCTGTACACGATCACACTGGGCCCCCGGGAGACGTTCAGAGGGAAAGGAGACAGTCTCCTACAGTCGGAGGCCTTCCACAGGAGGAAGTCACAAAAGCAGCTGGGGACAGGCTTAGGGCTTCCTGGATCTTGTCACCGTACCCGACAGAAACCAGGGAGACAGGATAGGTATTGGCTCAGGGTTTGGGGCTACTGTGTATCATGGTAGGGAAAGGATGGTGTGATGTCAGGTAAGCAGTGTGGAAGCAGGGAACTCTGGTGACAACAGGATAGGTTATAAGTAATGAGACCCACCCTCTGTGGGCCCTGCGGCAAAGAGCCACCTCCAGAAGGGTCCATAGCCTTTCAAAGCAAACACCATCACCTGGGACCAAGTGTTCAAACTCATGTGGCGATTCACATTTGGACCACGGCAGATCCCTTGTAGTAAACATCTTGTTCATCACTATAGAATGTTTTCAAAGGTTTGCATTTGTATTTGCCAAGGCAGCTAGGATGGCCAGAGTTAACATTGTAGAGAACACTTACTCTCATTAGCTAATGCCACAGTTTCAAAGATCTCTCTGCTTTGGGCAGTTCTTGGGCAGCTGTATGTGGGGAAGGCTCTTTACCTAAGTGTTCTCCGTGTTCTCGGAGCCAGCTTATGCCCCTCTAGCACTTATGCCCCTCTAGCGTGCACTTGCTGGAGAGCCTTGGCGCCCAGGGCATTTGCCATTTCCTACCTTCTTTATTACATCCCATCTGCAGTGAATTCAGGGCAGGAAATAAAACCCCTTTAGGGATTACTAACAGTTGGAGTGGAAAGAGTGATCCCACTTGTCCAAAGTAAGTGTGGTGTAGTTTTCTTCGAATCTGCTTCTCCAGGGATTATGACTTAGGGAAGAGGTGTGGCTCACACAGAAGGGCAAAAACAGCTGCTCCAGCTCGTTCAGAAGAGGCTCTGCTCATTTCCTAAGTGTTCCGGGTTTCTTACAGGGTTAAATTAAAAAAAAAAAAACCAAACAACAAAGCAAAACTTAACCTAATGACAACAAAATGAAAACTGAAAACAAGCAGGGCCCCAAACCCCAGCGTAAAGGAAGAAAACCATTACCCAGCTCAATTCTATTTTTTCTTTGTGTGTATGGTTGTTTGTTTTGGTTGTTGCGCGACACCTTGTAGTATGTAAGATTCGCTCTGGAAATTTCTCCATAAAGTATAAATTAAGACAAGAGTTTGTACTTAGCAGTAATAGTTCACGCCTGTTAGTGACACTTCTGGTGTGCGCAGCATCTGGAGTTTGGCTGTTATCCAGTTGAAATGGGTTGATTTTCCAGACCTGGGTGGGATCTCTCAGGCCAGAGAATGGGGTTTGGGGATTAAAGGCACTGATGTGTTTGCTGGCGATCAAACTGCCCGGCTTGTTATCAAAGCTCCCACCCACTTTATGCGCAGCAGCTTGGGTTGTCTACAACGGCATCCTTGGCATGAATGAATGAAACAGTTCAAAAGTAAACAGAGGACAAAAGCGGTTTGGAGGATGTCTTAGCCGTGGAACAAAGCCCGGCTCCTTAGGGTCACCAGATCTGTCTCCAGGCCGCTGTGGCGAAGCCGTATCTTATGCTTCCAGAGACAGCCAAGCATGCATTTTTAAAACCAAGATTTGCTTTTTTTTCCTCCTCTTTAGTTATTGATCACCTCTGTGAAGGAGAGAATATTGACATGTGCAGAAGAGCGGAACGAGTTGCAATCGCTTTCGATGGAGTGTCTTTGCAGGGCTTCGTGTTCAGATTTAAGTGGGAGCCACCGTGGCTTCTGAAATAGCTTCTATAACCAGTTTCATCACAGACCTAATCATCCAAAACACCATCCTCTGTAATTTGACTGAAAAGCAGTTCGACAGCCAGGGCTTCAATTCTCGAAAAGGATTTAGCAGCCAGCCGCCTTACGCTTATTAGAGATGCCCAACACCGGCTCCTCGCTTCGCTCTTTACTCCAACCGCAGCTAAATAGAGCCAGGAGGTGGGAGGGCTGGGCACAGATTCCTGGGGGAAAGCAGTTGGTTTGAAGACATATTAGACAAGGCTTTGCTTGTCCGGTAGAAGTTCTAGTCTCAAGTATAAGGACTTGAAAAGAGTCCCTTTGTTCAGAGGACAGATGGGCCAGAGTGGCAAGGGCCCAGCAGTAGCCCTGACTCCGGAGCCTCGTCTTCGCCGTGTGACCTTTGTGATTCTCTGAGCTTTGACTTCAACGTGAAGCCATCTTTGCTTTTCACCCCTTTCACTAAGGACCTCTCCATTCTTAAGGCTTTGAAGACTTTTTTTCTTTATAGACTTTGCTTATATTATGCTTTAATTATTAAACTTTGGGTTTTAAAAAACGTTAAGTGATTTGGTTACTATATTTGAGAATATCTTGGGAGGCCAGAGTTAGAAAGTGCGTAAATCATTATATAATGGGAGTTCTGCTCTTCAGGGAGACATAGAGCATCACAAATCACCTTCTACTTTAATTATGTATATTATGGGGCTGGAGAGGTAGTTCAGTCGGTAGAGTGCTTGCCGTGAAGCCCTGGGTTCCCTCCTCTGTACCCCAGGAACTGGGTATATTGGCACAGGCTTGTAATCCCAGCACTTGGGAGATGGAGGTAGGAGTTAAGATCATTCTCGGCTAAATTGGAGTTCAGCCTGAGATACTATGAAACCCTGTCTCAAAAACAACTAAAATCGAGTATACTATAGCAGTAAAACAAGACAAAACAAAAAACAAAGGAAAGAAAAAAAAAGCAGTTATCAAACTAGGCACATACATTTCCCCAGACGCTGCTGCCCCTTCTGCAAGCGCCTTCCTCTCGTGTTGAGGCGTGTGCTGCATGGCTGTGCAGGAGGCCGGTTTGCCTTCTTATTGTTCTCTGTTACAATGTTTCCCAGTCCATTCCCTGCCGCATAGACCCAGCCTTTCCCCTTAAAAGCACCAGTGACTTGGCCAGAGGAGTTGGTCTGGTCTGTTTGGAGGCGCTAGAGAGCAATCAGGGTGGAGGAGGAAAGGGCAGATTCAACATAAATGTTCAGCAAACCCACCACCATCCGTTTCTGCTAACTGGGGTAAGGCGACAGAATGGATCGTTTAGTGGTTCCTCCTCCCATCCTTTATTTGTGTGGTACTGGGTCAAACCGTAGGGTCAGTACATTGAGCGAGGTCAAGTATTCAACTTCTGAGCTACGTCACCAGCCCTACTCCCCATTTTAGGTCCTGGATGAGTGACCTCAAGTCAGAGGAAGGGAGAAGTGACGAGGGCAAGGAGCCTGCTCTCTCGTTCCCGCTTTGCTCAGAGCTGGTCCTCTTAGCAGTAATCCCCCGGCCTATGAAGACCTTTCAAACACTGCAGCAAAACTAAGGGAGCTTGATGAGGCTGCCTAAGCCCTGCCTCTGCCCTCGCTTTGTTACAGACCTGCCCTTAAGAGCTCTCTGGAGCGTTTAGCCAGCTAGTGACAGATAGAGAGGCTTAACACTCTCGAGGCCCCTTGGTTTTCATGGTGGGATAAAGAGATTTTGTTCCATCACTCATTGGCTTCACCTTGTCTTCAGATCAAGTTGAAACTCCTTTTTTTTTTTTTTTTTTTTCTGTATTCCCCAGATCACAGCTAAAAGGCAGATTAACCTGGTTACCCAGGTCCATCAGCTTGGTGCTCTTAATTAAATGACACCCACCACGAACCCCAAAGAAGCTCTTAGCGTTAGTCCCTGGCTGCGATATTACAATGCCTTCATTTAATAAACCCGCTGTCAGCACGTTAATCCTCAGCCAAGTTTAAGTATGAGAATCCTCGTTAGCCACGATTAGGCGACACGGATGGTTAACAAAATTTTCTCATGCCCTAGGACTCATTTTCATTAAGAATCTAAATTGATTTAAAATAAAAAACACTTTTACAAGAGCACCTGATTGACAGCGACTTTATGGGTTTTCATGATGAGGGCTTGTTACAAGGAAACCGTTTGAATCATTCAGCTTGATTATGCATCTGGGTGTGCGTTAGGGCACATTTCCTTTGCGGTTTCTAATCCTCCGCTCTCCTTTCCTACCTTACTGTTGTGGGTCCTGCCAGTCGAGCAGGATGGGTGCTCTTGGCATATTTACCATATTTTAAAAGGTGCAGTGTATTCCCCAGAGGGGGCAGAGTAAGAAACAGTTTAAGAGTTTAGGGTGGAACCAGCCTGGCTTCTTGTCACTTCTTCAGGCTTCGGTCTGTATTCACTTCACTTTGAACTCTTTCTCCTCACCTAACCTTCTGCAGGTGCGGTGATTGTTTTTTCCCTCCCCCTTTCTTCCCTCCCCTCTTTTCCCCTCCCTCCCCTTTCCTCTCCTCCCCTCTCCTCCCTCTTCCTCCCCTCCCGCCCCTCCCTACCCTCCCTCTCCATCACCTCCCCTCCCTCCCCTCCCGCTCCCCTCCCCCTCCCCTCCCCTCCCCTCATCCTCTCCCGTCTCCTCTCCTCTCCTCTCCTCGTCCTCTCCTCGCTCCTCTCCTCTCCTCTCCTCTCCTCTCGCCTTCTGCTACCTCCCCGTCTTCCCTCTCTTCTTACTCTCCCGCTCCCTCTCCTCGTTTCCCCTCCGTCTCGGCTTCCTCAACCCTCCCCTCGCCTCGCGCCTCCCCTTCTCGAGCTCCGCGGCCCCGATCTCGTTCCCTGCCCCCTCCCTTCCTCTTTTCCCCCCTCCCCTCCCCTTCCCTCCCCCCCCTCTCCTCCTCCCCTCCTTCTCTCCTCCCCTCTCCTCTTCCCCTCTCTCCCCCCCTCCCCTATCCTCTTTTCCCCTCCCCTCCCCTTCCCTCCCCTCCCCTCTCCTCTCCTCTCCCCTTCTCTCTTCCCCTCTCTTTCCCTCTCTTCCCCCTCTCCCCTCCTCTCTTCCCCTCTCCTTCTCTCTCGTCCCCCTCTCCCCTCCCCTCCCCTCTCCTCCCCCCCCCTCCCCCCTCTTTCCTCTCCTCTCCCTTCCTCTCCTCCCCTCTCCTTCCCTCTCTTCCCCCTCTCCCCTCCCCTCGCCTCTTCTCCCCTTCCCTTCTTTCCCTTTCCTATGCAGCCAAGGGTGACACTGCCTGCGGCGAACCCCCCTGGCCAGCAGGGAAGAACGACCACCGAGTCAAGGATTCTTCTCCTATCACGCTTTATTGGAGCCTCTTGGTTGTTGGGAGAGCAGGAAGCGAAGGGCCCCGAGCACTAAACGGCAGCTTGCTGATATAGGGGAGAGTGGAACACGGGTCATATGCCTGAGGGAGGTTCTGTCTAGAGCCTTGCTAATATGGAGTTGTTTACTCGGCCCTGCAGGGGCTCAGCGCCATCTTGTGATGGTGGCCGGCAAATCGCTCCCTGCATTTCCCCCTTTTAGTTTTTATAGCAAAGTAGGCAACAAGGGGTCTAATTTCCCGTTCTGGCTCCCACCTCATGATGTGGGGGCCGATCAAGGGAGGCCCAGGCTCGTGGTACTTCCTTCTCCTGTGCAATGGGACAGAACCCCTAGGAGGGTGCAAAGGCAGTACCCTCAAGCGTTGTCTCAGCATACCTTCCCTGGTGCAATGGGGAACAAGCCCTACAGGGGGTGCAAAAGGCTATGCAGGACAAATGCCCTACTGGTTCTTAAGAACCGATAACCATATTTGGGGAGAGTCACCACACTCCAAGGCAGCTAAGGCCTGTAGTGACAGCAAACCTTAATCTCTATTCGTTTGGGCTCGAAGACGGCAAATCAGCCACAAGCAGACCATGCATCCTCCCCAGACAGCATGCCAGAAATATCCCAACCCAAACCACCACCCATGTCCCTTAAAAAGGAGAAAGCGGAAATATATCCAATCAGTTTAAGGGTGATGGGCTGGACACGAGTATTATTTAGGATAGTGATCTGGGAACAATTGATTCTGGAGAAACAGCTTCTGCTTCCCGCGACCAGTCCCCCAATTCTTCATGACCTCATTCCTGGAATTGTTAAAGATAAGAGAAGTAATGCATACATGTTTCTGATAGTAGACACATTCGATCTGGACCAGACAGGTCATTTATCCACCCGAGTCTGCACAGTAATCTATGCTCTGATTGGCAGCTATTAGGCAGAAAGGATACGATTGTTTGATTTTATATTCTGGGTTTCTAATGCATCAGCTGTCCTTGAAACCACATCGTTAATTGTGGTCGCCGTTTGTACCTGATTAACCATGGCTATGAACTCTTATATTTTTGGTTGTGAGCCTAGCCTTTAAAACGGCTGAGCCATCTCTCCAGCCCCTGTGACTCTGATGTGCTCCCAGAAACATTAAGGAGCCAAGGTCTTAGTTTAATTGTAGCATCGCCAGGGCTGAGATGTCCACCGTGGCTCCTACTTACTCTTAGAGAGCAACCATTGATACCAGGAACCATCCTGATCCGATAGTAGAATTTTGATTAGACTGATTATAAAGGTATTGGTGACAGGCCCTAAAACGAGTGGCATTTTAGGAGTGGATGCACCTCCCAACGGTACCATGGACTCCACTCTCATGGCCAAGGTGGTAGCATTACAAGATGTAGCATTAAAAACAACTCCTGTTTAAACGTCTGAGTTAGGCAGACAGGATGCCTCCAGATCGCAGGAGGTGGAAAACAGTATGGCAATATTGGAGGAATTAGCATGAACAGAGGCATTGGCATGGGCCAGGGCCTTCGTTAACCCCCTTACCACCCGCCCATAACATCATTGGACTCGTGTTCAGCAGGGCATGTCCTCCATTGCCCAGGATCAGCATCCATGTTGTTGCAGCCCTCATCTTCAGCTGTTGCTCTCAGGCTCCTTGTCAGCCGTGTTGGTAACCCCATGAGGGACTTCTTGACTCTGTCGGAAAACACAAACAGCTCCCCGGATCCCGCAATGACTGGATCCGTCCATACCATTTATTATCCAACACATCTTTCCACATAACAGATAACTTCCCTTATCTTCGGGGGTCCATGTTAGCATGTCTATCAGCCGCGTTCGGACCTTGACCATCAAAAAATTAAAAAAATTAAATGTAAAAAATGCCAAGGCAATTCTATCCCTGGGGGATGCCTGTTTCTGCTATTCCCCCTTTTTGTTTTGTTAGAGATATCTTTGAGGCTTCTGTTAGCCCTTTTAATAATCCCCTGCCGTGGGGATTATATTTTTTATATTATATATATTATATTATATTTTATATATTTTATTATGATTAATTATTCTATTTTATATTATTATATTTTATATTATATTCTATTATATTATATATTTAATTTTATTTTCTTTTATTCTATTTTATTTTTCTCTGTCCAAGGGGCTCTCTTTGGCCCATTTTCCTGGACTTAACTTTTGGATCTTTTCTTTTTCTCTTTTCTTTTTCTTTTTCCTTTTCTTTTTTTCTTTTAGGCCTATCCAAGTCTCTCCCCTTTTGATTCCGATTCTGAGAAGTTGTCCTGGTGTGTCATTAATGCCCTCTCTACCTTTTCTAAAACAAGATCTGCATTATCACCCTCCCGTAGACAGTTGCCTATTCTTTCTTTCCTCATATTTAGCTCTTTCCAAGTCCTGTCCTAATTTTTCCCATGAAGGCAAGGTGAAATCCCCAGAGACGCGAACGCACGGTGCGTTCTGGTCCAATGTCCTTTACGACCGTTATCAATCTTCCTTAATGTGCACTTAGGCACGGGCGCCCCTACCGGGGAGCCGCTTAATTTACGGCAGTCTTCTTAGAGAAAAGCCGTTTTATCTACAACGGACTTACTTTCGATTTTGACTAGGCGCTGTCGCAATAACAAAGGCACTCTCTTGACCAGGCCTTCTGGCAGCTCAATCAAAAACAACACAGGAACACACAGATCACAATTACCACAAAAGCTAGGCAGAACACTCCAGGGCTCAACTCCAGCAATCATCATTTTTTTTTGGAGACTTGCTTACCGAACGGTCGCCCGCCCCCCGCGTGTGGAGTTCTGGATCCTTTTTGGCCCCTCGCCCGGTGACCGAAAGATGTCCCGGGCGTCCCGGGGTTCCGGCACCAGTTGCGGCGAACCCCCCTGGCCAGCAGGAAGAACGACCACCGAGTCAAGGATTCTTCTCCTATCACACGCTTTAATTGGAGCCTCTTGGTTGTTGGGAGAGCAGGAAGCGAAGGGCCCCGAGCACTAAACGGCAGCTTGCTTATATAGGGAGAGTGGACACGGGTCATGCCTGAGGGAGGTTCTGTCTAGAGCCTTGCCTAATATGGAGTTGTTTACCTCGGCCCTGCAGGGGGCTCAAGCCGCCATCTTGGTGATGGTGGGCCTGCAAATCCGGCTCCTGCAACTGCCCTTCTGCCTCACTTGTCTCCACATTCTGAGCACGGCTCTCACATGCATGTACCGCCATGCAGGTTGATGTAGTATTAGGAATCCAGCCTAGGGCTTTATGCATGCTTTGAAAGTTCTCCACCAACTGAGATACATCCTCATCCTCCCAACCCCCGCCTTGAACGCTATGTTCACTTGAGTCCTTGAAGAAGTAGATGTCAAAACAGACTCAAACACGAAAGGGACTCCTATGGGCGAGAAAGTGGGGAGTGAGCTGGAAAGCCAAGGAGCTGTCAGCTTCTGATACAGGTCTGAACCCTCTGTGAAGGAGGAAGCATGGATAGGTCCAGTGTGCTGTATAGGCTATGATGCTCCATGGTGCTTCCAGGGTCTCAAAGACAAAGCTGATCACAGCTTGGGGACCACCTGCCTTCACATCCTAGCTGCAGTGGACGGCCTTGGTGCAAGGCGGTGCTGTTTCAGCAGGCAGCTCGGGGACTTGTGTTGAATGGTGCAGATTGGAGACAGAGGGCTGTGAGCCTTCCCGTGGCTGGACTGAGTATTTAGAGCTAAGCCAAATGCTTAGAAACTGAAGAAAGAGAACAGCCAAGAGTTATCTTAAAATAAATTTATCGTTTATTATCAGTAAATGTCTAATTTGTATACTTTATTGTATATTTGTATATACTGATTATATGCACACATACATGTATATACACACATATGCATGCATGTTCATGTGTGTGCAGGTGAACATGTGTGGCAGGTGTGCATGCACGTGTAGGCCAGAGGATAACTTTGTTTTCTTTCTCCTCAGCTGTTGTCCACCTTATTTTGAGGCAGAGTCTCTCATTAATGAGAAGTCACTGATTAGGCCTGGCTGGCTGTCCAGCAAGCTCCAGGGATCTACCAGTCTCTGCCTCCTTAGAACTGGGATATAGGCATGCGTCATTGTTCCCGGCTTTGTAAGTGAGTTCTGGGATTGACCCAAGTCCTCATGCATGCAAGGCAAGCACTTTATCGAGTGAGTCACCTCCCTAGCCCTGATGTCTATTTTTCGTACCTATACGATTCAGCTGTGTAAACATTTCACTTGTCACTAACGTTTAGGAGGCCCTGCCTTAAGGCGTACCTGAAGCTAGTCTGGGATGGGGCTTCCAAGTTAAAGCCGAAGCACAAATGGTCAAACTGCAGAGAGTAAGTATCTGGGGAGTGTTCAGCCAGAGGGGAGATATTTACCACACCCCCTTCCCCCAAGGGCTCATGGGCCGTTGTATAAGAAAGGCTGGAAAGATTGTAAGAGCCAAGGGTCAGAGAGTATGGTGTAAAACACATCTTCTCGCTACGGCAGGACCCTTTCCTGAACTCCTGGTGTGAGTGTGGTCGCCTGCAGCAGGCCTGGACAGGGTCAAGCCAGTCAAGATTCTAGCATGGATTAGGGAGGGACTCACAAAGCCCCTCTCCCCTCTGAGGTGACATTGACAGTTGATGGCTTCTGGGGGAGAATTATTTTTGTACAGGTCCTGGTATGTCCACCACACTCCAGTGACTGATCCTAGCCCACGAGTGTATGGGCAGCGCAAAACGGACTTGGTGGGTTTGGAAGCACAAAAGAAACAACTAAGTAAACACCAAAAAGAAGATGTAAAATTGGGGGTGGCGGTGGTGATAGTGTGTGTGTGTGTGTGTGTGTGTGTGTGTGTGTGTGTGCGCATGCACACATATGAGAGAGAGAGAGAGAGAGAGAGAGAGAGAGAGAGAGAGAGAGAGAGAGAGAGAGAGAGAGAGAGAATGTGTTTGTGTGTGAATGGACTTAAGGAAGGCATTTGAAAGTGATCAAAGTACATTTTATGCTTTTAAGAGATTCTTAAAGAATAGAAATATTGTATTAAAAAATTAGAAAATAGATGTACATGTAAGTGTAGCAGTGTGTTCTTTTAGAGAGTAAACGTGCATTTTCTCCCGGTCTTAGCAAGATGTTTTGATTGTCCTGAGGAAAATATCATCTTGAATGACTTCACTTCTCTGCTCAGGAAGATGGCTGGGACTTTCAGAGACATAGAAAAAGTGACAGTGTTAATCCCAGTGGAGAGAAAAACACCACCAACACAGCTTAAAGCCAAATTTGAAGCAAGCTTTAATTACATACTGGGCAGGTGGATGGTCTCTGAGCAGGTCCACACCCAGCTTCCTGGGAAATGGCCCAGAATCAAGTATGGCAAGGGCTTAAGAAGGAAAACCATAATGCACTGCATTTCCCATCAGGTTCAATCAGGGGCAAGCATACATCCTGATGTACCTCCAGCCTGTGACCCTCCCTCCACGTGGGACCAAGTACATCAGTGTAGGTGAGTCAAATAAACTTGTTTAGGGGAATGAAAAACACATGACTTGTTATCTCCCGTGAACAACAGCCTCCAGCATCTCAGGAACTGTCTGTCCCCTGCCAAGGGGCAGTTTTGTTTCCTGGACCTGGTAGGCTTTGTAATTAAAATTTAAAATGTAGCTTTGGCTCTCACAATAGTCTTCTGGGCCTCCCTACTTCCAAAAAGGGGTGTTATGAGCTATTTGGGGATGGGGCTTGAGGGAAAGAAAAGGTGCCTGGAGCTGTGGGTGCTTGAGGCAAGGGAGCCCACCTGTGCCCTGCACACCAGGGCTGGCTCGCAGTAAGGAAGCTGGGGCCCATGGGAGCAGAGTGGGGGGCTGTCCTAATGGAACACCACAATGTGAGCCGGGGTGGAGGACCACAGCGGACTGAATCGTGGTCTCTGCTTGTTCTTCCCTCTTGCCTGTCCTCTGCTCCCTGGGATCTTGGGGAGTCCTTGCAGGTGACCTACTATCCTGTAGTGCCCCTGTTTGGAGAGAAGCGGAGCCATGTAAATGCCTTGGGGGAGCTGTGGGCCAGCAGAGAGACTGGGCATCTCCCTTACACAGGCGTTTCTGGCAAGCTAGAGTGTTAGTCACTGTATAAAGACCAAGAGGACTTTCCTTAGGCATCTTTGAAATAAGAAAGTGTCCTTCATTTGGGGTGGACTTGGGATTTTGTGTGGTTCTCCCTGGTTAGTAATGAGGGCGGAGCGGGGGAGGGCGGGGAGAGGAGAGGAAGGACAGTTAGGGATTGGAAGCTGGGATTGTCTTTCACTCTTTGTCGAAATCCAGATGGGTCTTATCATTGTTTCTGCCTCTGCTGGTTTTCTGAAAGTCCCCCAGGGCACATTTAAAAAAAATACAGAAATCAGGTACATGATCCTCTATGCTTGGTTTCATAAAAATTAATTACAGGAAAACTATACGCTGTGATGCACTCAGTCTCCCCCACTGCGGGAGGAGTCTTTCGCAACCCTCTCCTCTGCGAGGAGAACTCAACAGTTCTCCTTGGCATTGTAAAATGGTACTATAGTCACGTTCATGGTGGCACTCATGTAATTGCAGGCCTGTGGAGTTCTGGATTTTACCAGTTCGGTGGGGGGGGGGGCGCTATGGGACTCAACTTCTTTCAATCACACAGGATTAAACTTGGCGTGCAGGGTTTTGTGCCAAGCTGGTTCTGGCTGGTTAGTACTCATTCTGACTGTGTGAAGAAAAATCAGTTCCACTCAGGCCCTCAGCCAACACATGCTGGTACTGGGGCGCTGGGTTTGTGGAAAGCGACAGTGTCCTTTTCTGAAGTGGGACTTCTGTCTGAGTGTCCATGACCGTGTCACGCCGGCTGTCAAAATATTTTGAGTATTGCTTGACTTACATCTATACTTCTTTTCCTTTTCTCACATGTAGGTCGGATTATCAAGCTGCAACCCAAGATATTATGTCTAGCTATGAAAATAGCACCAAATGACATGTCTAAAATTTACGGGCAGCTGATGACGTGTAAGGGATTTACAGGGAACTACCTCCAGGCTTCATCAAGTCAGGCACCTGAATACTGTTGAAATAATTGTTTTATTTACAGTCCATTAAACGTCTAATGGGCGGGCTGCCAATGAGGGCTGATCACATGTGTGATTATGTATATATAGGTCAGTCACATCCCTTACCTGGGACCATTTCTTTCTAGAGTCCAGTCTCATGGGTCTGCTCATCTGGACCAGCAGTATTCTGGCTTTCACAGTTCTGGCATGGGTCAGCTTGCCTGGCCAGCTCCTGAGGGACTGAACACACACTGTCGTGTAGGATCATGAGCAGCCGCCTCCTGATCAGAGCACCTTAGGTCTGAGTGTGGTACCCTGCTTACATTGTGTTTCTGAGACAGCACTTTGTCCGAAAGGGCTGTGAACTGAGAGCAAGGTGGGAAAAGGAAGAAAAATTGGGGGTTCATGTAACAATACTGAAGTGGGAGATTGTTTTCCTCTCTTTCAGTTTTTCAGGGCCACTGCAAACAGACCTTGCCTGAGAACAGCTAGTCGTAAGCGACAGACTTGTGCTGACCTCCAATTCCAAACACACAATCGTGATGTGTAGTAGCAGTAATAATAATAATAATAATAATAATAATAATAATAATAATAAGCTTTAGAATAACAATTGCCACATGATGGGCCAATGGGTATGCGCTGCACTCAGGGTGAGATGGTTTCATATGCATTATCCCAATTTTCAGAACGCCACCTGTGTTAGTCAGAGTTCTATTGCTGTGAAGAGACGCCATGACCATGGCAACGCTGATAAAGAAAGCATTTAACTGGGGCTGGCTTACAGCTTCAGAGGCTTAGTCCGTTATCATCATGGTGGGACATGACGGTGTGCAGGTGGACACGGTGCTGGAGAAGGAGCCAAGCGTTTTAAATCTTGATGCGCAAGCGACAAGAGACCTTCTCACTGGTCACGGTTTGTGCATATGTAAGATCTCAAACCCTCCCTCCACAGTGACGCACTTCCTCCAACCAGGCCACGCCAACACCAACAGGGCCACACCTCCTAATGGTGCCCCTCCCTACGAGCCAAAGATTTAAAAACATGAGTCTATGGGGGTCATACCTATTCAAAACACAATACCACCCTGGAAACATGGCACCAACTTTCCCATTAATGGATATATAACCCGAGGCTCTTAGAGTCTTAGGGACATACCAGGCTCACTCAGTTTAGCGCCGAAGCCCTAAGCCCATTCTTGCCACCATGTGCCTTGGTAAAAAGAGTGGTTCAGCCCAACCATGTCTCTAACATCAGGTCTAAGTAACTGTTTTGTGTGCAAAGTTCATATTTCCTACTCAGTCCTCCAGTCAAGGTTTTCTTGAGCACAGAAAGTTCTTTAAATATTTCAACCACCTGCCACCTAAGGAATGTCACGAACCCAGATTGTCCCTGCAGTGTCCCCGTGCCCCTTTGCAGACATCCAGCTCTATTTGGTTTATAATTAGAAGTGAGATGATTTCAAATAGCTGCCATGTGGCACAGCTTTCAAAGCAGTTTCGGCTGCACGGAGCTTCACATAACCCGATAATCGGAGGCTAGAACTCGAGAGCATAGTTCCTGCCTCCTAATTGGCACCAAGTGGGGACATCTGTTCTGCATGAAGTTTGGGTCAGGCCTTCCGTCTCATCTGTGACCTCCTGCGGTTCGGGGGGGGGGACGGCCCTGGATTATGCAGAGACGCCTCAGACTATTGGAAGCTGGGATGAAATCACCATGAACAAAACCCCTTAATTGGTCTGGATCCTTCCTTAGCCACTGGTAATTATTTTGGGTTGGTAGCTTGTCTTGTATCATAACAAATTCCCTCCCAAAGACAGAATTTCTTGCTTTGAGTGCAAGTCCAAACTATTGCGCTCCCAAGGCTTTCATGGAGATGATCCCTGCTCCGAATCTACTTTTTCTTTGAGACGAGTTATCCAGATTGTAGAATTTGGGATGCCGTGTTTACTTGACAAATTTTGTTTCAGCCCTTCCTTCCATTGGTTCTTTCTCTTTCTTTCTTTCCTTCCTTCCTTCCTTCCTTCTTTCTTTCTTTCTTTCTTTCTTTCTTTCTTTCTTTCTTTCTTTCTCTCTCTCTCTTTCTTTCTCTTTCTTTCTTTTTTCCTTCCTTCCTTCCTTTCATTTTATTTTATTTTATTTTTTGGGGGGATTTCAAGAAAAGGTTTCTCTGTGTACCTTTGGAGCCTGTCCTGGGACTCTCTGTAGACCAGGCTGGCCTTGAACTCACAAAGACCCACCTGTCTCTGCCTTGTGAGTGCTGGGATTAAAGGCGTGTGACTACCACCTGACTGTCATTGGTTCTTGCTGTTATTAAATGCCAAAACTGGATTGAAGTTATAGGGATGGGTAAATTACACAAGCTCTCAGACCTGGGTCTGAGGCTTTCCTGGATACAGTTATTGGATTTTCCAAAATCCCTCTTTATGCAGAGATAACTAGAATCCTAGGGTCCTAGATGCCTTGCTTCAGAAATATTTGTGTTCCTGAGATGGCCATGTAGCTCCAGGCTTCCCAGAGTACACTGGGGTTGTGTTTTGGACAGAGACAGATGGAAGATTTCTTCTAAAACATTAGTTTAGGATTATAATAGCCCCCTCTTGCACCATTTCTTTTTTCTGTCAGCAGTATAAATTCTTCATTGAAAATTGTAAAAACAAAAACAAAACAAAACAAAACAAAAAAACAACAAAAAACTGGATGGCTCAGTGGGTAGCAGCACTTGCTGTGCAAGCATGAGGACCCGAGTTCGAATCCCCAGTACCCATGTAAAACTCTGGGCATAACTGTATGTACCTGCCACCCCAGCATTGCAGGGCAGGCAGGCTGGAAGAGCTCACTGACTCGCCAGACAAGTCAAAAACCACTGAGCTTCCTGCTCAATGCGTGACCCTGTCTTAAAGCAATGTGGAGAGTGGTAGACACTAGAATCCTGCTCTGGCCTCAGCATGTGCACTGTACATGTTTATGTATGCCGGTACACCCCTACACACACTCACCACACCCCCACCACACCCCACACGTACACACACACACACGTACACACACACTCACCCCCCACACATACACTCACAACACCCCCACCCCACATGTACACACACACGTACACACACTCAGTACATACACATACACACACACGCACACACACACACACGCACACACACGTACACACACGTACACACACACCACCCCACACCCCCACCCCACACATACACACACGTACACACATGTATACACACACCACATCATACCCCCATTCCACACATACACACATGTACACACACACGTACACACACCCTCACTACAAACACACACATACATACACACACACACATTCCTCACACAAGTGCCTGCCCTCCCTGACCCCACACTTTCACACTTTTTTTCCCTAGTACTGCTTCCCTGACACGAAGAGGAACAGACTGCTGTGGGGAGGTGCTGAGAGCAAAGACTTCTGGCTTGGGAGTAGATGAGTTGGCTCCAGAGATGGGTCACGTGCCAGTTGAGTCCTGAAAGACAGTTCCAATTTGAGCATATAAACTCTAAAAGAACAGAATATGGGCCAAGATGCAAGGCTAGGGGTGAATGGAGTAAGGGAGTCAAACAAGAAGAGATTAAGTTTGATTGGGCAAGAAGGGGAGGAGTCAGGGTAAGGGTGAGAGGTAGGTGGGGCCAAATGATGGTCTCTGAAGTGATTGTTCCGTGTGGGTGGGGGCCATTGAAGGCTTTGTGATGGAATAGAGAGAACCGTGTTCATGGGAGACTGATCTAAAGCAGTGTGTGTGTGTATTTGTGTGTGTTTGTGTTTGTGTATATGCGTGTATGTGTGTTTATGTATATGTGCGTGTATGTATGTGTGTATGTGTGTATGTATATGTGTGTGTATGTGTGTATATATATGTATGTGTATGTGTGTATATATATGTGTGTGTATGTGTGTATATGTATATGTGTGTATGTGTGTATATATGTGTGTGTATGTGTGTATATGTATATGTGTGTATGTGTGTATATATGTGTGTGTATGTGTGTATATGTATATGTGTGTGTATGTATATGTGTGTATATATATGTGTGTGTGTATGTGTGTATATGTGTGTGTGTATGTGTGTATATGTATATGTGTGTATGTATGTGTATATATGTGTGTGCATGTACATGTGTATATGTGTGTATATGTATGTATGTGCGTGTGCATGTGTATATGCATGTATGTGTGTATGTATATGTGTGTGTATGTGTGTATGTGTGTTTATGTATATGTGTGTATGTGTGTGTATGTATATGTGTGTATGTGTGTATGTATATGTGTGTGTATGTGTGTATATGTATGTATGTGTGTGTGTGAAGTAGGAAGAGGAGGATGGATGGGGAGAGATACTGAGAGGCAAAGAAACTAAACACAGAAAGCCTTTGCTGTCATCTAGAAGAGAGAGAAGCGATGGGGTACCAGTCATGATTACTTTCACTTGTATCTGTCGCTGTCACAAGTTTAAGTTTATTTCTGTCTCTTAGACAGTAGCAGGCAGCCAAGAACGGCTGTGTAGGCTGTAAAGTTATCAGGGAGTATGTCATCTTCTGGTTCTCTGTGCTGCTGGCCCTGGGGCGGGGCCGTTGCCTTCCAGACTGTATCAGCTGTGAAATGAAGAGAGGGTCCCGAAAACCATGTTCCTAAGAGGGGAACTTTGGAGCCGGGGAGATGGCCCAGGGGTTAAGAGCACACACTGTTCTTGAAGGGGGCCTGAGTTTGGTTCTCAGCACCGCTGTTGGGTCGGCTACAACTGCCTGTGATTCCAACTCCAGGGAACGCTCATACCTCGGGCCTCTGTAGGCACTGCGCTTATGTGCACATAGCCATATGCAGACACGCTCATATACACATAATTTGAAAATATTAAAGAGTAAAAGGGAAACTCCAGAAGTCTAACCTATCATGTTTGCTTACTTCCCATTGGTTAGAGCTTAGCCGCATAGCTGCCTAATTCGACGAGACCTGGGAAATGTATTCCTCTGGCTGGCTGGCTCGGTGACCTGCTGAAATTCAGGACTTCCTTATTAGGGGGAAGAGCTGATGGGATGTTGGGGAAGGCAACTTGTAGATGCCATCTCAGAAGGTGAACTCAAGCAGTGGCAAAGAGAACGTAGGGGAGAGGAAGAAGATATGAAATGTCCCTAGGCAGAATGCCGGGGCTTGACAACCGGTTGGAAATGGGGCAAAAATCTGAGGTTTGGAGCAGGAATAAAGTGACGTGGTGGATGAGAGAGTTGATATTAAACAGGCGGGCGCTATGTTAGTGTTTCTACATCCTTGGGCTCGCTGTGGCAGGAAAACTCCTGCAAACTCTGGGTGGCCCCATTCTGTGGGTTAGGGTCCTCTACTGACTAAAAGAAGAAGCCCTGCACACTACCGGTATTCAAGTCTTTCTCTGTCTCCCAGCTGTGGGCACGGCTGACCTCCTGCCTCATGCAGAGACCGGGATTTTCTTTTCCATTTTTAAACATGCCATTTTTGGGCATTTTGTCACAGCAGTAAGGAAAGAAACGGATATATGGTCCTTACCTTGTGGATAAAGACAATGAGGCATAGCGAGGAGAACTTGCTGGTCCCAAGTGTCAAGAGTCAGCGTTGAAGCTGATCACATGCAGGCTTGGGAGACTTGTCAAGGTGCTGATGCTTGCCCACATGTTTTGGTCATTGGCAGTTCCAAGCCTTGGCCTGATGGTCACTGAATATTGGCAATGCTTTCTGGGTTCTGGGATTAGTTTTGAGGGTTGCATCTTAGATTTCCCAGTTGGTCAGGAAGTAGGCTGCCCAGAACCTATGTCCCTAGGTCCAAATGGACTAAGAAAGGAAGAAAAATCAGGAGGGAGGTTGGGAGGGTCCAGTGTTTTGTACACCTCATGCCTGGGTGAGGAAGGAGCTAGCTACGTGGTTTCTCCGTATGGTTTCTGTGGCAGTGACAGATCTGAGCTTCAAGGGCTGGGACATATGGCTCTAGGAAGGACAGAAGAGATTTATTTTGTGGCCAAATAGAACTTGGAAGGGATATTCTTAGCATGATGGAAGCCATGTCCATGCCAAGGCCAAAGACCAGGAGCGCAGTAATGTCTACAGAGAGAAGGGTAATTAGCAATTTCTTTAATTAAAGTTGGGTTCCTGTTTCTCCAGTCAGTTCAAATCACCGGGTAGTTTTTAACTTGGCTTCTTTGGTCTGTGCTGTGTAGTCCCAGAGCTCAGAAAACCACAACCCATTGGTCTTAGATAAAGCAAGACCTACCTGGTTTCTCCTTCTAGAAGAAGATTGTTAGAAAAAATTTTCTAAAGCAATCAAGATTCAAAGAAATAGTGTGTGGATGCTTTGGCAAGATCTCAAGGCTGGTTATTTATTCCCTGAGTAAGACGGTTGCCTTACTGGTCATAAGTGCCTGTTGGTAAAGAATGGTGTACTTAGATTTCATGCTTCAGGGAATCCCAGTTGCTTCCATTTCTCACCAAGGTGCCTCTCTACAATGACACCTCTAATCAAAGTTTGGAGATTTACGTAGGCACCCTATGATCAATCTTAACAGAATTTATCCTCTCTCTCTCTCTCTCTCTCTCTCTCTCTCTCTCTCTCTCTCTCTCTCTCTCAAGTTCTCTAGGCTTTAACCACTTTCTCTGGAATAAGACATCTTTCTTTTAATCTGATATAGAGTTGCTTTTAAGCATATTTAGTTAATGTATTCGTTTAAACAAAATTATGATAGAAATTATAATAAAGCAATTGGGAAGAAATAGCTTGTTTTTCTTGTCCATGTGCTTGTGTGTATGTGTGCAGGTATATTGTATAGCTGTGTAGGCCAGAAGTCAAGACTGTGTGTCTTCCTCAATCACTTTCCATTTTATTTATCTGAGAGAAGGTCTGAGTATGCAGCCCTGGCCGGCCTGGAATTCTCTCTGCAGACTAGGCAGGCCTCAAACTCAGAGATCCACCTGCTGCTGCCTCCCCAGTACTACGGTTAAGGGCATGCACCACCACGCACCACCTCATCTTTTGAGACAAGGTCTCTCACTGAATCTGGAGCTCACTAATTTGGCTGGACTGACTGGGCAGCAGGCTTCAGGTCTTCTACGGTCTCTGTTTCCCCAATACTGGAATCACAGGCCTGTGCTACAGTGCCTGGGTTTTTATGTGGGTGCAGCAACAAGTCCCCTACCAACTGAGCTGTCTTCCTGGCCACCAAGAAATACGCTTCTCTGAACAACAGTCTCACACTGGGTCAAACCTTGATGTATTGGTAGATGGTACCCATTCTAGGTTGTATTTCTATCTTTCATTATACATCTCCTTTCCCTTCAGACAAACTTTAATTGCTGGGGACCAAATCCACTTATAATTATCCTATGACAAATACATAGACAAGAATCAGATGTAATTATATCCCCAGTAGTCTTATAGACTGAGAGAAGACAACTTTGAAATTAACTAATTTAGTGGGACAAATATCCTTGAGTAGTACATGCATCTGTCATTTCATCAGGAAGGGAAAATGTGCAGTTGGTATGGCCACATGTACATGGGTAACCCCGGAATTAAACTGCCACTTTGCGAACTTGGATCTTTTTCAGATACACGGTTAGTTTAACAATCCTTGTGATGGAGTCACCTGGGAAGAGGGAACTTCTACTGAGGAGCTGTCCCCGTGAGGTTAGCCTGTGGGCATGTCTGTGGGGTATTTTCTTGAGTGATGATTGACATGAGTGGGCTCAGCCTACTGTGGGTGGTGTCACCCTGGGCAGGTGGTCCTGGGTTGTGTAAGGAAGCAGGCTGAGCAAGCCACAGGGAGCAATCCAGAAAGCAGCACTCCTCCATGGCTTCTGCCTTGTGTTCCTGACTTCCTCTGATGGCGGATGGACCATGGTAGGGACACGTAAACCAAATAAACCCTTTCCTGCTCAAGTTGTTTTGGTTAATGTTTTATCAGGAAAACTAATTAAAACAGGATAATATTTTGCAATATTTAATAAACCTTGGTATTTAATCTTTGTTACAGTAACATGATTTATAGTAATTCATCTTTAATTTGCCCTAATAATATATAATAAATGAAGTACATATATATATTTGAAGTTAAGTAATATACAAATTAAAATATAGTCTATCATTTATATATCTTCTATCATCTATCTATCCATCTATATTCTATCTATCATCTATCTATCTATCTATCTATCCATCCTTTTATCTTCTATCTTTCATCTATTTATCTATCTATCTATCTATCTATCTATCTATCTATCTATCTATCATCTATCACCTATCCATCCATCTATGTATCAGACTGTGTTACTGACAAAATACTTGACAAACCATATAAGGGAGGAGGAATTTGTTTTGCTCAAGGTTTCAGAGGCTTAAGTCCATTCCAGCAGAGGGCATGGTAGAGCACAGTAGTTCATTGTGCTGCCAAGGAAGGAGGGAGAGAGAGGGGGAGGGAGAAGGGAGGAGAAGAGGGAGGGAGAACATGTGTTTTTCTCCTTTCTCCCTTTTATTACACCGAGCTCTCAGCCGGCGGAGTGGGCTCCTCCCACATTCAAGGGTTCTTCTTAGCCCATGCCCTCTGGAAACACTCTCATAGAAGTGTGCTTCTAGGTGCTTCTCAATCCAACCGTCAAGGTTAACATCACCGCTTTTTGCTTTTTATGTAGGAAAGAAGGAAAGACAGGTCAGCATCTGTATTTGCTTGTTTCTCCTGGAACGACACAGAGAGGACAGTCAGGAAACATTAAAGTGGCTGCCAACAAGAGGAAAGGGCAAAAGGAGAGGACATGAGCAATACTTCCCTGAGTGTGTCTGTTGTGTAGCTTTGACCTCTGAACACATGTTAGTGTTTGTATAGTCACAAATTAATATGTATAGAAAAGATCTTCTAAAACTGAAAACAAACTGAAACTAACCCATCAGTTTTAGTTCAGATGAATAACATAACCACATTGATGGAAGGAGAGAGAGAGAGAAGATGGAAGGGGGGGAAAAGAGGAGTGGGGAGAGATCTGCCTTTGACTATATGCCCTAAGTTTTTTTTTTTTTTTTCGAGACAGGGTTTCCCTGTAGTTTCTAGAGCCTGTCCTGGAGCTAGCTCTTGTAGACCAGGCTGGCCTCGAACTCAGAGATCCGCCTGTCTCTGCCTCCCGAGTGCTGGGATTAAAGGCGTGCGCCACCACCGCCCGGCTATGCCCTAAATTTTAAATCCCTCTCCAGTGCTGGATGCTGAATTCAGAGCTTTGCACATGCTGGAGAAGCTCCCTACCACGGAACATTACTGTTATTCTCTATCCTCATTTTAAATGAAGGAACAGAGGGACACATAGCCTTTATAATTATAGGGAAAAGCAATTCTGAAACACTTTGATATGTTACAGAACACGGCAAACTAGCGCTAACATGTCATTGTTGGCAATCCAGGCTTCATTGGGAGGAAAGAAACTAAATAATATGGAGTTGGGGAAAGGGAAAAAAAAAATCCTTGTTGAAATGGATTGAAACCGAGGCTTCAGTATATTCCGTATTTCTAAAATGCATGTATGTATGCATGTATCAGCACGCATATGACGCATCATGCGCATTCATGCAGCTTTGCTGTAAGTGCTAAGAAGCAGACATCAGAGCAGCAATGAGCACATCCGGTATCCAGATATTGGTTTGTAATACCATTCTTCTCTGTATCGGCTAACTTCGGCAGACAGTTGCACCGAAGATTTCTTTGATTAGCTGTTGAAGTGGGAAAGCTCATTCTAAATGTGGACAATACTTTTTACCTTTTTCTCTTCTACCCCTTCTTGTCTTCAGGTTCCGTTGACAAGTTCGTCTGTCCCGTTGGCATCTTTGTTTGTCAGTTACCACCACTCTTTGCTGCCATTAGAAGCTGGCTTCTTCAGCCTGCCAGCGTAGACCGGAACCAGTGGCTGCCCAGGAGTCTTCCAGACTTTCGGTGCCAGACTGGGACTGCTGAAGCGTGGCTCTGTAGATGGAGCGGCCCCCGTGTCCTCAGACTCTCCAGTAGGAAGGCAGCCATTACCAGTGGTTCTCAACCTTCCTAACGCTGCAGCCCTTCAACACAGTTCCTCATTTGTGGTGACCCCCGGCCACAAAATTATTTTCATTGCTGCTTCGTAACTGTGATTTTGCTACGGTTGTGATTCACAATGTAAATATCTGTGTTTTACAATGATCTCGCGTGACCCCTGTGAAAGAGCCATTCAGTCTCCAAGGGGGGTCATGACCCACAGGTTGAGAATCACTGACTTAGACCATATCCTGTACGCCAACCTGACAAGCCCTCCTTTAACTTCTATTCATTTTGTCAGTTCCTTTCCTTTAGAGAACGCTGACTACTACTACCAAGGATCCTGTGGGAAACAGGCAGTTCTAGGGCCAGGGCAAGGCTGTACAAGGTGAGCTTAGAATGTCTTGTTAGGTGAAAAATTAAGGAAGTAGTCATAAGGAGATGAGAGTATTTCACAAGAACACAGGTGGGAATAGGTTTCTAGTAGCTAAATCTGGGATAATTTATGTGTAATGATTAATTATGTCATTAGAAATAGTAACTTAGACGGGTGGTGGTGGCACATGCCTTTAATCCCAGCACTCAGGAGGCAGAGGCAAGAGGATCTTTGTGAGTTCGAGGCCAGCCTGGTCTACAAGAGCTACTTCCAGGACAGACTCCAAAGCTACAGAGAAACCCTGTATTGAAAAACCAAAAAAAAAAAAATGATATAGGAACTTATGGGACTGGAGAGATGGATCAGAGGTTTAGGGCACTGACTGTTCTTCTAGAGAATGAGGGTTGGGTACCCACCACCCTGTGACTCACAGCCAACCAGCTGTAACATCAGTTTCAGGAGATCTGATGTCCTCTTCTGGCCTCTTTGGGCACTGCACCCAGTACACAAAGCCACACATAATTAAAAATAAAATAAATTTTAGAATAGGAACTTATGATTTCATGTTGATGAATGAATAAACAAGTATTTTGTCAGCATATGGGGGAATCTGGCTTGTTGTGAAATACATAGAACCAACAGGTAAATTAGGAGGAAGTACTGAAACCATAAAGTTAGCATTTCCAGCCATTATGGCAAATATTAGATCAAGCAAGAATCATACATATATGTGGAATTTAGGGTGAAGACAGGATATTTGTATGGTTTCAAAGACTCTGCAGGCTACTAGTTATTATGGAAGGGATAATGTTAAGCCTATTACAGGAAAATTCAATATCTTGAGTGGATTGCATCATCAATGAGCGTGTACGGACAATGTGTGCAGACAGACAGAGGTGACACGTTGAGGGTCTAGTGATATCTGTGTTGTGTCCTGGCCAAGAATACCTAACCCAAACCATGAAGAAATATTAGACAAACTCTAAATGGGAAAAATGATCATTTAGAGAATGCCAGGCTTGGAGAAGGTCATCATTGTACATTACAAAGGAAGGCCCTAGAAGGTTCCAGGTTAATGAAACACAAATAGACCTGAAACTAAATGCCATCTTTGACTCTAGACTGACTTCTGTATTAGAGGGAAAAATCTGTGAATTCACCATTGAGTCAGTTGACAAAAATGGACTGGGGACATTGAAGTGAAAGTATTATTTTATTTTAAATTTACTGAGATTGCTAGCTATACTCTAGTTATGTAAGGGGACATCTTTATGCATAAGAAATACATCTACTAATTTAGAGGTAGGCGGCCATAAGGTATTTGAATTTTTCTAAAATGGTTTGAGGGGAAAATATATACACTACACACACACACACACACACACACAAACACAACCACACCACACACGATACACACCATATACACAACACACGCACATGCACATACACCACACACACCATACACACAACACACATACATACATGCACACATCATACACACACTCACCACACAAGACACACACACACCACACACAAGACACACACACAAACACACACATGCATGCACACACACCACACACTACACACCACACACACTGCATACAACACACACATACACACACCATACCACACACTACATACCACACACACCACACATATACCATACACACATATCACACATGCACACACACCACACACACCACACACATACCACACACACCATACACACATATCACACACACTCACACACATACCACACACACACACCGCATACAACACACAACACACACACCACATACACACATGAAAGGAAAGAGAAGAAGAAAGCACAAAAACAGGCATCCCATGATGGAGCCGAGGGTAAACAGTTAACCACTCGTGGATTCTGATGAAAGAGCAAACAAACAAACCAAACCCTGCAGTCTTTTACTGCTTCCATCCTCCCTACTTTTTCTGAGTTTAAAATTATTTCCAAATTAAAAGTTAAAGAAGATGGAACATCTTACACTAATTCAGGAACTTTTATTTCTCCCTCATGCTGGCTAGTTTTATGCCAACTTGACACAGGGTCACCTGAGAGGAGGAAGCCTCAGCTGAGAAATGCCTCCATCAGATCTGGCTGAGGGCAAGTCTGTAGTGATTTTCTTAGTGATTGGTGGGGGGAGAGCTCAGCTCTATGTGGGTGGCGCCATCCCTGGGCTGGTGGTCCTGGGTTCTGTAAGAAAGCAGGCTGAGCAAGCCATGAGGAACAAGTCAGTTAAGCAGCTCCCCTCCATCGCCTCTGCGTCAGCTCCTGTCTCCAGGTTCCTTCCCTGTTTGAGTTCCTGCCCCAACTTCCTTCAGTGATGACTATGGTATGGAAGTGTAGGACAAATAAATCATTTATTCTCCAAGTTGCTTTTGATCATAGTGTTTCATCACAGCAACGAAGACCGTAACTAAGACACCCCTGTTGTTTGCTTGTTTTGGTTCTGAGGTTGATGTCTGACCACTTTTTAGATAATAGCGATTAAAATTTTTTGTTTGGTCACGAAGCCCTTTCATAGAAAACATGGAGCTTCAATCCGTAGAAGAGATGCCAGGAAGGCTGCTTTGATGGAAACATGAGGTATTGACTAGTATCAGGGTCCTATCCACTCTACCTCCAACTGCCAGCTGAGCAGCTGGAGAAGCCTCCAGAGGAATCTGGCCACCACTGCTCTAAACTAAACTGGACGTGGTCCCTGTGACCTTAGTATGGAGAGAGAGGTGTTTTGTGATTGATGGAAACCTTAGAGTAGTTCACAGCAATTGACGTTGGTCTAAGGCGTGTTCTCAGTGACATGTGACCGGTTTTGTTCTTCCTCTCTGTAAGATGGTTTTGATTTGTGATTTATGCTTGACAGTTATGTAGTGATGAGGCCCTATATGCCAAGCCCACTGTATGATTCTTTCAGAGAGTGTTTAGATAAAGACAGGGTAGACAGAATTGCATTTTCTCTCAGGTAGATAGAGCAATAATCATCTATGGCTGCGAAATTTAGAGGGACATTTAGGAGAAGAGCGGGATGTCCATCTAGTTTTGTTTATTTCAAATTCTCTCTCTCTCTCTCTCTCTCTCTCTCTCTCTCTCTCTCTCTCTCTCTCTGTGTGTGTGTGTGTGTGTGTGTGTGTGTGGACCCTTAGGGACATGGCTAGCCAGGCTACTGGAAGTTAGTCTTGAAGGTGACATGTACTTTGGGCTCCGGCCTGAGCTCTTTATATCTACATTTGCCAAGATGTGAGCAAGCAGAGCGATAAGCCCCTGCCATTATGAGTTGATGTAGTCTACATCTATGCCTTCTTCGTGATGGGCTGTGTTTGTGAAAACCCAGGAAGGTATCAGGCTTCTCAGCTCCAAGAAGAACAGTTTAGGAAAGTCAGCACAAACCCTTGCTACCTGACTTTGCTTCTGTTGTGTATTTACTTCGCCATGGCTATGAGACCAGGAACACAACATTCTTCATTGAGTTTTGAAGGGCTGTTCCTAACCCATGCAGCTTCTTTTGGAAAATACAGCTATCATCTTAGTGGTTTACTGCAACTGGGACCTTAATAAGGGCCAAGGCTGTGATTGCGTACGGCCCACAGTTCTTTCCACAGGAAGCCGAATCTTGAACACAGATCTGCCTAAAAGGTAAGGGAGCTGCCTAATTTCTTCATGGATCCTTCCCTCTCCTCAGATAAACCTGTGGAGAACATGTAATTAAAACACTGAAAACAAGCTGGGCATGGTAGCACATGCCTTTAATCCCATGCTCAGGAGGCAGAGGCAGCCAGATCTCTGTGAGTTCAAGGCCAGCCTGGTCTGTAGAACAAGTTCCAGGATAGCCAGGGCTACACAGAGGAGCCCTGTCTTGAAAAACCAAAACCAAAACCAACCAACCAACCAACCAACCAACCAATAAAACCAAAACAAACAAACATACAAACAAAACCAAAAACCAACACACACACACACACACACACACACACACACACACACACAGATTTCATTACTTAGGATATTCCCCATTGATTGATAGTAACTTCCTTGAGTCCTGTATTGCGGATGCTTCTCCAGTAGCGTCCGGGTTTAATAAGAGTGAGTGTTGTGGTTGATCTGCAATGCCTGCTTGGGGGTATAGAATTGGAAAGTTGATCAGGTAACAGTTTATGTGATTCTTTTTTTTAAAAAAAATTTATTTATTTATTATATATGCAATATTCTGTCTGTGTGTATGCCTGCAGGCCAGAAGAGGGCACCAGATCTCATTACAGATGGTTGTAAGCCACCATGTGGTTTCTGGGAATTGAACTCAGGACCTCTGGAAGAGCAGCCAGTGCTCTTCACCTTTGAGCCATCTCTCCAGCCCCCAGTTTATGTGATTCTTTCATGGCTCTGTTTAAATGGAAAGAATGGAGTCATTTTATGTATTTTCTTACTAAACAAGGAACATTGTGGTGCCCCAGATTTGAGAGAGGAGAACCACAGACCCCTTGCTGAGACTTTGGGTGCTTTTCTTGCACACACATTTCTTCCTATTGCAACAAAGAAACCCCCAGAGCAGGAGACGGCAGAGCACACAGTACATCCCGCCCCATGGCACCTTGTTTGAGTTTATCTGGCTGGCACATTCATCTTGACATTTAGAATCCCAGTCTTTTTAAGAGTTCAGAATGTTGGCATTTCTTATACTTGGATAAACACTGTTCTATTTCCTCGTAGTCTAAGTGCCAAGAAAAATCTGACCCTGCTCAAACCCCTGGTTGGCATCTACCTCAATAAAGAAGCCTAAGAAGCAGAGGAGATTTTATCGTGCTCTCCGTGAGGGCTCCATCGGGTGCTCACAGATGGGCGGAGAATTCCCTCCTTTGAGTCTCAGCGATGATTTCTCCTGTGGGGCCTTGGTGCCCCTGGTGGGCTCTTCTGCACCATTGGAGATTCAGAGCATTTCAGGGAACGCTCAGCTGTGTCTCGTTAGAAGGCTCATGGCTGCACATCTCTTCCTAGTTTTCTCATCCTTTCTGACAGTCTTGCAAAGACTGCTGTGAAGGCCTTCTCAGAACCTACTGTGAAAAGTGAATCCTTCCTAAACACTGGTTTTAAGAATTAGTTTTCAGGGTAGGACTAAAAGAGGCTGCGGAGCGATGCTGATGCACTGGGCAATGGGTGGTGGAACTGTGTCTTCCATTCCTTCTTGCTTCCTCCACCAGTACCTGGATTCCACTTACTTTTGGGAATCCACAAAGCTGACTCCCTGAAGCAGAATAGTTGGAGGTATTTTACCTGGAGGCAGGGTATTAAACGCTGTGCTCAGAAGGAGCCGATGTGAGCTTTTCTCACCCACGACTGTGTGAATGTCCTCTTTTCTAGTAACATCCATCTGGATGAGCCAGTGTGACCCACCCCATCCTTAAAGGAGAAAACAGGCCTCCATGCATGTAGAGCTTTCAAGTGGGCCTGTTTACTTGAACACTTGGCTGTGTAGGTTCGAACTTTGGGGTCAGATGTGTAAGCAAGAGGATCGAGGCTAAAAGATCTTCAAAGAAGTTAGCGTTGGAAATGAGGCCCCAGATGGAGAGGAAATGCGGATGGGGTATGGATAGGAAGCCTGAAGCGATGTTATTTAGAGTACACAAAGGGTCTATCTACATTTCTATTTTAAAAATGGCTGAAAATGGTTCTTTCCTGCCTCGCTTCTTCCTGTGTCCCCTTTTTTAAAGAATAATTTGTGAAGATCCCATAATTAAAGCATTGAAAAAAAAAAGACCCAAACTAAAATGACATCTGTATATTCATGCTGTTTCTTTCATTAAAAGAAATTAGAAACACAGTAAAATTAATTTCAGCAAATTCTCTCATCTGAGTCGCCATCCATACGTTGTCTCAGTTTTGTTCGACACAGAGGGGCTGTCTGGATATGATCATGGCTTAGGATTCTTTTAAGAGTCAAGGATAGTCATTATTTATGGGAGATATAAAATAATTAGCAAAACTCAGAATATGTAAGTTTTGAATCCAAATTACCTGTATAGTAATTAGTAATCAGACCCTAGATTCTGAGAAAGTTTAAAACTCATATATTTAAATATCCTCAGCGAATGCCACCTTCCCACACTCACCTGTCATCCCTGTCTCCTTCCCTCACCAGGCGTGTTCCCCACCCTGGAACACACCTCCTGGCTCACCCAGAGGCACCTGAGTGGTTCTTTCTGCTCCATCGGCAGGCAGGCTTTCCCATGCTACCTAGCTCATGGAGGGTGATCAGTAAGAGCCTTTTTCTTCTCTTTTTTTTTGTTTCCTTCAAAATAATCATGAACACTTCCTTTTATTTGATTGCTTGTGGCATAACTTCATTGAACACTGGACTGTGCCTGCCCTGCTTTATCTCACAACTGCTAGGCACACAACACTCACTAAATAAGTCAGTACTTGGTGAATGGTATAATGTTCTTAGGCAGAGCTACGGAAGCAAAACGTGGGGCTGGAGAGATGGGTCAACAGTTAAGAGCGCTGGTCCATCTTTGCAAGGACCTGAGTTTGATTCCCAGCACCCACATGGTGGTTCATAACCACCCTCAGGTCCAGTTCCAGTTCCAAGGGGATCTGAAGTCCTCTTCTGACCTCCATGGGCACCAGGCTTACACATGGTGCACAGATAAACACGTGAGCAAAACACACATATAAATGAATAAATCCAATAAAAGATGTTTAAAACTGAAGCAAAACTCACTGGGTCTGCTGCTGATAAGGTCACTTACAAGCAAGGCATGGGGCTCTTCCAGCAAACTGCTTTTGCCAATGGTCAGGGACACTTGTGTGGAAAAACAAATGCTTCTTTGTATTCCTGGTTACTCACATACACGGCACATGCTCTCTGATTGGCGAGGTCCCATGAGCCAGCCTAGGGATTAACTTGAAGCGGTGGCTTTTTGGCTGTAGGAGGTGGAAGTAGCGTGTGGGTTCTATATGGTGCTTTTATGTTAGAAAGGGAGGCAGTTTGGGGTTTTCCTGGGAGAAACAAACAAACAGCAAACACTGGCCTTTTACTAGCAGACATACAGGAAACCCAGAAGGCGTCTTCTCTGCAGGGCCACGTTTGAGGCTGGAGGTGGAGGGATGGAGGAAACATGGGCTCTGTGTCCTATGGGAGGCAGACAGCAAACAACTCTAACACCGAGTGACAGGGGTGTGACGGAGAGGAGCCGGGGTGCAGCCACATAAATGGAAGAGACAATCTTAGCTTGTGTCTCCCTCAAAGAGGATTTGGTGACCTCTGCTGGGGGTGAGGCAAGGAGGTGCAGAGAAGAAGCTGAGTTTTCTAATGGAAAAGAGGGCAACTCGACAAAGGGTGGAGGATGTTAACAACGAGAGCAACTGGAAATTACCTGGGAAAGGCTGAGGAGTGGAGGGAGCTCAGGGTGCTGGGACGGTGTGAGCAGGTGTAGGGGAACCCGGGAAGGACAGACAGCGAAGCTTTGTGCCGTGGTTCAGTTGCGTCTGTGGGATTTGGACTGATCATGTCCTCTTTCAAGAATTTATTTTAAGGAAACAATCAGAAAAACAGAACAAGTGTCCGTTCCTCCTCTGATGGGAGAAAGGGACAACAAGGCGCAGGGATTGGTGACTTTGCCATCTGTTCAGGATATGATAGGGCCCCTGGGAATGGTGGGATGGCTTTCTTTATGCTATGATGAGATGACAGTTGAGAGATGCTGATCGCTGAAGAACCAAGTCACCAAACACTGTTAAGATGTACAATGGTCTTGGGGGCTGGAGATATGGCTCAGCAGTCACAAGAACTTGCTGCTTTTGTAGAGGAATGGGATTTCCTTTCCAACACCCACATGGTGGCTCACAACCTTCTACAATTCCAGTTCCAGAGGATCTGATGCATTTTCCTTTCCTCAGTGAGCACGAGATATGCATGTGGTACATAAACATACATACATATCTACATACATGCTTATTACACACACATACATGCCAGCTAACTCTATCTGTCTGTCTGTCTATCTATCTATCTATCTATCTATCTATCTATCTATCTATCTATCTATCTATCTATCTACGCATATCTGTCTGCCTAATTGGGCTGACACAGAGTTCGGTGGTCGAGTACTTGCATGTCCAAGGCGCCGAGTTCCATCCCCAGCATTGGATAAACCACCAGCAAAAGACCATATAAAGTCTAGAAGTAAATGTAAAATGTTCACAGTAATGAAACTGAAAATGGTTAGCTTTCACTTTACTCTTTAATGTAATCCACCCCACCCCACAGTGAGCAGGCATTAAAGTTACAACCAAAAATTAGTAAAGCTACTTCCACGCTGAAAGGAAAAGTCCACAGAGTTTAAAAAGAGATAATTAGGGCCAGAATCCTAGTTGAGTGACTGTAAGAAATGTGTGTTCCTCATTCTGGACCCTCCAAGGAGACCATCCCAGTAGAGCAGGCTTGTCTCTAGCGGTGCAGGTGAATGTCACCTTTCATGTAGGTGGAGGGAGGTGGGGTGTACTCTCTTTATATGTTCTAGATAGAGTAGGCAGGAAAAGATCAGGCAGCTTTCACAGTCCCTGAGCCGGCTCTTCTCCATACGGGGGAGCTACATTCTAGATTCACCAGAGGAACCAAAATAATTCCATTGTCCAGCCCCTAAGCTCCCAGACCAATTAATTCTGACTCCGGGATGAGGTCCAGGTAACGGGCCCGGGAGATGCTATTCTGCAGTCAGGCTTGAGTACCTTCTGATTAGAAGAGAATGAATTAAAAACTAACCAGACAGCAAAACACCCATGCAGTTATACGTTCTTTACATGCCAGATCTGAACATTTATCCTTACAGAAAGGATTCCTTGGCCAAATACTGTACCCTTTTCCAGAAAAATCCCAAGGTGTATCAGCCAGTAAAGTCTTTGGGAAGTCTTACAGCAAGGGAATTTGATTTATTTCAACCGTTTGTTTTTTTCCAGTAGTTTCTCATCTTGGAAACCTTTGCCTTAGCAGTATGAGGCCCTACCTGGTGTTTCCTTTGGATTCCACTGTTCTGTTACCCTTTGGGACACTTCTCTGTAACGCTCCTAGAACACAGATAAGACCAAAGCAGATCTCTGCGTCCACAACAATATTTAGCAGAGGAGCCCCAGCTCTGGAGATTTGTGGGAGTCTCCACATCCCTGCTCCAGCATCCTGACCCGAGACTCAGGGTGTGGGGAGGGGCACCCTGGTTACAGAGCCTGGTGTAGAGAAGACAGTGAGGTGCAAAGGGGTTATTGACTACTTTGTCCCAAACCAGAAACTAGGCAGGGACACAGCGGGCTCGAAATTCCAGACTTTCCCCCTCTTAGTCAGACCCCTCCACCTCCTCCAATCCAGTCAGAGAGGTCACTTGAGGCATTTTACAATCTTTGCATAAAGGAGCCTGGGTCATGATTAATGGCAAGTTCCTGACTTCTTACACCGTTTTGTGTTCTGTCTCCGTCTGCCAGGAAGATACCTAAAGCTCTAAATATCTTTCGGTTGTAAGGGATGTTTAGAATTGAAGAGCTGGCTTGACACAATTAAAAGCTTCCAGAAGGCTGTTATGGCGCCAATTATTTACTTTGCGATAGCAGGGCTATTTAAATTTCACTACGGGGCAGAAAATAGGGAGATAAGAACAAAATATGGCCACGCTGGTTGTGACCTCAAAACCTTTGCTCCCTTTGTTCATAGAAGACACCAGAGGCAGAACGTTGGGACACAGGATGGTTTGGTTACACGGTGTCCCCTTCGAGGAAAGTGCTGCTGAATCTCTTCTTGGGCTGCTAATGGGCCATTTATCAAGATGTTCCAGGGCAAAGTGAACCGGGAGGAAATTGGGCTACCAACTTGGGAGGGCCACTCTGTATCACAGGTGGTCTGTCGGACATTGACCCGGTGACTCCTGACTTTAACTTAAATCACCCCAGCCCCCAAAGGAAATAAATGAATGTTCAGCCCCCTTTCTAGGTTCCCTTTTAAATACATCGCTTTGATTGTTAAAACTCCCCTGTGTGGTTCCCAGTCCTTATTCAGCCTGGTCCCTACAGTGACTTAATTAGAGCATTTCCAGTGTTACAACTTCTTGTTTGGTCTTTTGTTTAGGAGGCAGAAAGCAGCTATTGGGTGTAATGGAGGACCTGGTTCATGTGTTGTCAGATGTATGTATATACACTTGATGTGTGTATATAAACACGTATATGCATTGCATACACACATACACACAGGTATAATTCACACAGTGAAGTTGACTCTTGAAGTTTCTAATTTTGTTTTGTTCTAACAATCGCCTAAACCAAGATAGAGGAGCCTTTCGTCACCCAGAAACACCCCCTCATCCCTCTCTGCTGTGGGTCCCTTCCTTTTGCCTTAGGGCAGGAGTTAGTTCCCCAAAGGAAGTAAACTAAGGGTCCATGCTGGACCATAGGCTGTCCGGGTAGCACACATGACCCCTCCCTCGGATGGACAAGTGACTGCTTGGGTCAAGGGAGTGTGCAAAAGGTACGGGACTCCTTACTGGCTCAGTCAGTGATGTGCTGAAAGATGACCAATCCCAATATAGCCTGCCGCAATCTCTACCCAGTTTCCACCGCGAGAGTCATGAAAGGCCCCAGGGCAGTGCTGCACAGTGCTCTTTCTCCCTTATAACCCCTCTGTGTCTTGGGAGTTCTGTCTTGCTTCTACTTAGTTAATCTACATTTGCTCTGTTTACTCCTTATCTGAATTTCCTTATTCTTGGGAACAGAACAATGAACTTGACAACCCTTGGTTCAGGGTGACTTTGACGGCTTAGTGGCTAAGAGCACTGGAGGCTAGTTCCATGATTCCCAGCATCTACCTGGCAGTGCACAACTTTTCTTAACTCCAGTCTCAGGGGAACCGGCGCCCTCTTCTGGCTTCCATGGACACTGCATCCATGTACCACACAGACACACAGGCAACACCATACCTATTATCAACAACAAAGCCAAGAAAGGCTCTGCTGCCATGAAAGAACCCACATCAGCCTTGTGAATGGAAGTGCCCCGGAAAAGAAGCCACACCTCTGTCAAAGATTCCACACAGCTACCCACTTAGAGCTCTGTGGTTGTAGAGAGCTGGAATGTTATGCGTTTCAGAGTCAAATTATCTCAGGCTATCTTTAGTCCACAGTTTGTTAACCAAGCTGTATGACATAATGTTCTTTTGACTAGCGGGTAAAACCTTCAGAGTGTCTATTTCACTAAACTTCCACCACTAGCTCCCAGCAACCGAAAAGCTAAGAATGTCATCACACAGAGTCTGAAACCCAAAGCAGTCCCTCTCCCATGATGTGACAACTTATTCCCACCAATGTGTTTGGCAAATGCATTGACTTGTGACTTTCTCTTTTTTTGTGACTATAAAAGTTCATGTGACTTGATTTGGGGCAACATGAATCTGTGTTCCTGGGTGTGGTGGCTTGATTGAGAACACCCCCATGGGCTCATCGATTTCAGTGTTTTGCTCCCAGTTGGTGGACTATTTGGGAAGGATTAGGAGATGTGGTCTTGTTGGAGGGAGTATGCCATGGGCTTTGAAGCTTCAAAAGCCTATACCAGGCCCAGGCTCTCTCTACCTCTTTCTTGTGGGTTAGATGTAAGCTCTTCGTAACTGCTCATGTGCCATGCATCCTGCCTGTTGCTATGCTCCCTGCCATGATGGTCACGACTCATCCTTCAGAACTGTAAACAAGTCCCCAATTAAATGCCTTCTTTTTTTTTTTTTATAGCATTGGTCATGGTGACTCTTCATAACAATAGAATATTAACTAAGACCCTGGGTCATGGTCACTCACACTGGTTCAGAATAAATGCGCTCATATTTCTTCTGAGGTAAGAGTTATGTTTTGTGTGGGCATCACCTAGATCCTGGCAACCACTGCTTAGCCCTCTCTCTGTAATTTTGGAGCTTCCTGGAAGTTGCATCCATGGATCCCTACAATGCCGAACCTGGCTCCTTTCACCCACAGTTCTTCCGTCCCGTGTGGGTCAGCCCTTTGTTTCTCTCTATTGCTGAGCCACGCTCCACGGCATGGGTGCCCAGCTGTTTGCTTCATCCCTTCACAGCTGGCAATCAGGTTCTTGGCTACTAAGGATATAACTGATACAAGCACTCGTAGACACCACTTCTCTCCCTCAGCGGCCATTGATAACCTGCATCATTCAGGGGTGGGCTTTGTGATCTTTTGCCCATCTGAGTTGGCATGTGGACCATGTGGTCATTAGACTGGTCTTGCTTAGGCACCCATGTTGGTGAGATTTCATGAGTGTGGAAAATGTGTTTTCCCCATGAGCCATCGTGCTGGTCCTCTCCCTTTCTTTTTATGGACTTCCTGTTACCCAGATGTTAGTACCTACCCTTTTATCTTTCCTCTCTGTTAGCATTTCCTCTATATAATCTCTCTTTCTTCTTTGGATCAACGTCCTCTTTCTAGCCTTCGATCTCCCAAATCACGACCTCATTCTTCAGAAGCATCCATTCTGCTTTTATTTCTCCCACTGTAACCTCACTACTGAGGTATCTGTTTGGTTATTTTCCCATGTTCTTTCTTATTTCCTCTTTAAAATATATTTATTGGGCTGATTAAAAGTGCATAAACCATCTCTTCTAATGTGTCTGCTTTTGATGTAACCTGTGATACAGGTTATTCTCATGGTGGGATAACTGCCCTTCAAATGTCTTGCTACTTTATTTAGTGTGTTTATTCCCTCCACACATAACTCTGGTTACCCAGGCAACCCATGATGAGGGAAGGTGTCAGGCCCACAGTTCTACTACCCACTTGGGATGCAGTGGGTGAACCTTAGGGTGGAAAGCCCAGATGCTGGGAATTTCCCTTCAATTCATTCTTATTCTATGGACTAAGCCTTCAGGTCGGGTCCCCATCCTTTGTCCTCACAGAAAGAAACAGATTTACAAGAGAGGCCAGGGATGCAGTGGTTCTGAATCCATCACCCGGGACGCTCCTCTGTTCTGATGCCCAGGCCATGCCCCAGGGCAGGCTCATGGGACTCTGGTGGAATCTAAGCATCTGTGCTTCTGGAGCCTCATGGGTGATTTTCATGGGCAGTCACGTTTCGGATGCATCAGGATTCCACTGGGATTCTCCAGGACTGGCAGTCCGAAGATGTGATAGGGAAATGACTTCTGGAGGTCAGCTGGTCTACCCTGGTTTTCTGGGGACACCTGGCTCGGATGTCTATGTCTGTCAGGTGAGGTGCAGGCACCTCTGTCCCCAGGAGATACACTGTGTGAAGGGAGAACCAGCAACAGAGTTTCTGTTAATTTTTCTGTTTTGTTCTCATGGTGCGGCTGACTTGTGCCCTCCCCTAGGACTGAGCCACTGACAATAGCAGCCCCAGCCAACTCAAGAACTTCTCATAGTTCTCTTCTGTACTTTCCTGGCTCCACAGGGTGGAAGTGTCACTAGGATAGGGGTGGGGACCTAGCAGCCATGCTGGCTTACTGTCTTGGCCTCAACTGGAGCCATTCAGAGTTTGAACAACAGACTTTAAGTATCAGCAACTGCTAGGTGTTTATTGGAAATACAGACTCCCAGCCTCCACCCTGGACCCACCGAGACAGAAACAGCACTTGAATGGGACCTGAGGGACTCCTGGCACATCCGAGTCTGAGAAGCACAGTTTGATATAGTGTAAATGATAAACAATATTTTAATTAAAGCAGGCATCTTTTCGACCAGGTTCTTTGTAGTTTGTTTGGTCAGATTGTCCCTAAAATGTCAATTTTTGGTTCTTTGATTTGAGCTCCCCCACCCAGGCTACAGTTCAACAGTGCTGGTTTTGCCTAAGACAGAACCCTCTCCTCCTCCAAATAACAGATTCGTTAAGTTTAAGAATTAAACAGTGCTCAGTAGCGCCCTCTACCTCTCGGCTGTTAGCACTCACGCTCTAAGTTTTCTTTCTGGTGTGGGTAGTGGACTGAAGTCTGGTGAGGTATGATGAACTTCAGAAGGACCAGGAGAGTATGTGGCATTCTTGACCACCATTTCCCTGGTGCCCAGCCCAATACACTGCATTCAGTGGGTGCTTAATAAGTATCTATCAAATAAGAAATGACAGGCAACTGTAGAGTGGCACTTGCTGTTTGTATTTTAGATGCCAATATAAATTATTATACCCGTGAAGTATTATTTTGTTAAGAAATATGGATAGTCTCAGGAATAGGTTTCTTCTGTCATTACTTTACCTTCTCATAAAATGACATACAATTATTTCAATGTCTTAGATTTTATAAAAAACCTGAATGTATACTGACACTTAAGGACAATTTGAATTATTTAATTCTGATTTTTGTGCAGAAGAGTCTCGTTATGCAACCTCAGTTGGCCTGGATTTGCTTTGTAGACTGGGTTAACCTTGAACTCACAGGGATCTGACTGCCTCTGCATCACGAATGCTGGGATTAAAGGCCCATGTTACTATGGTCAGCGCTCTCTCTCTCTCTCTCTCTCTCTCTCTCTCTCTCTCTCTCTCTCTCTTTTGGTGTGTGGTATACACACATGTTTGTGGTATGTGTTTATGTGGATGGTAGATACATGCATGCATGTGTTCATGTGTGTGTGCATGCAAGCAACAGAAATCAGTAGGCCTCTTCCTCTATTGCTCTCATCTTCATTATTTGAGACATGGTCTCTCCTTGAATTATGCTATTTCAGCGAGACTGACTAGCTAGTGCCCAGAAGCCACTTTCTCTGCCTTTTGTGTTCTGGGGTTACAGATATCTGTCACCAGGCACAGACTGCTTAAGTGAATGCTAGGGATCAGAACTCAGTGTCTCATGCTCGTTACCCACTGAGCCATCCTCCCTAATTCTTCCCGTTTCTCCTTTATTTTGAGGCAGGTCTCATGTGACCAAGACTGATTTGGAACTCCCTATGTAGCCAAGGATGACCTTGGATTTCTGGGTCTCTTGCCTCTACCTCTTAACTGTTGGGATTATAGGTGTGCACCACTATGCCCAGTTTACATAGTGTTGGGGATCAAAGAAAAGGCTTCAGCGCTTTACCAGCTGAGTTATGCTCCCAGCTCCAGAATTAATTTTCATAATTCAAGTCTGCTTTTTAGAACAACACATGTTTTTATAGCAGAACACCACACACTGGGTAATATATCACATATATATCACTCACACATGTATATATATTACCCATATATACATACATATATATATTTGATATATATATATGATATATCAAAGTTTAGGAGGCTGGGAAGTTCAATATTAAGGCACCAGAATCTGGCAAGGGCCTCCATAGAGGAGGGCAGAAGGTGTGTGAGAACACATGCACATGAGACAGGGACAAAGGGGGCTGGACCACTTTTATTGTAAAGCCACTCTGGTGACAGGCCCACTCCTCAAGCACTGATGTTGATCCTATCTATCTATCTATCTATCTATCTATCTATCTATCTATCTATCTATCTATCTATCTATCTATCTACCTACCTTCCTATCTATCTATCTATCTATCTATCTATCTATCTATCTATCTATCTAATCTATCTATAATTTTTGAGACATGCTTTCTCTGTGTACCCCTGGCTGTAGTAGAACTTGCTCTGTAGACCAGGCTGGCCTCGAACTCAGAGGCCCACCTGCCTCTGCCTCCCATGTGCTAGGCAGGGTTAAAGACCTGCACCACCATGCCTGGCTGCTGACCCATCCTTGAAGGAGTCATTCTCAGTATCTAACCAACTCCTAGAGGGTCCCACATCTCAACCTTGTTATACTGGGGACCAAGTTCCTGTCACATGAGCTTTGAAGGACACATTCAAGACATGGCAAGGACTACAGATTTTTATAAAGTAAAGCAAAGCCAAATCATCCGCACCCCAGAGCGCCACAACTCTGAGGTATTCTTAGGAAAGAGCGCGTGTATTTATTGTAGCAAATGAGAAGCAAGGAGGGGAGGAGGTCATGGATTTTTGTTTCCGGTCTCTCCTCCTTCCCCAGCAGGTGCAGCGCACGCTGTTATGATTGCATTGTCGTCTCTCACTGTCCTTCCATGTCCTCTGCCCAGTTTTCAATGAGGAGCCAAGCGTGAAACGGTCTGGCCTCACGTCTGCCAGAGAGCAGGGAGAGGGAGAGCGCTGGCCTCAGAAAGACATGCAACAGAAATGCTAGTCTTTTATTATGTAGGGAATATAAAAAGGATTTAAAGTAAATCCTTCATTTAATCTGGATATTTTATTGGTAACGATGGAGCGTGAGTTATATGACATTGGGTACTGATGTCTTTTATAGGCATTTGAGAACTTTTATAGTTTATCGAAATATAGTCCAGCTTCTCCCACTGAATGGGGCTCTGGGCTTGCTTTCCAGATAATTTTCCTCTTTTGCCTTTTTCTAACAAGCCTGTTTTCATAGATTTAAGAATCACACCAGCAGCATTATTAGTCAATTAAAAATATTTTAAATAAAAAATAATTTTAAAGAGACTTTGCCCAGTATTTCTGTGGAAAACCTGAAATGAGTTATTTTGTTTTAAACTTGGCCAAACTAAAGGCCAAAGTGGCGTCTGCAATCAAGAAGCCTGATGGTTGGACAGTATTCGAGAGCCAGCAGCAATGAGGCCCACCTTGTCAAAGGTGGCAGAAGCTCTGTGGAGAGATCAGGCCACACAAGGATGGAACGGAAGTGGTTGTGTTTTGAACACTGTTGAGTCTTCAAGCAACTAACTCATTTCCAGTCTTGCATAATACAGCGGATTACAAAATATGGGGACTATTTGAAAGAACTAAAGCATTTTAAGGGCGGGGAGTTGGCTCAGCGGGTAAGCAATTGCTGCTAAGCCCGAGTTCGATCCTCGGGGCCTACATACACGACAAAGAGGACCGACTCCGTTGGTGGACACTGTGAGCCCACGCACATCCACAGAATGAGTAGATGTAGTGAAAACCTAGGGTTTATCCACCAAATGACTACAGATGCTAGTGAGCTGTTCAGGGGCAGCAATTTCATCATTACCCTAGTTAATTTCTGTATTCCAAAATAAGCCGCAATTCTTCATTTCATCAGTGGCATATAAATAAAAAGCAAAGAAAATAAATTATTATTTGTCAAATGAAAACATTTCTTTACTTTTCTAGTGGATAATTATTAAGCATATAAAAACCTAATTGAATCTCATTTCTACACATCATTAAGGAGTTCCTGAGCTAAGTAAACAATGGCCTTTGGCTGATGAGATTGTAAATATCACAGTGTAGAGAAAAACAACTGGCTAATATTTCATCGAGGGCATTGTTGCATTTTGTACACCCGTCATTTCCTTACAGAGTTGGGAAAATGACCGGAGGGGGGAAACCTCATTTGGCCAGTAGAGGTCACTCTTTCTCCTTTATCGATCCTGGTAACCGGCTTCTTGCGGTTTCTTAGTTCAAGGAGTTTGATCTTGAAGCACAGCCAGAGGCTGTGGAAATACACACAACACCAGCCCATCGCTACCTACTTACACACGCACTGTTTAAATGTTTTCTCTACCTGGGTTCTTAAGTGGATCGCTCACATACATATAATAAGAGCCACCAGGTTACACATGCTAATGCCATGCTTTAATTAACTGGCTTCATCAAGTCTTACTTTAATGCTTACTGCTGCCAGCTCAGATTCTGCCCGGTTCTTTGACTTACAGACCAAGATTTTCATAACCACCTGCAGGTGACTGGCATGAGCCTTTACAGAGAGTCCCCTGGTGAGTTTCTGCAGAGGAACCGGGAAGAACTAAATAGGACCAGGATGTATTGAACCCGGGCCAAGCAGGAAGCCCAGTGCCAGGCGCTGAGGGGTAAGTTAGAGAGGTACAAACCCCAGGCCTGGCTTCCGGGTTCGGTTTTGGTTTGGAAACAAGAGCATATGCTGGCAGTTCTTTTGAAGGCTAGACCATAGGATGGATTTAGATGAATTATACATGACTATCCAAAGTATAGGCCAATCGTAAGTATCGATGGCTGGTCACAGGCAGCTGAGTAATGGAACAGCCTTGTAGGAGGGTAAAACACTCAGCACTTGTCTAGCCAAATCATTAAAAGTATTTCAATAATTCATTTTTAATATCTTCTTTTATGGGGGACATAATGGGCATTTTTAGGAAGTGCCCCGGGGAAAGTTGAGCTCTTGGTTTTCCAATGATTAGTGAAGTTTTTTTCTAACTCTTGTTCTTCCTTCCGGTTCCCTCCCCGTCCCCCTCAACCCCTCCCCCCGTCGCGTCCCTGTCCAGTCCTGCCTGTACCGTCCCCTCCTCTTTACCTTTCCTGAAATGCCAGTTTCTTCTTGACATTAGCATTTGAGAACGCGGGGGAATTCTGAGATTTCCTCGTGGCTGAGCTTCCACTGGGCTCCAGGTGGCGCCATCACAGTGCTCCAGGGACAAGGCAGCCCTTCCCAAAGAACAAAACATGACCTTTAGGCATGAGTAGCTGAACGACCAGGCCGGCAGGCTTCCTGTAGAGCTGCGTCCGGGGGAGGTTGAGCAGGAGAGCTATTGGGGTTCCTCACAGCGTCCTCTGAAGTGCTTTTTTCTCTGGTCTGTGGTTCTGCACTGGGCCGCCTGCCATCTGCCTACCCAGAGTGCCTTGCAGCCAGTGTGCTGGAGCCCGCTGGTGCTGCTTGCTAGAGACTGGTTAAGCAGCCAGGAAATTTGTGAGTTGATGGGTGGACCATTGGCAGCTTGAAGTCAGCCTTGGTGGAAGTATTTGAAGCACTACAAACCACACGCCTCTGTCCGGTTGTGCTGGTGCATTCTCGCTTCCGCAACCCTCTGTTGTACCGAAGGAAACATATCCCCGCCTCCCCTAACTATGGAAGTGACAAATTTAAAAAAAAAATGCAAATATTTATAGCGAAGGAAAAAAAAAACAGATTTTTTTCTCTTTCTTCAAAACCTTTGTAACAAAAGTCTTTTTTTTATAAAATTATAAAGTACAGATTTTTGCTCTTTTAGCCAAAGTTTAGTGAAAAGCTGAGGAGGTTATCCCAGCTTCCAGACTCTGTAATTCCTCTCCTTAAATCCATGTTTGACCTAGATATTCTGTCCCCCTTGCCCCCAGTTTCCTTCAACATTCGCTCCTTGTCCTCACATTGTGAAACTCTGGCTTCCTGAGGTGATTGTCCCCTGACATTGCTCCTGGCATACACGCCTGTCTTTACTGGTCCTTTTAGAACTCAGAAAGCCACACCAGGAGCCCAGCTACACCCGGGCTGTGTGCTCTGACGGAGTGCTTGCTGGGAAGGACTGCCAGTTTGTTTCCCCAGGGCACCCTTGTCCCACTTCTTGACAGGCCAAGCCTGGACCCCATGGCACGGCTCCTGGACTGCTGTGGACGCAAGGGAGGAGACGGGTCAGGTCGTCTACCCATTGCCTTCACCTGAATACTGAGCATTGTTCCTCCCCAGCCTGACGAAGGCACTGCTAGGTGGGGGCCAGCCTAGAAGGGAGGCTATGGATTCTAGAAGGATGGGCTCGAGCAGCTGCCAGGAGAGTCCTGCTTAGGATGCTGCTGTGTATCTTCCGCTATAAACCATAGTCTGGAATGTGGGTCACTCCTGTTTGCTGATCGTTCGGTGGCTCCCAGCCCTTGGACGGAAACACATCTTTTGCATAGATGCTGCATTAGCTGCTCAGGTTGCTGTAATGAGGTTTTGCACACTAGGAGGCTTACGTGACTGGCATTTATATTTTCTCCATGGAGGATGGAAGTTTCCCCCAAACTCGAGTTATGGTGAGGGCTCTCTTCCAGGCTTCTAGACAGACATTTCCTCTGTGTGGTCATGGAGGGATCTTCTTCCATGGAGAGTGTTTCTGTTGACTCTTTTTACAAGGATACAACTCCTAATGGGCTAGGACCTCACTGTTAAGACTCCATGAACCTTAATTATCTCCCTAAAAGGCCTATATCCAAATACAGTCTAACTGGGGATTAGGGATCCTGTATACAAACTATGAGAGTTCACCGTTAAGTCCACAATGAATGGCAACCATTTGGCAATGAATGGTTTTGGAAACACTTGAAGAAAAAAATGTAAGGACATCATCTCCTTTGATCCCTTCTTTAGGGTTAACAGATCTCTTTAGGAAACCCATCCACATGGTCCAGTTCCTGTGCGGGTGTGCTGAAGCCATGTTCTTTTTCTGTTCCCTTTTGATCTCATAAGGAGGGCAGAGGGCTCATCCTGATTCAGACCTGGAGTTCCCACCTGCACATCTGCACCTACCCTTCAGAATTTCTCTGCTCAAAATTAATTTTTATCTATTCAAATTTACATGACAAACCTGTGTAATAACTTGACGAGATGTGCAGGTAGCCAAACCGTGATAGGATTCACAGTACCTTCAAGGCAGAAGCAGGTTTGCCCTGAAAACATGAAACAGTGGATTTGAAGTTTCTCGGGATCTCTTCTTATTCTCTTCCTTCCAATGCATTTCTTGTTCTGTTCCCATTTCTTCTGCAAGTTGAGGGCAGAAAACACAGTGAAAGTCGCAGAGCATATGTGTTTGTGCACTTCTTACTCCTATTTAGTTTTTTCTTTCTAAAAAAGTAGCTTTCACATCCCTCTCTTGGTGGGGAAATTCTTGTGTTTCTTAGAAGCCTTTGTTCTGGACTTGGAGACCTGGGGAGGAGCAACAGGAGGTGGAAAATGTCGGTGACATTGGGAAAAGACGTTTGAGTAGATGCTACTTGTCTCTGTGCATTTGCATTTAACAGGAAACTTCTGGAAGCAAGATGCTTGCCTGGAAAGACTCTGGCTGCCTGTGGCTGAGAATTTCAGGTTGAACTGTGAGTGAGATATTTTGTGGTCATGGGGGGACTTTATTCAAATCACACTGCGTAGATTCCATCTGCCTCTTCCCTACTCACCCCAGAATGGCCCAGAGATCTGGGAACTGGGGAAGGCACAGGGTTGGGACGCTATTGCATAGACGTTTCAGAGGTTTGACTGTGAAACACACATGTATTCCCTAATCTCCACCTGGGTTGTATCTGGACCTTGGGACGGGGGCTTGGATTGGGAGTGGGGCTGAGCATCTTTTTCCCCAGTGGATTACTGAATCACAAGACTTCAGAGCTGGAGACCCCTCAGAAATCCAGCAAGGGCAAGCCTTTGATTCACGGATGAAGTCACTGGGGCCCCAGAGGGGTCCACCCTCTTTCTGGGCTTGTCAGAGCCACTTACGAAATACATGTTGACTTGACACGACCCACTGTGAAACAGGCATGACAAAACTCCCCACATGGCAGCTGGATTAGGCTCCCAGCAGCTGGGAAAGATTCTCCCTCTGTTGGTGTAAGCCTCAATGGTGGGGCATGGCAGAAGGGCATCGTGGAATGTTTTTCCAGGCTTTGGAGGGCACAAACCACACAGAGATTGAAAGCCTCCTTTTACAAATAAGAGTTTAATAGATGTCAGCGCTGGAATGGACCTTGGAAATCAATGACATCAGCCTCTTCGTACTTGAGTTGGCAGATCACTACACTGACGCCCAGAGAGGGGAAGCAATCCGGCTGGCCGAATTGACGGTATCGTTTGGATCCAGGCAACATGGGAAACAGTGAGCGGGAGAGGAACGAAAAGCTAGGTGTAATGAGGTTCAGCTAGGTTTTCTCTTATGCCACCATTTTGTGACTTAAAGTGGAGCGAGAGTTATTGTCCCACCAGTGAAACAGAACCATATAAATTAAAACAGCGATGAACTGTCTGCTGAAGGTGTGAACAAGGCAGACAAATCCCCGGGAGCTTAGGAAACATCTGTTCCTTACCTTCAAGGCAGAAACGTCGCCATAAAGCAGACAAAGCAAGAACTGGAATCTTTCACCTTCTCTAAAGACCGGGCAACTTCCGGCCGCACTCCAGAACACAGGGAGGTTTTGTGTGAACGATCCTCCCTCCTTTGCCTTTAAGAGCCGTGGGTTTTCTTGTTTTCATCATGTCTCAGTTCTTCAGCCTTCTTGTGCTGCCCTGAAGCCCTGGAAGGTGATTGTGACTTGGTCCCTGGGCGTGAAGCAAAATCCGAGCTGGGGAAAGAATGATGAGCAGGCTGCCAGGCAAGAATCAGGAGCTGGAGAGAATTAGAACTGGGTCAGGGGTCAGGGTTTGAGCAACTAGCAGTGTAGAAATAATAGATATCAACTCAAGAATCTAGGAGTTTTTTTTTTTATTGGATTGCTAACCTGACAGCAGCAATTGTGGGCTCAGGAGGCTGTGAAGATGCACGATAGTTGCGTTAAAGGATACTGTCTGTGATCTCCTGGTGATGTCTGTAATGGACAAGTCAAAGGAGAGTCTAGTTCTAATGCCTTACCCTGTGTGGTAAAATGGGCCCCCAAAGGGAGTGGCACTATTAGGAAGTGTGGCTTTGTTGTAGGAAGTATGTCACTGTGGAGGCGGGGCGTTGTGGTCTCATATATGCTCATCACGCCCAGTGAGGCAGTTCATTTCTTGTTGCCCTTGGGTCAAGATCTAGAATTCTCAGCCCTAGCACCATGTCTACCCGTATGCTACCTTGCTTCCCACCATGATGGTAATGGCTAAACCTCTAAACTGTAAACAAGCCACCACAATTAAATGTTTTCCTTTATAAGAGGTGCTGTGGTCACGCTGTCTCCTCACAGCAATAGAGCTCCTAAAACAGCTTGGTTTGTTGTATGTGATTGTTTCTTGTCTAACCACAACTTTCCAGTGTCCCAAACAGGTACTATGTTGCCTGCCTGTCCTCTCATGGAACTGTCATAGAGAAGTCGGTTTCCTCTGGTTTACTCCCTATGGGGGAGTCTAAGACTTACTCTCTTTATGTGCTATTATGTTGAGTGCAAAGGATATTGCATGGATAAAAATCCTTTAAATAGAAAAAGACGGGTGGTTTCAAAACCCAGAGGGTGTTGCACAGGCCAATATTTTGGCATTGTGTGTCTATGGGTGTCTAATCTTTCTCATTCTTTCAGAGATGAGTGAGGTGTGTGTGTGTGTGTGTGTACACACACACATGTGTGAGTATGGGTATGTATGCCTAAGTCCACTTGTGCATCGGTCAGAGGAGGACGTCATATATCATTCTCTACCATCCTTCACCTTATTCCTTTGAGACAGGGTCTCTCCCTGAACTTGGAGCAAGGCCAGTTTCAGGAAACCCCATTGATCTTGTCTCTGACCCTGATCCCTGTGCTGGGGTTATAGGCGTGCGCCTGGCAACACCTAGCTTTCTAAAGATGTAGGTATGGATTGTGAACTCAGGTTCTCATGCTTGTGCAGCATGGTCTTATCCATGGAGCCATCTTCTCCACCTCCATATGCTTCTAGCTCTGGTTCATCAAGGCCTTTACCTGCAGAGACTGATAAACACATGGTGGCCATTTAATTAACAGTTGCTGAGTAAAAGACTCTACACCAGAGTATGACCGGGTTCCTGTCCCAAAGGGCCTTCTACTCTAGAGAGAACATGGGCCATGTGGAGTAGGAACAGAAAGGTGACAAGAATTGCATAGTTCTTGGACCACTGGTCCCTGGGGGTTGGTGAGAAACAGCGTTGTGCTAGACTGCTTAGCTGTTTTGTAGCCAACTCTTGGTTACAGCCATGGAAACACAGTTGTACTGAGTTGGGGTAGGAGAATGAGGGAGGAAAAAAAACTACCATTCTTTTCTACTTCATCTGCACAGGCATCGCTGATCAAAGCTGCAGCAATTAACCTTCTCAAAGTGTCAAAATTGCTTCTTTTAGAAGGCAGTGTGTGTGGATGTAAGCAACCAAGGGCTGGGAAGTCTGGAATTGGTCATAGATGTTTCTCTCACTGATTCATTGAGATAATTTGGATTGAGTTATTTACATGATTTCTTTTTTCTCAATTAATTAATTTTTATTTTATTTTATGTATTTTGACATGGGTGTCAGGTCTTCTGGAACTGGAGTTACAGACAGTTGTCAGCTCCTATGTAGGTTCTGGGAATTGAACCCCGGTCCTCTGGAAGAGCAGTCAATGCTCTCTTAACCCCTGAGCTATCTCTCCAGCCTCCCGCTTTTTCTTTTATTCTTTTCTCATATATTACGTCCCGACTGTAGTTCCCCCACTCACTCTTCAGTCTCTCCCCCACCTCCCCTCTCCCCAGATCCACTCCTCCTCTGTTTCCCTTCATAAAGAAGAGCAGGCCTCCTGGGGATGGCCACTGAACGCGGCCTGACAAGAGAAAACAAGTCTAGGCACAAACCCTCATATCTAGGCTAGACGAAGCAATCCAGTAGGAGGAAAAGGGTCCCAAACACAGGCAAAGAGTCAGTGATGGCCCCACTCCGACTGTTGGGAGTCCTACAAGAAAGCTAAGCTACACAACTATAAGGTATATACACAGGACCTAGGTCAGACCCATACAGGGTTCATCTTGTTACAGTCTCTGTGAGCCCCTTTGAACCCTGCTTAGTTAGTTCTGTGGGCCATGTTCTCATGGTGCCCTTTACCCATCTGGCTCCTATAATTCTCCCTCCCCCTTTTCTGCAGGAGTTCCCCTGACTCTGCCTAATGTTTGGCAATGGGGCTCTGCATCTGCTTCCATGGTGTTGAATGATGCCCCTCTGATAACTCTCGGGCTAGGCCCAGTCTATGAGGAGAGCAGAATATCATTAGGACTCCTTTCATTAACTTTTTTCTCAGTCTTGTTTAGTTCTATCTGGGATCTCTGGGCTGTTCTGCCGCTGGTCTAGAGAAATTCACGTGTCCCTTCTCAAGTTTTCCTTGTTTCTTAGCCTCTCTGGGTCCAGGATTGTAGCATGATTATCCCTTACTTAATAGCTAATGACTTCTTTCATTTTCCAATTTTCACTACCAAGAATCTATGATGCAGAGCAACAATGTCTACTATCTAAAGGGATCTATAATAGTAACATGTGAGAAATCACTGTGAGCATGTAAGGATTCATTTCTGTCATATTTATATTATGATAATTACTAGATTAAAAATTCACACTTATTGTATTAAAATATGGAAGGTGGATTTTTATTAGTTTTTTTTCTAGTGTTGTGATAAAACGTCATGGCTAAGGCAACTTGAAGAAGAATTCGTTTGGGCTTCTGATTTCAAAGGGTTGGAGTGTAGGATGCAGAGTAAAGCATAGGAGCTGGAGCAACAAGCAGAGGGCTCACATCCTAAGCCATAAGAAGGATGGAGACTGCTCTGGGAAGGGCACAAGCCTTTCAACTATCATATCCTAGCTTCAGTGGCTTGCATCTTCCAACAGTGCCGTATCTCCTTGGCCTCCCCAGACAGGGCCAGGACTGGGGTAGCATTCAGATTTCTCTTTCAAACCACCATAATGGGTCTCTTCGGAATGGGTTTTTAACCCCACATTCAAGTTACCGAACTAGAAGCTCTACAGTGAGCTTCTCCCATGAGCTGTTTCGAGGCTATTGCTTTGGGTCTGGGATGGTGCTTCATAGAGGGAGCCTGTAGTGGACCAAAACTGCTCAAGTCATGGTGGGAATCCAAAGAGAGAAGCAGCAACAGGAAGAGATGGAGGTCCCAGGCTTTCCTTCAATGGCATGCTCTTATTGACCTGAAGACTTCTCCCTAGGCCTCACCTCTTCAGGCTGGAAGAAAGTCTTCCCCACATGAGCCTTTGGAAATACTTAAGATCCAGACTTCTTCAAAAGTGGAACAATGAATCTGCCTTCCTTCACGAGATGGTTGCTCCACAGAGAGGCGGGACTTGCTTTTGAGATGGGCAACCAGGTGAGGGGCTCAGTGTTGGTTTGAAAACTCAAGCAGAACCACTCAGGCACCAGGCACTTGGGCCTTCATATATGTAGGAAGACAAAACACGCACACACGTACAATGGAAATAAAGAAATCTTTAAAAATAAAATGGAGATCAATGGAGGAAAACAATGTTAATATGGAATGACACCTAATGTTGACCTCTGACCTCCACATTCATGTGCACACATGTACACTCAAAAACACCACACATACACACATTGAAAAAGGGTTTTGCCACATACAAGGCATGAAGTTCAGTTTTGTAGAGCTCTGAGCCTGGGCTGCTCAAAAAGATGGGGTTTGAAAGGATTGTGTTGGCCCAGCCGTGAAAAGCAGTTTGTTTACACCAGAAGGAGCCGGAGACACTGGCTCACGTGGAAACTGTACACCTACCCCACATGTTTCAAACATGCCTGCAAAAACAAACAGCCCCATATTTGCAACTGGAGGGTCAAAATGTCACATGTCGGCCCTGGTGACAATTTAGCTGACCGAGTCCCCAAGCAGTGAGCCCTGATGTTGTTAAGTAAGGCTATGTTGTGGCCACTTAGCCTGTCTCCACACCTGGCAAAAATAAAGAATGAAAGAAGAAACAGAAGTGAATTTGAAACCAGAGCGAGGGCTCTAGTGACAGTGTTGAGATTCCAAGTTCCTAAGCTGTCTCCGCATTCCAGACTGGAGGAGAATATTTGAAAAGCATGCATCTTTTATGGGCAGGATCTCTTTAATCCATATCTCAGGGGCAAGATTAACGCTGCACAACACCCCAGATGGACCGGGATTTCTGGAAATACGTTCTCATGAAAAGGGTCCCACCTACTGGGTCATTTCGTCTTCCGTCTCTCTCTTTAGGCCAGCTGGTTCATCTCTTGAAATTCGATATGCTCCCCTTTTTCTTCTTTTTTTTTTCTTCCAGATATGTCAGTACACAAAAGAGGCCCATGAGAAGAAACAGCTGCATGGAGACCAGCAGGAGCTGCTGGCACTACAGATTTGAGGCATGCACCTGCGTGGGGTTGGGTGACTGGCGATTTGTCAGAGGAGGGAGCTATCAATGGGACATTAGGGCTCGAAGGCCAGGGGGATGGATGGCTCTGGGGTGGCAAACTGGATATCCCGCTGCTCACCTGGAGGTCAGGGGATCACACCTGGCTTGAATTAGTCAAAAGGATTTCAGGAGAAGGTTAGTTGGTCATTTAGGAATGAAATGATTAGCTGCCTGTAACAGTTCCTAATAAACAGATCGTCCTCATCAATGACATCTATTCATCAGGCCAGGAGCAAATGACATTTCTGTAGCCCTGATGACAAAAGGGGGCAGGATCAATGAGACCTGGATGTGTCCTGTGAAGGATGTCTCCTCATGCAGAAAGCGAATGAGCTGGAAGTCAGTGGTGGTGGGTGGCAGAGGGGCTGTGGAACAAATGAAAGACTTGATTGGATATGTGTTTTAATAGGCACACTCAGACTGCTTGGTGGGGACAGATAGGAAGGGAGAAAAGCAATGTAATCAAGATGAAAATGCTGGTTTGGGGAATGAGGTTTTGCTGGAAGTGATAAGAACTTGCTGTATTCTGGATATATTTTGGAGGTAGAGCCGAGAGAAGTCTCTGGTGGATTAGAACATGAGTGTGAAGGAAATGGAATAAGGGATGACCCGAGGGGTTTGGCTTGGGTAACAGGAAGGGTTGAGTTTCCAGCAACTAGGCTGAGAAAGGCTTTACAGAGGGAGAGTTTGGAGAAGAATTATATCTGCTCGAATCTGAATAGCGGGGATGGGTAGGCATCTGGATGAACTGGGATTTCAGAGACAGGTTCTGGCTGAGAAAGAAACTTAGTCATCAGTGGATACAAAACACTTAAGACCAAGGGGCTGAGTGAGATTACAAGGAACAACAGGTGGGGCAGGCAGAGGGGAGGCTCGAATGCTGAGCCCAGGGCCCTCCAGTATGAGAAGGGACCTTAGGAGGCACACATGCAGGTGGAGGAGCAATGACCGCGAGGTAGGAGAACACCTGAAAGAGTGTAGCCCAAGAACCAAGTGGGGAAGTGTTCCAAGGAGGAGGGAGAGAGCGGCTGCCCCTGACAGTGTAGGAAAAACCTGGAGCTCAGACAGTTGGAGTCATATCGATGCCGCTGGTGACTTTGACAAGACAGCAATTCTGGTGGAGGGGGAGGGTAACGATCTGGGTGGAGAGAATGAGAGGAGCACATTCAGCAAAGGAACACTGAGGGCTGTGACAAGGAACAGTGACAACTTTTCTGGGGAGCACAATCAACGTGTTAAGGAGCACTATCAACTGGGTCAGGGAGTACTGTCAACTGGGTCAAGGAGCACTCTCATCTGGGTCAAGGAGCACTGTCAACTGTATCAAGGAGCATTGACAACTGTATCAAGGAGCACTGACTGACAACTGAGTCAAGGAGCACTGTCAACTGGGTCAAGGAGAACTGACAACTGTGTCAAGGAGCACTGACAACTGGGTCAAGGAGCACTGTCAGCTGTGTCAAGGAGCACTGTCAGCTGTGTCAAGGAGCACTGTCAACTGTGTCAAGGAGCACTGTCAACTGTGTCAAGGAGTACTGACAACTGGGTCAAGGAGCACTGACAACTGGGTCAAGGAGCACTGACAACTGGGTCAAGGAGCACTGTCAATTGTATCAAGGAGCACTCTCAGCTGTGTCAAGGAACACTGTCAGCTGTGTCAAGGAATACTGACAACTGTGTCAAGGAGCACTGACAACTGGGTCAAGGAGCACTCTCAGCTGTGTCAAGGAGCACTCTCAACTGTGTCAAGGAGCACTCTCAACTGTGTCAAGGAATACTGACAACTGGCTCAAGGAGCACTGACAGTTCTTGTAAAGGGATCCTGCACAGGGAAGGTCACTGGGGATGAGTAGAGTGAAGAGTAAGGAAAGACTGGTCCATTTACTTTTCCTTTTAAGATGAGAAAAATAATATGGGGATGGGACTATCCAAATAGAGCAGGAAAATTCCTATGATGTATGAGACCGAGGGGAAGCTTCTGGAGTCATGTTCTTGTGTTAGGTGGATGGGATCCTGTGGAATTCAGCTTTTCCTGCAAGGGAGAATCATTTCTATTTCTGTGGAGAAGGTAGCATTTTGGAGGCAGATCATGGTGGGTGGGTAGCCGTGGAGGTGGGACACTGTGACAGTTTGTTTCAGGGTGATTCTGTTTACTCGGAGAGGCAGGAAGCCAGGTGAGCACCTGAAGGTGACAATGGTCAGGGAGGTGCCTGAGGTAAAAGAGAGAGAGGTTGGAGATCCCAGGAGTGGATTCTACAAACAAGTATGTGATATTCTCCAGCCACACTCAGAGGTGGGGAGCAGGTGCAGGATGGGAGCTGTAGATGTCTGGGGCTGTCAGTGGGTTTCTGTAGTCGGGGAGGGGCACTTAAGCATCTCTGTCCATTTCTGTAAATAATCACCTTTATTCATCATCCCCGCCCCCAAGAGAAGAGTACTGGTCATAGACTGTGCACTATTTGTCACTTTCATGGGCGGTGACACATATCTATATATGACACACTTGTTTCTTTTTTTGACTTTCTTTTCTTTTAGTTAGAGTTATATAAAGGCAGTTTTCATGAATGTACACAATGTACTTCAAGCACATCCTCCCCCATACCCACTGCCTTCCTCGTGCTTACTGAAACTTGGTTCCCTCCCTTCTCTCCTTCTTATTTATTTGTTCTTGAGATAGGGTTCCACTAAGTTGCCTCAGGATGGCCTCAAACTCAGAGATCCAGCTGCCTTTGCCTTCTGGGTGCTGGCATTAAAGTCCCTGTTTGGTTTCCTGATATAGATATGGTCTCAGACATTCCTGAGGGTGGGATGGGGATCCATAGAGCATTTATTAAGCAGCTGTGATTTGCCCAGCACAGTTCTCAGGGTTGTGTGGGGGAAATGGTGATGATAAAAATCTATGATAATACACAGCTTTTTCTTTGTGGTGGTAAAGGCCGGAATTAGGTACACATTGATCAATTAGCTGTTCCATTTCGTTAGGTATCTGGGCCAGATTTTGCTACTCAGAGGTGATACCACACTATTGTAAGTTATTGCCTAAAATATCCAACAGATGCTGTATTGGTCTGGGTTCTCTAGAGCAAACAGAACTTATAGAATGCACCTCTCTGTATATAGAAAGGGGATTTATTAGAATAACTTACAGGCTGTGGTCCAGCTAATTTGACAATGGCTGGCTATGAACAGAAAGTTCAAGAATCCAGTAGTTCCTCAGTCCTTGTGGCTGGATGTCTCAACTGGTCTTCGGTATACACTAAGATTCCTAAGAAGTAGTTTCTAAGGCCAGTGAAGGAGTGAACTTGCTAGGGAGGTGAGAGAAAGAAGGCACAGAGGAAATAAAGCT